>NC_043702.1:157424961-157450506 GCF_006229205.1 Suricata suricatta | reverse complement strand
TAATTTCTGTATAAGTCTAATTACATGAAATAGAAGTGGGGATTTTGATTTTTTACTTTGCTTTTCTGTTTGGAGTGTCATTGTAACTACTGTATTGTAAATGATGGAAAATAATTGCACATGTTAAAAAATAAATAAGTAAACAGAAAAAAAATAAAGAGTAATAAAGAAAAAAAAAAGAGTCACTAAGGAATCTAGGGAAGACTTCAATCTTAGAAATAAGTCTATTTAGTGTATCTTTCCTTGAGAAGCTCTTGCTGTCTCCTCTATAAATCTGCTATCTAAACAGATTTGTTCTGTCAGGAGTTTTCAAACTTTACTCCTATTACAGTCACGTGGAAACCCCACCACGGAGTTTTCTGATCCATTAGGTCTGAAGAGGGTCCAGAGTTTGTGTTTTTAACAAGCAACGCTAATGCTGCTACTCTGAAGAAAACTACCGGACAACTTGGCATGTGGTCTTCAAACTCCCTCAAAGTGTTCCGTTTTCAGTAAATATAGGATTCTTAGTGATGATCTTGTCAAGAGACTGATATGAACCTAAAATATGGCATATCTTTTTCAATGGTTTAAAGTGCTAAATTTATAAACTCATATCCATATATTCATAGACTAACATGTGAGCTGCTATGCGAACTAACTGGACTTTAAGTAACGAAGAAGATTGATTCGATTGTGGTATTTCACATACCATATGTATTCGTTTTAAATCATTGAGTATTTCATGCTCGATGACTGTGGGTAAATACATATTTGAAGAACGCAATTCTAATCTTATTTTTAACAACTAATGAATCTACAAATCAAATCCCATGATCTATTCTGACTTGATTTACTATTTTCTTGTGTTTGTTCCTCTTAAATTTGACATAAATAAATAAATAAAAATGAAATAACTAAAAAAATTTATGTCCTTTTCTGAAATCAATTTCTAGCACTAATTTAATTAAAAAGTATTAATTTTTCACAATTATTATTGCCAGAAATCTTGCTAGCCTTCCAGATGAATGTAAGGAAAGACTCTTACCTCAAATGCTCAAAGATTATATTAAGCAAGATAAAATGGAAATAAATTTTAATCCAACGACTTTAAAATTTTTATGTGCAAAAATACAACTGTGCAGTAGTTTATTTAGCATAATTCCTCTACCCAATTTATCATTATTCTTCAGTGTAAGTATTAGTAATCTAACTTACTGTGAAGGCTTTCTCTTCCTCATAGCATAAAAGGCTATGGAGAGCCCAAGACTGTGGACACCTCTCCAGGGAACTTTCTTCAGCTATCATGTGCTTTGTATTACCTCATACATTGATAAAACTTATAATTTCAATTTACCTTCTAACATTTAAGGTGGACAAAACACTTTGCCATCTAATGATCATTCAGTCACACAACAACCAAAAATAAAGGGCAAACTCTTTGGCGGTCTCACCCAGCTAAGACTAATACGACCACAAATTAAAAACACCACTAACTTATCTAATTAATTAGTTTTAAAACCCTATTATTGTTAGTAATTATAGCAAATTCTTTTCTTACCTCTGTCTAAAATTTTATTTCTACTTTTTCTTTTATATTTTATATAAAGATGAAGCCATATATTATACTTTCATTGTGCATATCCCCAAAGTGTAACTTTTGTGTGTATAAAACATAAATGTGGATTCGAGAACGAGATCTCTCATTTCCACTCTCCATGTTATTGGCTTGTATCATAATGATATACAATCACTGTTATAATCTCTACAAATTTTTGGTGAAAACCCAGATACAAAGTACTGAAATAATCCTGAGAAGTGGTGATAAGAGCACTTTAAGTAAAGGAAGTCCTCTCTGGACAGCTAAGTACCACACTGTGAGTACTGAACGTTAGATATGAATGCAAATACTCAGTCTCTTTCTCCTGGGCACGGGATAAAATTGCAGGTACTGGCGTCCTTTAAAATAAGTGTGGCCATGTGGCTTGCTTCAACTGATAAAATGTGTCCTATACGGTTATGTTGGCCCATCAGCCAGGGACCCTGATGAACAATGATGATTCAAATCCCATCACCAACCCTAGCCTTGCAGCGTATTGGGATGAACAACTGCATGAACTAAACAGAAATTTTGCCATGTAAAGCTATCAACATTTTGGGGTTATTAGTTGGTTCTTTTGCTTGCATTCTAGAAATACAATCTAGTACATAATAAGTAATACAAAGTGTTTGACTTTGGGGTAACTTGAGAAGACAATAAGGAAGTAATGGTTGTATATAAATTGGAAACTTATGGGTGCAGTGTTTTCCATCCTGAAGATAAAATTCACCTCATTTGCAACTAGACTATGCATTCATTAAATTTTGGAAAAACAAAGCAATGGAATGCTGAACTGACAACGTGCTGTCGGGTATGATTATCATAATGAGAGCATTTTACCTAAAGGATCCAAGGATTCCTTCCAGATTCATTAAGTTTATATTAAATAAGAACATCATGGCATCTAAGTGAATGCTCCATTCTACCTGAAGCCTACATAGTACATAAATATCTTCTCATCATAACCTTTGGAAGCCTTTAAATAAAATAGGCACAATCATTAGGGTTTAATGTAACTCAGCCCCTCTAGAAGCAGCACTATTTTGTGGAACACACAAATGGGCTATAAACAGTTCAGCCAGAACATTACTTTGAAAATGTTTTTGTTGGCTCTAAGAAGACTCTATTAACTGATTAGAGTTGTCTGTTTGCCTACTAAAAATTCTGACTTGCAGGCATCCATTATTATGTATGTCTATGTAATGTATACTTTTCTACACATTTGTTATAATTTTATCTGTGCCCATCTCATATAAAAGGTTGGAAAACAAGAATGACATCAACACACTCCATTTAAATAATGATTACATCATTGTCATATTGCCATTAACCTCTTATTAGTATTTAAATTCTATGAGAATACATAAATGTACTCAGTGCATTTAAAATATATTACCTACCATAGTTTCTCTCAAATTACACATGTATATCCAGTTCCTGAAAAATACAGACTCTGTCACTGTCCAATACAGAGGAAGAGCAGCATTAAAAAAAAATTGAGCAAGTCAGATGATGCAGTTGCTGAAAAGATTTATCCTTAACTGCTAATTTTCACTAAATAAAGTTGTTTATCTCTGCCTTAAAAGGCTATCATTATATCGCTTGTCACAATACTACAGTTGGCTTATAGGTTTAATTCCATCAGTGTTAATTAAATTTGCTTGCACAACAGAATAGTAAGACAAAATATATTTCCCAAGCACTAATCTACAGCAAACAAATTCAGCGTAAGAATCATAAATTGACATGCCAATCTTTAGTAGCAATGGCCTTCTAATTACATCTTTAAAATCATACTGGTCTTTAAAAATGCCACTAATAATCAATACTCGTTCCCCATAATTTTGTTATGTGTTGCTATTACATACAGAAAAGGTTCTTCGGACTTTCTTTCCTTATAGCTTTCACATCTCACTCACAGATGATGCTGTTTTCCCCTTGGCCAGTAAAAGGGAAATGTTCCTAATGGCCCGGATGACTGTAGCTCTGAGGCTAGTGTTTCTAAAGCAGCTGCATGCTAAACAGTTGGCAGGGTAGCAGTTCTACTTTCTTTTTTTTTGCCCTCCTGCCCCTTGATATAAAACAACTTTTATAAAAAATTAACAGTAGCGTAGTTTTAAAGCTTGAAAGATACTTCTGGATGATGCTAGGAATTTGGCACAATGAATCTATGCAAATAAAATATTGGAATAAATGACCCAGTGAAAAATATGACTCATGAAAAATGTGTATATGCAGAATTTTTGAGAAGCACCATTAATGAGTGTAGTATTTTGCAAGAAATGTCAACACATAGTAGATTAAAGGAGACACATTACCATGATTGCAAGAAAATATTGTCTCCATTCTAGAAAGCAACAATAATTAATTATAGCTGTAGACTCTTGTCTATATCATTGAATTAAATAAAGTGGAAGGGGAGTTATTAAGAATGTTTTAAAGAATGGTTTGTGACTAGTAATGTATATTTCTAATTATTAAAAAATTAAAATTTTCCAAGCTATGAAATGATTGAAAATTAATTTTACTTTACCTAGCTCTAAGTTATTTTCTGTAATTTAAGAGATAGGGTTCTATCCAAATTTTAAAAGATACCTCATAATTCAATTACTTCAACCAATGTGATTATTTTGAAAGGCAACTCATTTAGTAGAGATATAAAGGTACTACATACTTGTGCCCACACAGATATATACAAAATAGAGGAATTTGTTATTTGCTTTTAAATTAACCCCTCCTTTGAACAGATGGTACCAAAAGTATTGGTGTAAAATATACACATATATGCTGTCAATGAACAATGTTCTGAATTGAAGAGAAGGAATTAAGTAACAGGTAAAAGCTTTTCTTTCTAAAATGTGAAACTATAGTTTAGCTTCTTTTACAACTTAACATGATTCTCCAACAATTTCATTGATACAATACACAGAACTGGTAATTATTAAACAGTAGAGACAAGCCAAGAGACAGATACAAAGGAGCTAAAGTAAAGTAATTGATTCTCTCTGAAAAAAGAAATAAACAAATATGAATGTCCCTTTTTATGTATATACTTTAAAAGGTATTTATTTTAAGGTCAATTAGTGAAAATATCTGCATTTCACACATTAATTTAAGTATTTTAGGGAGGCAATGTTAGTTCAAAAAAATACAAGTCAGAGAGCTAAAGTTTCAGTCCCACTGTCACCAATTCAATTCACAGAATTCAAAGCCCTGTGAATTTTGGCACATTCTTAAAACTTCACTGATGTAAAGTCATTTCATTTAGGAACATATGTCTAATAATACCAACTCTGTAGAGATTTAAAGAAGCAAAATGTTTAACGCTTTTTAAATTTTTTTTAATTTTATTTAAAACCAAGTTAGTTAAAATACAGTGTAATAATGATGATCACACCTCCTTTGTGATAATGTCTTCAAACACTTAAGCAATAACTTCATTAAGATTTCTTGATGGCCATCCTGTTGTATTGGAGGAAATCTTCATAAATCATAATTTATGACAAGTCACTAACCAATTAAATATTTGAACCTGAAATAAATTACAAATTCATATGCTTCCTCGTTTCAAGTAACATAAGGTAAAAACATAAGATCAAGTGTCATTTTCTTTTAGAGTAATTATTATTTTTAGAGACAGTGAATACAAATTGCTGATTTTTTAATGAAATCTTTCCATATAAAAATTAGTTTTAAATAGTAACTCAACTTAATAGAATATATATTTTTTCTCAAAGTCAGTTTTTAAATGTCTTTAAAATGTGACCTTTCTTAAAATGTCATGATTTTCCCACATTATTAAGGGAAATAAACTTGCTATTAATTTTATGTCTTTTACATCAACATGTAGAAGAGAGACAGAATATGATCTTTTATGACAAATTATCAGGAAAAAAAAGTGTAGCCTCTTAAATTTACCAGGTGTAAATTGTTATTTCTCAAATTATAACCTTTCGGACTGAATTAGGCTTGAGTTGTCAAAATATCATTTTACACGCAGAAAGCTTGTGAAAAATAAGCTGGTAATGTCCCCTTTCTCTAGATGTTGCGCTCAGAACTTATGGATTACAAAGTGAAATTTATTATCTAACAGGCACTTGCTCTTCCTGACTTCTATGGTTGGAATTTATATAAAATAAATATATCAAATATCACCCACTGTATACAAACTTCAAATACACCACCATCACATGGAGAAACTGCAGTCTTACTACACCTAGCCAGTCCCCAACTGACTGTTACATGTACTCATTGCTGAGTGCTCTTTTCTTTCTTAGTACTTAATATATATTCTGTAGTTACTTAATATCTGCCTCTTCCATTACACAATAGGCTCAGCACAGACATGCATTATGCTTTCTTTTTGTAGCCATGTGTTCTTCTTTCTTTTTTAAGTTTATTGATATATTTATTTTGAGAGAGTCAGAGCCTGCATGGGGGGGGGGATAGAGAGAGAGAGGGAGAGAGAGAGAGAGAACCTAAGCAGGTTTCAAGCTGCCAGTGCAGGGCCCAACATGGGGCTCAAACCCAATAACCTGGGAGATCATGACCTGAGCTTAAACCATGAGCTGGACACTTACCCGACTAGGCCACCCAGGCACCTCTACGGCCATATATTCTTAAGACTCAGTACATGACCCATAGTAATCACTCAATAAAAACATACTGAATCAGCAAATGAGTCAATGTTCTTGTGAGCTAAACCGAAATAAATAAGAAAATGATGAGGTTTCTGATTAGTGAGCATACACCCTGGCTAAAATTTATAGAAAAACACACCTACTGGAAGAATGGACTTGTCAATTATGCTCTTTTGAGTATTCAAGCAAATGGGGGATATTAAGAGCTAACTTAATATTAATCGCTAAATTGAGAATCATTAATGACTTGGAAATAACCTACTCCTACTAAATCTATATATACATATAAATGTTGGGAAAATACTACCATTGTCTGTGAGTGCAGCAAAATATACAGCGGTGGTGGTGCTCATAGTCCCAGGAGGTTAATGTGCTTTGGGGAGAGCAGTCCTGCTCTTTCCATAATAAGACGACCTTCAGTGTTTCACATCCGTGTCACCCACATGGTAAGGGAAGAAGACTGATTTATACAAACTGAATTCCTATCTCTCCAGGGAAGACATAAATGCACAGTATTTAACTTGACTAGTTTTCTCCTAACACCATTAAGATATATATTTCACCCTTTAACAGGTAACAATTTAATGTAAAAATCTGGCAGGCATAAAGCAAAATTTTCATATTAATAATAACTTAAATTTACTTATTTACTTACTTAATTTTTTTTAAATTCTCAGGTTAGTTAACATACAGCGTAGTCTGGTTTCAGGAGTAGAATCCACTGATTCATCAATTATGTAGGACACCAAGTGCGCATCCCAACAAGTGCTCTTCTGAATATCCATTACCCACTTACCCCACCCCCATCAACCTTCAATTTGTTCTTTTTACCTAGGAGTGTCATGGCTTCCCTCCCTCTCTGTTCTGATCATAACAAAAGGGAAGGAAAGATGAGATAATTTAAACATTTTACTGGCAAAAAAACTTTGACCTCAACGTAACATTTGGGATGATAATCTTGTGTTTAAAGCCAATAATCTATGAGGTTTAAACTATTACAACTGTGAGGTATGTTTTCTTCTTACCTGCTTTTGGTGAGTGAGAGAAACTTGGTGCCAATTATCCCTCCAAGGACATATATTTAACAAGAGGCTGAATCCAAGAGGATTTGACACCAGAACTAATGTTCTTAACTTCTTTATAGATTAGGAGCAACTTTGAAACGTGGATATTAACAGTAATGTATGACAACTGTGTTTGTGCGTGTGTGTGCCTCTGTGTGTGCCTATGTGTGTGTGTGTGTGTGTGCGTGTGTGAGTGTAGAGACTGTGGAGAGTGTATGGTGAGAGAGAGAAAGAGAGAAAAATATACAAGAAAGAAAGAAGAGTAAAGGAAAAATGGGAGGAATTTAGCAATCTTCTGGGGGATAATGTGAGAAATATTATTATAATATTAACATAAATTAATATAAAATAATGGAAGTAAAATGCCAACTATTGCTGGGAGCCATCTCTGAAGTAAGGCAGGTTTGCAAGGCCTCCCACCATCAGATAGTAACCTCTGTCTGCACCCACTCAACCCCCACTCAATTTCTGCTTGAGCCCCAACCCCCAAGGCCCCTGACTGAGATCAGGAGTGACTTGCCTTCCTATGCTAAAAATATGTGAATTGTACCTTGTGAAAAGACTTGTTATAGGAGTTTCTTCTTTTAAGATTATAAGAGCAAATGTTATATTTCCTGAGAAAACCTGTTTTACTTCCCCTCAAAAACAGACTATTGACCCCTGCTCACAAAGACCTAATCTTGCCTTTGCTGTGCTAAAAACTTTCCCTTGTATTTGAATGCTAAAGTTCCATTCTTTTCCCATATGATAAACATCTAGTCACCTACTTCAATCACTATTGGTAAAGATTATGCATGAATCTTCTACCAATCTACATACCAAAGAATTTGTCATCAGAAATCATTGTCTAAGGCAATGGCCACTTCTGTTTTGTACCCCATACATTTTTTCAATAAATAAAGCTGACTCTCAGGTCAGAGGGGGGATGCCTGCCTGCTGATCAGAAATAACCTCCTGGCTCTCTCATTCCCTTTCCCCTTTGCTGATTCACATTGCATTCATGCCGACCCGTCCATCCTTCAGGGAAACCCTGGACCGGCTGGAGCTGGACTCCAGCAAACTATAGATTAATCCTTTATTATCCTGACTAAACAACTATCCCAGAAACAGAGAATCTAAATATCTACTTGGCAGAAGGAGCTAAAGAAATCTGGGAACTAATTCATATCTCTTAGAAGAGGGTGGTAGAACTCTAGAAAGTTAATGAGGTTTATGATGAATTGCTTTTGTAGGTGACGTGATGTAGTCCAAACCCCACACTCAGAGTGTTCGAGGGAGAAACACAGATGGAAATACATTCTTAGATGGGATCACCCAACAGTGTTGAGGAAAGTCAAGGATGAAATTGGGAAGCTGATAGGGGAATCTGTTATATCAAACAAGCACCAAGCTGATGGCTGCCAATATGACTCTAGTGCATCAGGGTCCAGAGAGGCAAAAAGTCCTTTACATCCACAGGGAAACCTAAATTCCACAATAATGGTGAACATCACTGAACATAAAAGGAAGTATCCCACAAGAAGAAAAAAAAATCTTGATTTCTACAAAGGGACATTATGTCTGATCACTTTATTGTAACTGCTTTTAATGAAAAATAAGAATGTAAAAATCATAAATATTCTAAATCGATTATAAAAAAAAGATGTCTCCTCAAAATTTGCTTTAACAAAACAGGTTGGTAGAGTGCTTAGTAGTACAGAACACCAAACGCACTTCTACAAAAATATCTAAATAATGGAAATATCTGGAATGAAAGATTTATCTCAACAGAAAGAGCCAATCAGATGTGCTACTTGATTAGTATACAAAGTTAACTGAAAAGCTATATTCAATTAAAAAGAAAAAAATAAATGAGTAAAATCCAGGGGAATGGGAAACTTCTAAAAGAGAAAAGATTGAAACCTCCCAGAACTACAGAAAGTTAAAACTGAGCATATGTAACATTTGGTTAAAAGAGAAAAAAGAGAATAAAGGATGTATCTATGATGACAGTGGAAGACTTATACTAATAAATATAAGAGTCACTAGAAACATGGTCAGAGGTCTTGATTATTTCATTGTTGACATGGAAAAGGAAGTGGATCAATAAACCTAAAATACTGATGAACCTAAAAAATTATCATGGAAAGTCACTCTATGTGACAAAGGAAAATGGAACATAAAAATGTGAAATAATAATCAAAGACGTATCTAAGGAAAATTCCCCAGAATGAAGAAGATGGGGGGAGAGTGGGAATATGGTCAGCTTGAGGGGAAAAAGAAATGAAACAGGGGTGCCTGGGAGCCTCAGTCGGTTAAGTGACCGACTGTTGATTTCAGCTCAGGTCACAATCTTGCCATTTGTGAACTCAAGTCCTATATTGGGCCCCTCGCTGACGGTGGAGAGACTATGTGAGATCCTCTCTCTCCCTCTCTCTCTTTGCCTCATTCATGCTCTCTCACTCTCACTTTCTCAAAATAAGTAAAATAAACTAAAAAAAGTATATATTAAAAAAGAAAAGAAACAAAAAGATAAATAAAAAGAAAACTTTATATTATCTTAAAGAGCCCAGACACCAGCATCAGTCTGAGTTTCCTTTTTAGACTATTTCAAGATACCAATGATTGTAAAAATAATCAATATTCTGAGTCTCCATGCATATCACAAGGATAATAAAAACATGAAAAGAATAAATTACTAATGAACACCATGAATGAAAGACTCTTTTTATCAAGTAATATTAGTTGCTATATAAATAATACCTCAATAGAATGTTAGCATTAAATTAACAGTTTATATTCATGGAAACTTTAGGCCTAGTAGTGATGTCTATGATGAAAGGTAATGGAAAAATAGCTGGCATTTACTGAGCAATTATTATGTAATAAATGTGCTTATTTTTCTGTCCCTATTATTTTCACACACTATCTTAAGAAATAAAAGCGTCAACTAAGAAAGTCAAATGCTATACTGACATGCAAGTTTGGGGACAGAGAGATTTAGGGAAAAACACTAACATGAACACAGGACTCCATTTTCTATTGATTTGTTTACCATTAATCCCTGGTTACAGAAGCTCTCCACTTCCTACAGAAGAAATTCAGTTCCTAAAACTCCATTTTGAGTAGTTGATGGTTTTGCAATAGGCACCAGACTTAGAGCTTTCTCAGAGCTCTTTCCTATAAGTCCATAGACTCCCTTGATTCCCTAGGATTGTCTTCCGCCTTTTAGATAATTGGCTTTGTGGGAAAGTTAATACCCAGAAAGTTGGAGAACTTTTCATCTCGACATGAGTTAATTCATCTATTAGATATTTATTGAGCATTTATTGTATTCCACAACTGTCTCTAGACACTATTGAAGCACTTGCTTCTGGTAGAAATAGCTAATGTAGGCCAGAGAGAGATGAGGAATTTTATCAGTATTGTCATAATGCTTGTTTGATCTGGGTATTCCATGCATACCTAAGGTCAAAGGAAGATAAAAAAGGATTACCTGTGCACTTTAATTTTATATAATTGTAATAATTTGACATACAGCAGACATTAAATACTCTTTCAATGGATTAATTAACTAATACTTGAGCCTAAATTTTAATATAATTAAGTTGACTGCTAAGACATTTTGTATTAAGCATTTCATTATGGGGTAATGACAAAATTCCTATTCACCTATAAAGAATAATAGAGAACTCATATTCTCTTTTTCCAGTTTCCTCCAATGGTTACATCTTACAACACTGCAGTAAAACATCACAATTAGGTTATTGGCATTGACACAGTCAAGATACAGAAGAGTTCCTTCTCTGCAGGGGTCCTTCATCTTGTCCTCCTTTGGATGCTGGTTTCCCCCTCTTTCTCTCGTCCTCTAAATTCTGACAATCACATATCTGTTCTCTACTTCAATAAGTTTATCAGTGTTATAAAGAATAATTTTTAACAATGTTATAAAAATGTTATATAAATGGAATCATACAGTGTGTAACCTATTGCCATTGGCTTGTTCCCACTTAGAATAATTTCCTGAAGATTCATTTAAATTGTGACTGGTACCAACACTTGTTTATTTTTATTGCTGAGTAGTATTACATGGTTTGATTTTATTAGTTTGTTTCACCATTCACTTGTTGAAGGACATCTAGGTTTGTTCCAGTCTGGGCTATTACAAATAAAGCTGTGATAAACATTTCTGCACAAATTTTTGTGTGATCATAAATCTTAGTTTCTTTGGGACAAATGCCTAGGAGTGCAATGGCGAGGTCATGTGATGACTATAGCATTTTACAATCTGAGGACTAATGTGTAAGTGGAGCAGTTTCTCCATGTCCTCATCGACAATTTTGATTTTCTTTTGATTTTAGCCATTTTGATACCGATGAAGTTATATTGCATTGGGATTGATTGATTTTAACTGTCATTTATTTGTTTCTTTTATTTTTTTAATGGTTTTTTTCCGGGGGGAGACAGAAAGAAACAGCTCAGGAGGTACAGACTCAGAAGCAGGCTCTAGTCTCTGAGCAGGTTGTCAGCACAGAGCCTGATGTGTGGCTCCAACCCACAAACTGTGAGATCATGACCTGAGCCGATGCCGGACGCTTTAACCGACTGAGCCACCCAGGTGCCCCAACTGCCATCTTTTTAATAGCTAATGATATTCACCATCTTTTCATGAGTTTATTTACCATGTGTATCATCCTCCTTACTAAATATCTGATCATATTTTTTGCAAATATTTTGTCTGGGTTTTAAATGATGAATTTTGATAGAAATAGATTAGATGTGTGTAGCTTGTATTTTCGCCCTCTTAACAGGATTCATCACACAGCAAAAACTTTTAATGTTGATGTTGTTGCCCATTTTGTCAAGTTTTCCTTATATGGATCATATTTTCTTGTCAAATCTAAGAATGTCTTGTCTAGCCCTAAATCTCAAAAGGTTTTTCCTATGTTTTACTTACGTCTTTTCATTTTCCTTGTATTGTCTTGCAGAGAAGTTTTTAAATTAAATGAGGCCCAGCTTATCAATTGTTGCTTTCACCGGTCTTGCCTTCTGTGTTATATCTAAAAAGTCATCACCACACTCGAGAACATTTAGGTTTTCTCCTATGTTGTCCTTTAGAAGTTATAATTTTGAGTTTTACATCTAAGTCTGTGATCCATTTTGAGCTAATTTTTATAAAGGTGTAAGATTTCTGTTCTCTTTTTAAAAAGTTAAAAATATTTATTCTTTTTGAGAGAGAGAGAGAGAGAGAGAGAGAGAGAGACAGAGGGAGAGAGAGAGAGAGAGGGAGGGAGAGAGAGAGAGAAAGAGAGAGGGAAAGACACAGAATCTGAAACAAGTTCCCGGTTCCCTGCTGTTAGCACAGAGTTTGACAGGGAGTTTGTGCCCATGAACTGTGAGATTAGGAGCTGAGCTGAAGTCGAAGCTTAACCCACTGAGCCCCCCAGGCGCCCCTACATTCACTTTTCTGCAAGTACATGTCTAGTTATTCCAGCATCATTTGTTGGAAAGACTATGTTTCCTTTATTGTATTGTTTTTGCTTCTTTGTCTCTGCTTGGGTTTCAACATCCCTAGCCAGTCCACCCTCTTCTCTACAACTTTCAAAGTCTTCTTAGGTTTGTCCAGGCTTTTTAGTTGTACTTAGTAGGAGAAATCAAGGAAACTATATTTAATTTATTTTCCTCAAAATACAAGTTGCTATAATAATGCTAATATTTTTAAATGACTTCCATTTATTTAAAAATGGATAGTAAATATGTAATTGCATTTTGAAACAGAAAACACTGCTAAGAGGTTAATAATCCTATTAAATTATAAGGAGTTACTAAATTTAATACAGGTGAAAAATGTTGAGTTAAAATCCTTTCTACCAATTTTATATATCTTTCTGAAGATATGTAAAAATAAGAGAAAAGCATATATGATATTGAAAAACCTTTTACAGGGTTTGGAAAATATAAACGAGATTGTTGAAGAAAGGTGGAGATGCCATCACCTTGTAATTACAGAGACAATTTAATTTACTGAAAGTATAATTGGAGTAATCTTGAGGGAGATTTCTGTATTTATGTAAGGATGGGTTTTTATGAGTATCTATTGAAAGACCATATGATTACAGAAAATGCTGTTTGTTCAGATTAAAAATGGAGCACAAAACCAAGCATGTTGCAATAAAACTTGTACTTAATCACATATAATAAAGATATAGATACATTTATATAGAACTCTCTTTCTCCATTACACTTACAAAATGATTTGTAAATCTGTTTTTTTCTAGAAATATATTTCTATATTCAGCGTGGTTTTGGTGATATACATGTATAGGCAGAAGTGTTTTTTTTTTTTAAGATGAAAATTTGTGACAGAGATTGTCAAACTCACTTTATAAAAGAAAAAACTATCACGCTGTAAATTTTTTTAAAAAATGAAGTCTGGAACAAAAACACAAACCAAAGCCAATTACAATAGCAATGCCAAATTTTTGTATAACATATGATGATATGGCTTAGTTACTTACTGCTCACATTTTACATACTCCTCCTATGTCTCATAGATTAGACTTGCTCTTATAGGTTGCTCAGGCCATAAATATGCAAAATCAGCAAGAATCACAGGGTCATAGAGTTCCTCTCATTAAGAACACTCTTTAATAGTTGAATGTTGTGTATCTTCAAATATAATTCAAATATTTTCTCAGGATGCAGAAAAATATTTAACTCATATGCGCTGAATATTATTATGCTTAATAAAACACAAAATTAATGATGACTATAAATATATTTGAAAGTATAGACCTAGAATAGTGTTCTTTAATGTATCAACTTGAAATATCTATGTTTAAATTTTAAATTTAAAAGTAATAAATTAAAAACACAAAATCAAAATGGTGTAGGAAAATTCTGAGGCATAATTTTTTTGTGGAGCACATAATGATAACTCTATTAATTAGATAACATACTTTAATTTTCCATGTTTGAGCATTAGCAGCAAATGGAAATTACAATTTTGTTAAACTTAATAGGAAGATCATGGCAAGAAGATCCCCAAAGAATAATTAAAAATAAATTTTGTAGACACATTAACACTTTGCTGTCTCTGTAAACATAAGTTAAATGGTATAATAATCATTTTGATGATAATTTAGCTACAATATTTAAAGGAAAGAAATGTTTCAGATGGGATTAGGGTAGCTGTTAAGTTGAAGGTGACCATTCTTTTTATTAAGCTGATACATTCTAATTAGAAGGCTACAACTGAAACTAGTAATACAGACAAAATAGTCAAATCTTATTGAAAAGGGGGAGATAAGAAAATATAAGTTAAGTGTGAGGAAATCAGGCTACCTTGTTACAGAACTGCTAAACTGATACTGAAAAAAATGAGCTTTTATTACCCGCCCAAAGTCAACCATGTATTTCATTTTTTCAGGTTAGACTAAAATTGGCATTTAAGTATTTAGCAAGTGGTCTTCACTCATTCTGGTTTGAGCTTGAATTACTGTTTTATAAATTAGGTATCAGGACTTTTCTGAAAGAACTAGGTCAATTAAAATTAGTAAAGCCAAAAGTCCAGATGGTGCTGAATCCACCCAACTAAAATCAACTACCCTGGATTTGGCTCATTCTCATTATTCAATTATTCATGTGATATACATGAAAATCTGGCAAATTGGAAAATTGCCGGTAATTTGCCCCGTCAATGGAAGATGATTCATTTCTCCTAATTACAGACATAGACACAATAAGTGTCTTCTTTTTCCCCTTAGGTATTTTAAAAAGTAACTGACTCAATAAAAAAGTAGCAATCAAAAGAAAATCACAGGTAATTTCTATTTCTCCACAAGTTAGTAATTCAAGTAACCATTCACATAAAAGTTAGCAAGAGTCATCTTACAGAGAAATAACAATCTGCAGTAAGTAATCTAATAAATACAAAGTTTTAAAAAATGGAAACTTGGAAATAAGAAGTATATACTCATATGTTTTTGCACTAAATTGTTTTTTGACCTTGAATGCATTGCTTATCACTTAGAATTTTAATTTTCTATGCTATTACTCTAAGTACATGGGCTTTCAAAATTAATGTGTATTTTTCTATATTTCTGATTTCCTGCTTTAAATTTATATAATTCTGTGGAACAAAATTTTCACACTTAAACGTCTCAAGATTAAGCATCTCTAAATAGCTTGTATGTGAATTGCATTATTTTGCGTTGACCTACATTCATTCTCCTCTATCTATGCCTGTACCATTATATCATATGTATATACTTTAGAAATAAAATGTTCCTCATTTGTTTCTTTTCCTTTATTTTTGGGGGTAATCAACTAATAATCTATGAAAGCAATAATAACTATAATCAACCATAACTTTTTATCTATTTCCTCTCTGAAGACTCACAATAACCCTGTAAGGCATGTATAATTATTTTCATTACATTATAAATGATGAAAATAAGACAAAGTTGAGTCGAAGTACTTGCCCTATCTGAAACAGTTTATAAATCAACATTACCCAATAGAAATATTTTGTGAGCCACAAATGCTATTTATTTATTTATTTATTTATTTTTGAGACAGAGAGAGACAGAGCACAAGTCGGGGAGCGGTAGAGAGAGAGAGGGAGACACAGAGTCTGAAACAGGCTCCAGGCTCTGAGCTGTCAGCACAAAACCCGATGAGGGGCTCAAATCCACAAACCATAAGAACATGACCTGAGCTGAATTCGGACACTTACCTGAGCCGCCCTGGCTCTCCTGCCACAAACGCTATGGATGGCAACTGAGCAGGAGGCTGACATATTCACTGGGGAAGGAAAAGAATGCTGAGGTGTTGGGGCTGGACAGGGATATCTGAATTTGCATAAGCCATTCTGGAGGCCACTGGAACATTCTGGTTCTGAGAAAAGTCCAATCTCAGAATGACATTAATAAAAAGAAAATATAGAAATTGAGAAAAAAACAAAAATATATAATTTTAGCTCTTATTAGTAATACTAACATAATGAAAAACAATATTACCCCTTGAAGGTTATAAAATTCTTTTTCAATTAAACCCTAGATGGGAAGGGGGAGACTGGGAGGCTTTGTTGGTAAAATCACTGACTCTTAATTTCGGCTGAGATTTTGATAAGGTCCTGATCTCACTATTCCTGAAATCAAGCCTACACTGGGCTAAACAACAGCATATATTGGGATTCTCTCCCTTTCCATCCCCCGCTCATGTGTATGCTCTCTCTCTTTGCCTCTCAAAATAAATAAACATGAAAAATGAAACACAAAGTGGAGGATGGAGGAGGGTGTATTATTTTTGAAAAAAGTGGCCATGACCTTGACATTACAATGGACAGTACTAATATCCTAAACCATAAATCGTTTCCATAAAAATTGTATGGTACTGAGGAGGACAGATTCTTTGAATCCTTGACTGTCTACTGAGTCTTATATAGCACATTTTGTCATTTTACAGACTTAGAGACTAAACCCTAAGTAAGCTAGGTTAAATGATATTGCTAAAATCAAAGAGTAATAGTAAGAATCAATAATTAAAACATAACTTGTTAAAAGTTTTAGTTTTTTTTTATTTGTTTAATTAAATGCACTGTGATGAACTGAACTTTCTATTAAAAGCATCTTACAGGAATGCTGATTCATGGGGGCATGCATACCCCAATGTTTATAGCAGAACTTTCAACAACAGCCAAATTATGAAGACAGCCTAAATGTCCAACAACTGATGAGTAGATAAGAAAAAAGATGTGGTTTGTATACACAATGGAATACTACTTGGTGATGAGAAAGGATGAAATCATTCCATTTTCAGCAACTTGGTGGGAACTGGAAGGTATCATGCTAAGGGAAATAAGTCTGTCGGAAAAAGACAGATATCATATGTTTTCACTCATATGTGGAACTTGAGAAACTTAACAGAAGACCATGGAGGAAGAGAAAGGGAAAAATAGTTACAAACAGAGAGGGAGGGAGGCAAACCATAAGAGACCCTTAAATATAGAGAACAAACTGAGGGTTGGGGGGCAGCAGGGTAGAGGGGGAAATGGGTGATGGGCCTTGAGGAGGGCACTTGTTGGAATGAGTAATATGTTTTGTATATAAGTGATGATTCATGAGAATCTACCCCCAAAACCAAGAGCATATTGAAAATCAATTATATTAAAAAATAAAATATAAAAGCATCTTTAAATAGTTCCTAAAAATGAGAATAATACTATTAGTCAAGTCTAGGATGAAAAAATCTATGCTATCCTAAAGAAAATGTTGTTCAGAAAGTGTAAATTTTACTCATCAATAATTCTAAGCATGGCTCACTCCTAAAAATGAAAAAGACCTTTAGTATTTAGAAATAGCTCCCCCTCTTTTCCTTTTATCTTTGCTTTGAAATAGTAACCAAAAGTAAATTAAAAATAATGAACAAAGTTTCCATTTGTGGTAGGATGGTGGATTGTCTCTACCTTGAATATAATTAAATATATTAGACTAAAATATATTAAAACGTGTTGAACTAGCAAGAAAAGTACGATTATTCAAAAGCAAAAATCTGAAGAAACAAAAACATAGGAATGTATGAAAACAAATAAGAAAGAATTATGAACTTGATAATGCTGTGCATTAACAACTGTTGATACAGTTAGTAGTTAGAAGTATGAAATTTATCTCAAAATCTTACATTAGGAATTTGAAAAAGAATGAAAATATGTATGTACGAATAAAAGAAAAAGATAACAAACCAAAAGCAAGAAAGAGAAAAGACAAAATAGAGATGAAAAGAATAACAGAAAAATACAATCAATAATGACAACAGTCAGTTCGTTGACAGAGGCAGCAAAAGTAAAAGTAGCTAAATGGAACTACATCAAAACACAAGACTTTTATTTGTCAAAGGGCACAGTCATCAGAGTGAAAAAGTAATTTATAAAATGGGAAATAATTATCATATATCTAATAAGAAGTTAATATCCAGCATAATAAAAAACTCCCAAAGCTCAACATTAAATGAGCAAGGGAATTGAACGGAAATTCTTCCTTTAGAACATATACAAATGGCCAAAAAACATATTAAAAGATGCCTATCCTCACTAATGAAATCAAAACCACAATGAAAAATCACCTCATCCTCATAGTGATGCCACAAGATGGTGTTTCTCAAAAAATTGAAACTAGAATTACAACACACTACAGCAACTCTGCTTTTGGGTATGCACACAAAAGAATTAAAGGTAAGATATGAATGAAATCTGTGTACACTCAGGATTATAGCAGCATTGGTCACAATAACTAAAAGTTGGAACTAATCCAAGTACCACAGACAGATGACTGGAAAGCAAAATGTGGCATCAACATACAATGGAACATCAACTAACCTTAAAATGGAAGGAAATTCTAAAACATGCTACAACATGAAAAAACGTTGACATTATGCAAGGTCCAATAGCCAGTCACACACACACACACACACACACACACACACACACACACACACACACACACCTACTATATCATTCTACTTATTTGAGGTCCCTAAATTAGTGAAATTCATAGATATAGAAAGCAAAATGGCATTTCCCAGGGGCTGAGGAGAGGGGCAATTGAAAGTTATTGTTTAATGAGTTCAAAGTTTCAGTTTTACAAGGTGCTGGATGACGGAGATGGATGGTGATGATGGATGCACAAAACTATGAATATATTTAACACCAGTGAATGATACATTTAAGCAAAGTTAAGAGGATAAGTTTTATGTTACGTATATTTTCCAACTATTTTTTAATTTTTATTTTTTGGTTTTATTTTTATTTTTAAAGGTTTATTTATTTTTGAGAAAGAGAACACAAGCAGGGGAGGAGCAGAGAGAGAGGTAGACAGAAGATCTGGAGTGGGCTCTGTGCTGATAAGAGTGAGCTCCATGAGGGGCTCGAACTCAGGAGCCCTGAGATCATGACCTGAGGTAAAGTCAGATGCTCAATGGACTAAGCCAGCCAGGTTCCCATACAACCATTTAAAAAATCATTTTTAAAAATATATGATCCAGATGCATATCTTCAGGGAACTGTTATATATTTTACATATTACATATGTAAATTACATATTACACATTACATATGTAAATTACACATTGCATATTACATATTACAAGAAAAAATAATTTGGAGAGAAAGCTTCAAATGACTGGTATGGCTGGTATTAAATTTATCATTTAAGGTCTTTATTTTACAAATCTTATTCTAATAGGATAATGTAAATGAAGTAAGAAAATTTTGTTGCTTAAAATGAGACCTTGTTGCTAATGAATCATTTTAAGAAAATCCATTTTCATTTTCTAGTTTTTAAATAATTCTTATACTACTTCTTTTTTAGCTCTATTTATTAATTTTTGAGAGAGAGAGAGAGAGAGAGAGAGCACAAGAGAGGGAGGGACAAGAGAGAGAGAGAGGGAGACACAGAATCTGAAGACAGGCTCCAGGTTCTGAGCTGTCAGCACAGAGCCTGACATGGGGCTCGAACCCATGAATGAGAGATCATGACCTGAGCCATCCAGGCACCCTTGGAAGGCCTTCTATAAAACGAGGCAAAGTTTCACGATCACTACACTAGAACATTAAAATAAAATGCATTAGATTAATTTCAGGTATGTATCTTATTTTTATTCTAATTGTTTTGGGATTTAAGTTTTATATTCATACCTAGGATTAAGTGACAGTAATATTTTCAGATTAAGAAATTTAAGGAGAATAGAAAATCCTGTTATAGGTATATTTTTTAATGAAACATGGGGTAACTTACCTGTATAGAAGTAATCTAAGGGGGCACCTCAGTGGCTCAGTTGGTTAAGTGTGTGACTTTGGCTCAGGTCACGATGTCATGGTTCATGGGTTTGAGCCCCATGTCAGGTTCTGCACTGAGAGTTCACTCTCACTCTCTCTGACCCTCCCCTGCTCACACACTCTCTCTCTCTCTTAAAAAAAAAAATAAAACATTTAAAAATTTAGAAGGCCTTCCAGGGTTCGCAGCTAGAAAAACATGGAGAACTCAATGGAACCAATCTCTAGGTGTCTGCATACTCCTCCTTACTTGTTGCTTTTCATTTTAGTATATTGGGACTGGGACTTCCCTTTTTGTTTGTTTCTTTTTTAAGAAAACCGCTGTTCTGACTGAACTGGTTCTCTATTTAAATTAACACCAAGTAAAAAGCCCATAATGGAAAAGATTGTAAAAGGATAATATATTGAAGGCAGAACATTTGCAGTTGGTTGTACCCAAACTTTTTATTGTCTTCTCACTTTTGGAGCACTGACAAAACTCATATTCGTGTTTATAAAGCATGCAGGCTTTCTGAGAACATTACGTTGCGATCAAGATAGTAATTCAAGGGCTAGTCAACTAAAATTAATTTAAAGCACATTAGGTGTTTTCAATGCTAATATATTTTTATCTGACTAAAAATAATTAAAATATCATTCTGACATGCTTTACCAACGAAAATTCCTTTTTGGAGGAAATATGATGTAAACTGCCAAGCACAGAGCCTGGCATTTAATTATATACTAAATGAGCTCCTCTAAATGCTGGAATTATCTGTTACAGGCAATTTAAAGCAGTATCACGAGCCTGTTATATGTAATCATAACTTTCTCCCTTTGTTACTGTTTCTTCAGCCATCTTTCCATCCCTACCTTCTCTAACTCATTAACTGTATAATCCTAGAACAACCTTCTATGAAAATATATGAAGTCTCTACCTTCTCCCCCAAGATTCTTTAATGCTCATCTTCTCTCAAAATTAGCATCACTTACCCTATAGCTTTTCCCTCTTGAATTCATTCAAAATTTAAAAGATGAGAATACATTAAATTAATATATTAACCTATTTTGCATTACCAAATGGCTATTAGGTTTAAACACAAACAACATAATTCAATTCAGTAAACACTGAATAAATGCTGGCTAACGTATATAAATGTTTTAACGTTGGTGGAGGATTCCATTGTTTATAGCAGAGATAGGGAGGGAACTGACCATTCCCCATTTCCCTCACATCTCTTTATTCACTTGGTAAATGTTTTTAATGCCAGAGACTGATCTAAAACCCTTATTACTTTACATCAAAATCCAAACATTTTTTTTGAAAATAGTAAATATTTCTTTTGAATACATTTACATTCACAACATGGCATAGAAGTTGGGCATACTGCCTCAGCTTTTGGCGACAGATTTTGACTTCTAACCTAAGGTTTGCATTTTAAACAAACAAATAAGAAAATATTATTTTGAATGGGTTGATTATTACCTCAACAAAAGCTAGAGGCATTAGACAATAGTATCAGTACCAACAATGTTGCACGTTTTTAAAATCACCTCTACTTATTCTACTGTAGTATTTTCTGAAGGATTCCACACCTTTTACTATTTACCCATGGACACAGCCATGCATATTCTTTTGCCCTGTACTTTGTTTTTGGTTCTTGGCTGGCTTTAGAGTTCTAGTGGGTTTCCATGAACTAAAGTCAGTAAGTGCCAAGTCTCACGTATCACAAATCTTTTTGGTTTATAAAGGTGGGCATTCATTTTTTTTTCTCCATAATATTTTATTGTAAAATTGTTTTCCATACAACACCCAGTGCTCTTCCCCTCAAGTGCCCTCCACCATCACCACCACCTCTTTTCCCCCCTCCCCCTTCCCCCTCAACCCTCAGTTTATTCTCAGCATTCAATAGTCTCTCAAGTTCTGCATCCCTCTCTCTCCCCAACTCTCTCTCCCTCCTCCGTTCCCCCTGGTTCTCCATTAGGTCTCTCTTGTTTTAAACTTGATTATTAGGAAAAGCTTCATGGAAGACATAGCATTTAAACTTTGCTTTGAAAACTGACAAGAATTTTAATATGTGAGAAACGTGAGCAAAGCATTTAAGGCTAAGGACAAGACCTGGGAGCAGACTTGTATAAATGAAAGTGCAATGAATGTTGATGGAAGAGAGATTAATCCTAGACGCCCAAGAGACTGGCCGATAGGAGGTACATAATGAAATTTGAAAACAAACAAACAAATATTTGTGCCAGCAAAATGTAATGATTAAGAGTTTGAGGTTTGGAACCAAAAAGAATAGGAATAAAGCATAAATGATAGTGATTTGTTTGAGGATTCAAAGAGTAATATAAATAATGAGATTATCGCAGATCTCGAAAATGGTATTAACAAAATGCCACAATTAATTTCACTGTTATCTTGAATAGATAAAATAAACACTGTCTTACCCTGTGAGAAGTTTAGGTCATCATATGTTTACAAAAAAGGAAAAGAAACAAAAACCTACCTTGTGTAAAAATGTTGAGTTGATCTGTTAGCTAAAATAGCATTATGAAAAGCTGATGACATGAAACACATAGAAAAAGAGCTAGAAGACGAGCTAGAGATATAGAAAGGATGGAATTAAAGACATGGAAGGAAAATGAATGAAATGTAAAGTCTATTTCCACAGATCCAAAAGAGTTTATAGAGATTGAAAACAGCAAAACTTATAAAAATGGTGTCAGTGGAATGAATACTCATATGCCTCAAGGCCTACTCATTATATTTCTTGATATATACAAAGCAGGTGGCCCCTTTACTGGGCAGAATATTTAAAATTAAGGTGGTCCAGAAAAATCCAAGATATATGTTAATATATGTTAATTATGTCTAAGGTCACTTCATACTTCACACTTATTAATCAAATCATTTTTATATTTAAGTAACTAACCACACTTGAAATGGTGCCAAAACTTAATAGAAAATGATGATCTTTTATAAATATTACTGCAAATTTGAATGTAATAGGCCAAAGAATTCCTGTATAGTTGAGCCATAATTTAGAGATAGTATGTAAGGGAACATATACGTATTTCAAAGATTTAAAATAAGTTTTGAAATGGAATAAAAACAAACACAAAAATAAGTCAAAATACAGACTTTGTAGTAATACGTTTATATGTTCTCCACAGGTATTTGGGAAAACAAATGTTTTTCAGTGAAATCCCAAATACATCACGTGTACTATAGAGTTGTGACTAGAGCATCCAGCCTTTCCTAGGTGTTCAAAATAATCTTTGTTGTGGATCCAGTTATATCATAAGTTGCCATTATGTCTCCAAATAGGAAATGAAATAGGCCTTAAGATGTTTTCAATATTCTCAGTCTTTCTTCTGAAAAGAGTTTTCCAGAAGTAACTGAAAGCTTTCAAATGTGAGAGGTACAAAGGTTTTGAAAATGAGAGCAAGATAAAATTTCTTAAATTAAAGCTCTGAAATGCTCACCTCAAATCTTAAATTAAATCTCATTTTGTATCATCAGATAATAAAAGATAGCTACGGATATGGGTGATATTTTGCGGGAAATGTCACAGTGTATGTGAAGGATTATTTCTTTATAGTCGCTAACATTTAATTGGAAATCTTTGCCAACTTGCAGATACGATAACCTATTCTGAGAATATATGGTTTATGAGCTTGACTAGAACGCAAGACTGGCGTTCTAGTCAGTCTGAATTAAAACATTCATTTCAAATTCACCAATGTATTCTTGTAGTAATTACTATTGTGATCAACCACAAACTTTGTATTGCATAAGGATTTTTAATTTACAAATTATTTTAATGCATATATTGTCAGGTTAAGATGGAGGACACAGATTACAAGTAATTTACAACAATTTAAAAACAAAGTACAAATATAATTGGTTGGATTTACTTGAGTGCATTGTAATTAAATTGTTGGATAAATTGGTTGTCTAGTTAATTAAGTACAGAAGATTGGTATTTCCAGAGTGTTTTGTGTGTGTTTTTCTTCTTTCTTTATTTATTTTATTTAATTTTTGAGTCTTCTTCAAGAGAAGCTGTTGAGATGCTTTATAAATCAGAGCAAAAAAATTTGCTACATCCACAGTGTGGAGTTTCTCTTTCTGTTTGCCCGTCCTCTGTCCATGTGCTCATGCACGCACACTCTGTCTCTCTCTTTCTCTGTCAAGATACACACACACACACACACACACACACACACACACACACACACATCAAACAAAAGCAGGTCAGAATAGGGGACTGGTGAGGAGGGCAACGTGAGAGTGGTAATTGTGGCAAAACAAGATGCACCAAAACAACAAGAATTTAACAATTTTTTATCAAGTAGGGAAGGCTCTCTATGTAGACAGAGCTACAAACAAAGAAAAGCTCTACCAACTATCTGATACTATGGTAGAGTCCCTTCCCTAAGGAATGAGAAAGGACCTCAAGATAAGGGAAGGCAACCTTGCAATGACATCCCTCATAACTCTGTAACATGAGATCATGCAGTCAGACTGCA
This sequence comes from Suricata suricatta, assembly GCF_006229205.1. Classification (NCBI taxonomy): domain Eukaryota; kingdom Metazoa; phylum Chordata; class Mammalia; order Carnivora; family Herpestidae; genus Suricata; species Suricata suricatta. The sequence continues at coordinate 157,425,903 of NC_043702.1, read as the reverse complement.
TGTCTACACATTAACCATATATGGTAGACAAAGAAGTCGAAAATGCATAAACAACTATGCCACATGGCATTCAGGACTGTTTTTCAGGACAAACCCAACTGCGGCAGAACTGGTACAAATAAAGTTGCTTCCTGGAAAGAGAAGTCTTGTGTCATGACTCTCTGAGTGAGAAACCTGCTACAATATATACCCGAATATTAATCATATATAAAGTATTTCTATCTGGTTTGACATGTGCAACTTTCTTATTGTTATAATAATATCCTCAATGATGTTATTGAGACATAATGATGTTCCGAGCTCTCTGATAAGTTCTATGTTTATTTTAGTCTCATAACAACCTTCGAACTCTTCCTATATGACAAATGAGAAAGCTGTGATTTTAAGGAGTAAATAACACAACCCACACAAAGCCACTACATTCAGCTGACTTTGATGGCCTCTTAATGTTTGAGATTCATTCTTCCGATATGTGGATACTTTGTAAACTTCATATATAAAATACTTTTCAACTCATAGTATCAAATTCAGAAAAAACTATAGCTAAGTACTTTAATGTCTTGGCTGACCTTTCCTCTGTCACATGCAATTTTATGAAATAAAGTATAGCTGAAAGAGATGTTAAGAGCCACCTCGCCTGCTTACAGATCTTGTATTTTTCACTTCAATTATCTAATTTATTTTCAACCTGTAATGGATGACTTATATAGAAAAAGCACTGTGCTAGACATTTTGATATTTAAAAAAATATTTTGAACCTTGATTTTATATGGGAATGAACTGTATTAAAAAGTATATTTTTTCAAGCTTCAATAGTAAATATTCTGCTACTATGTATTAAATACTGCATGGTTTGCCCAAGCTAAGATGAAACCACATCATAAATCAATAAGCATTTTTCATTTTCTTTCATTATCTACTCAAAGTCATGCCTACTGCACC
>NC_043702.1:157411986-157424861 GCF_006229205.1 Suricata suricatta | reverse complement strand
TTTTTTTTTGTTTTTTCCTCTTCTTTTTTTGGTGGTGGGGGTGGTTATGTTTAAATGAAGTTGCTTTTACAACACCAAAGACTTAATCATCCATTTCCTACATAAAAGGTAGCTACTTTTTTGCATGGACCTCAAGTATATTGTAGTATAGAGGTGGATTTAAGGAAAGGTATTAAACAGGCTGTGTTGTAGCTTATGAGCAAGTAATAAATTGTATCATTTCTCTTGAATGTATCATAGATAAGCTGCTATATAACGATTGCCACTTCAGATAGCTGTGAAATTAAGTTATTAACTAGTTGTTACTTAACCTTCTAATTTCTACATAAGTCTAATTACATGAAATAGATGTTGGTGTTTTGATTTTTTTACTTTACTTTTCTGTTTGGAGTGTCATTGTAACTACTGTATTGTAAATGATGGAAAATAATTGCATATGTTAAAAAATAAATTGTGTTATATTCAAAAAAATAAAAAAATAAAAAGTATATTTTTAATGGAAAATAAAATATCTTGGAAATGCACACACAGAAACTATGCTGTAGAAATGTAGAGATAGGTATATTTAATGGTAACCAAGGATGTTAAATTTTAAGAAAATAGGTTATATATCAATGTGTTAAAAGATTACTAATATTTGAGTAAATAAAAACTAAGTAAAGTGCATTCTGGGAAGGAGGAACCAGTAACCTCTGAAAACCTCGTTGTACTGGCTTTCTCACCTGCAGGATGAGAATAAAAATCTCAGAAGACAGAAACTCATGAGTAAAGATCAAAAATGGAAATGGATATAAAGCTCATGTAATATTTGAAATAATATAGACATTTTACCGCTATTAATATTATTTTTGTAACACAGGATACAATAGGCATTTTGCCATGAGTATTTGAGTATACTTGGAAGATGCATTATAATGATATTAAATAATATGTTATTTTATAGACAATATTTGTATACAGTATGACTTAGGAATGCAGTATAATCTAAATGCAGTAGAAAAAAAAGATATGACTATACAATATAATCTGAGATATTTTTCGAAAGAGAAACTTAGTCCAGATTAAAAAAATCTTATTAAAATGCTCTAGAATTTGAAATTTACTTCTGGACTCATTATTATGACTAGATTTTCGAGAATTGAGAAAGTAGAAAGATTCAATCATTGATCTAATAATACCTCATTTTCTATTTACATAGTTAGGCTTGTCAATTAACAGCACACCTTTATGTTATTATTTGATAATCTTGGGAGGTAAGACACATAGTATTTTGAATAATTTTTAGATAAGGAAATAGTGACATGATACATTAACTGGTTTCTATATCATTTGCTTATGGGTGGTAGAGCTAGGATTTAACGCAACACTCCAACTTAAATCTTGGTTCTTTCCACAGTGTATCAATTCATTCATTTAGTTTTTGAGAAATTTCTGTGTTTATAAGAATTATAATACTGAATAATACAGACCCAGCCCCTACCAGTATGCAGTTTTGCATACTAGAACTAGAAGTAGATAAATATTTAGGCTTTGGACTATAGCATATTGTATAATGATTGATAGCTCAATTTTAGAGGTAGAAGTATTTTTGGAAACACAAGTGAAAATCAATAATCTAGAATGGGGAATAAGAGAAGGTTCCTTGGAGAAACACATACTGGATTAGGCAAATTACTACCAACTTCTCCAAAGGTCTACATTTTACTCCCTAGAACCTGTGAATTATCTTCAGTTATGGGTCAAAGAGGAAATATGATTGCTGATCAGCTGATTTTACCATAGAATGATTATATATATTAACCAGTTGGGTCCAGTATCATCAAATATGTTATTAAAAGTAAAGGAGAAATAATCAAAAGAGAATCAGATGATAGCTTAAGGAAGACTTGGCCTGACCATGCTGGTTTGAAGATGGAGCAATATGACTATAAACCAAAAGATGCTCGTCACCTCTAGAAGCTGGAACAGTTGAACAAAAATTATTTTTCTTCTAGAGCTTCTGAAAGTAATGTAGTGTTACTGACATTGTGATTTTAGTGTGATATTCATGTTGGACTTCTGACTATCAGAACTAAAAAATAATACACATGTATTATGTTAAACCTCCAAGGGGTAATTTGTTTTAGCAGCAATATAAAACTAATGCAAATTCCTAAACTGAGACCTTCTATGTACTCAGATTCTTCCATTTTTATGATGAATCAAACTAGCTCACTATAACTTGCACAGAAAAACATGTGGACAACCAAGAAATTGGAGAAGACAGAAGTGTGTAAGGAGGTGCCATGTGGAAGGAACTTTGATGACCCATTGTTTTCTCCTTCCCCTGGTACTATGACCCATGGTCTGCTTGTAGACTTAGAGGTCCAGCACCTTGTCTGAAACCCAAGAATGATATGAAGGAGAAACCATATTCATACTCCATTCCAACCTGAAGAACAGGGTATATATAATGGAATTAAAAATCTTGGAAAACACCAAAAAAGAGAAATTTCAAGGTTTTTTTCTTATACAACCTAGCTCTTCAAATAAACATACAACCATTTCAACTCTTTTAAATCAAGGATTTTTTTTGAACTTCAAAAAAATAACAAAAAATGGAGAAAAAATTTTGAGCAGTTGAACAGAATGCATGTACAAGACCCAGAATTGAGAGTATGTTAATTATTGTCGCTTTAATAATATTATTAAACATTATATATATAGTGAAATATATATATATATATATATATATATGTTGTAGGTGAAAGGAAAACATAAGTGGAAAAGTATAATGTAAAAATGCAAAGGATAAAACCAAAAAGGCTAGGGGTGCCTGGGTGGGTTGAGCCTCCGACTTCGGCTCAGGTCAGATCTCACGCTCGTGGGTTGGAGCCCTGCGTCGGGCTCTGTGCTGACAGCTAGCTCAGAGCCTGGAGCCTGCTTCGGATTCTGTGTCTCCTTCTCTCTCTGCCCCTCCCCCTCTCATGCTCTGTCTCTCTCTGTATCAAAAATAAATACAACATTAAAAAAAATTTTTTTTTCAAAAAGGCCAGAGGCAGTTCTTAGAGGGATCAGTTAAGAATGGGCAAGAAAATGGACTTTATCTCAGTCACAAGGGAAAGACATTTAAAAGTTATAAGCAGAGGACTGAAAAAAAATGCATTTAAGAAAGCAAAACTAGCATTAAGATGAAGATTTAGAAGATGAGAGTAAAAGGGGGATCTATGAGTCAAAGAAGTATTAATTTAATAGTTTACTATGAAGGAAGTTGCTAAAGACTGATGATCTTTTCCATTTTTTTTCTTGTGGCTGACTTCTAGTTTCAGATCATTGTGGTCAGAAAAGGTGCATAGTGTAATTTCAATCATTTTGTACTCATTGAGGCCTGATATGTGAACTAATATGTGATCTATTCTGGAGAATGTCCCCTGTGCATTTTTAAAGAATGTCCGTTATGTGATGGATGGAATGTTCTGAATATATCTAAATATACCTGTTAAGTCCATTTGGTCCAGTGTGTCATTTAAAGCTATTGTTTTCTTGTTTATTTTCTATTTTGAAGATCTGTCCATTGATGTAAATGGCTGTTAAGGTCCCCTACTGTTATTGTGCAATTATTAATTAGTTTTATTATGTTTGTTATTAATTGTTTACGTACTTGGGTAATTCTATGTTGGGTGCATAAATATTTACAATTTTTATATCTTCTTGTCAGATTGTAAACTAAAGAGTTGAAAGGCCTGTACTCTGAAAACCACAAAACACAGATGAGAGATATTGAATATGACACAAAGAAATAAAAAGACATCCATGTTTATAGATTGGAAGAACAAATATGGTTAAAAGGTCTATACTACCCAAAGCAATCTACATTTTTAATGCAACCCTGACAAAAATGCCAACCCCATTTTTTACAGAGGTAGAAAAAACAATTCTAAAATTTGTGTGGAACCTCAAAAGACTCTGAATAGGCAAAACAACCTTGACAAAGAAAGCAAAGTTGGAAGCATAACAATTATGGACTACAAGTTATATTACAAGCTGTAGTTATCAAAACAGTGTGGTACTGGCACAAAAATAGACATCTAGATCAATGGAACAGAATAGAAAACCCAGGAATGAATCCACAACTATATTGTCAATTAATCATTGACACAGCAGGAAAGAACATACAGTGGAAATATGACAGTCTCTTCAAAAAGTTGTATTGGGGAAACTGGACAGCAACATGCAGAAGAATGAAACTTGACAACTACCTTACATTATACACAAATCTAAACTCAAAATGGATTAAAGGCCTAAATCTGAGATCTGAAGCCATAAAAGTCTGAAAGGAGAACACAGTAAATTATTTAAAATTGGTTATAGCAAATTCTTTCTAGATATGTCTCCCGAGGCAAGAGAAAGAAAAGCAAAAATAAACTATTGGGACTTTCTCAAGATAAAAATATCTAAAAAGAAAAGGAAACAATAGACAAAACAAGAAAGATACTTATGCAATGTATTTGCAAATCACATATATGTTAATGTGTTAGTATCCAAAACATATAAAGATCTTATTAAACTCAAAATCCCAAAAATCCATAATCCAAGTTTTAAAAATGGGCAGAAGACATGAATAGACATTTTTCCAAGGAGGACATACAGATAGCAAACAGGCACAGGAAAAGATACTCAACATTACTCATCATCAGGGAAATACAAATTAAAAACAAAGTGAGATATCACTTCACACCTGTCAGAATGGCTCAAATTAACAACACAGGGGACAATAGATGTTGGTGAAAATTAGAAGAGAGATGAACCGTTTTCCATGGCTGGTGGGAAAGCAACCTGGTACAGTCACTCTGGAAGACACTACTGAGGTTCCTCCAAAAGTTAAAAATAGAACTATCTTATGATCCAGCAATTGTACTATTAGGTATTCACCCACAGGATAAAAAAATACTGATGCAAAGGGATACATGCACCCCAATGTTTGTAGCAGCATTATCAAAAATGGCCAAGTTATGGAAACAGTCCAAATGTCCATAGACTGATGGATGAATATAGAAGATGTGGTATGTATATGCAATAAAATGTTACTCAGTCATCAAAAAGAATGAAATCTCGTCATTTGCAATGGCATGGATGGAACCAGAGAGTGTTATACTAAGTAAAATAACTCAGTGAGAGAGAGACAAATACCATATGATTTCACCCATACATTGAATTTAAGTAACAAAACAAACAAGCAAAAGGAAAAGAGAGAGAGAGGGAGAGGGAGAGAGAGAGAGAGAAGAGAGAGAGAGAGAGAGAGAGAGAGAGAGAGAGAGAGAGAGAGAGAGAGAGGCAAACCAAGAAACAGGTTCTTAATTTTATAGAACAAACTGACGGTTATCAGAGAGGAAGTCAGCAGAGGATGAGTTAAATAGTTGATGGTGAATAAGGAAGGCACTCCCTTAAATAAAAAAAATTAAGAAACTTTAAGTCACTAGCCATGAAAATATAGAGGAATTAAAAAAACAAACATATCATCCGTGAGGCCAATACAGATATTTAAAATAGCTCTCCATGTTAGAGCAAGTTTTGGCTGATGAAGACTGTATAGAGTCTAGTTATAGGGTCTTCAGTAAATGTCATGAAATTACTCTCCGTTTAATAGATAATAGTGGTAAGAAGTGGGCAGAGGGTAGAATGCTCTGATGGTTTAAGCCTTACAACAGCAGATGATTTTATTCAAGGGCAGAGGAGATTTGACAGTTAGGAAGTAATAATATGGTCGTGGTACAGGAGAGTGAATTTAAGGTAAGGAAGGGTGTGTGAGAATAAACTTCTTCTCTTTGATTTGGCTGCAGGGGAAATAGCTTCAGTGAGTGGTAGGTGTTATTTATAGCACCAGGGGGTAAAGATGATTGAGAGGAGAAGCTTACAATGTGAGTTATTTATTTACTATGAAATCAGATGTTCCAGAGGCATGGGGGAAATGACAGGTATGGAGGAGATTAAAGGGAAGTTGCTTTAGGAGAGAAATGGCACACTAACGTCTGAGAGAACAACAGAAAGTGGATAATGAGAAGCTTCTATGGTAACACTGGGACACAATGATGGCTCTAGTGACATGAGGACTGAATACAAAGCCTAGAAGGAGAAGAAAGGAAACCTAGCCAAACCCTATTTTAATAGACTAAATAAAAGGTAAGTAAAATGAAGCTGCAGAAAGAATTTAATAAAAAGCAATAAGACATTAAATATTCAGATTTGTAAGATATAGCAAATACACCCTGAAAGTAAGAAAGGGAAATGAGAAAATTCTGATGTTACTATTCTAAAAAAAATCAGGACAATGATGGTGCTAATATAGAAATATACAAGATAAGGAGTAAGTTTTGAAATACAAAGTATTCACTTTTTTCATATACTAAGCCTATGGTACTATGGTCATCCCAGAAGAGGTATCTACCAAATAAGCTGTATTTTGTACTGGATTTCAGAGGAAATAATCAAGGTTTATGTAGATTCTTCAAAATAATCAATGAGGAACTATAGTTAAAGCTACGTGAAATATATTGTTGCCTACAGAGAAAGAAGTTTAAGGAGAAAAATATGACTAAGAACAAAACAGAGAGAAGGAATGAGAATAATATGACTAATTTTCTAAAACTCCAATTTTCTTTAATGCAAAGATATCAAGAGATATAATATGATGCATCTAGAAACGGAAGAGTTTGGATTCCAAGAAAATATGGTAGTTGGTCTTGAAGATTTTTCCTGTACCTCACTCGGTTCTGGGGGTGGTAGACATGGGAGGTAGGTAGAAAAAGTCTTCATATGTTTGGGGATCTGAGAAGAGACTCCGTTTACATTCTTTAAATACAGTCCAGCAAGGCCCAGGCTTCCCTTTGCTCCCAGATTTGCAGGGTAATAAAATAATAGTCTGTATCCTATGTTAAAGCAGATCAGTCTCAAAGTGCTCTGCAGGGATCAGAATGATTCCCATTCATTCTAGAACAACATGAATGTGACTGTGTAAGCAGACAAGACCTGAACAAAGGGGAATGGCGTTCTCATGCCTGAGAAAAGGGAAAGTTGTACCCTGTATTCTACTCACTAAGTCAAGGCATGGCAAAGAGATCTCAGTGGATGCCAGCACAAATAAATGATGATCCTGACCGCCAGAGATAGTCCCTCCCGTATCTGTCACCAGGTGCCATGTTAATCTTTCCAATAGTCCCATGTCAAAGAAGGGAAGAAGGAACTCTGCACCGATTGCAAGGATGGAGTTAAAATTTCTGCCATCCAAGCTAAGTGGAAACTCATATTAAAATGTGAATCTTCTGGAACACCTGGGTGGCTCAGGCAGCTGAGCATCTGACTTCGGCTAAGATAATAATCTCGTGGTTCATGAGTTTGAACTGTGCTGACAGCTCAGAGCCTGGAGCCTGCTTTAGATTCTCTGTCTCCCTCTTTATCTGTCCCTCCCCACTCCCACTGTCTCTCTTTCTCAAAAATAAACATTTAAGTAGTTTTTATAAAAATTTGAATCTTCTAATAAAAATTAAGTTATATTTCTCATATTGCTGTAAATATTTTATTGTTAGCTATCATCATCATCACCATGCCTACTGCTCATGCTCACTAATTTTTCAAGCACTAATGAACTGATTCACATTAATCATTTCATTTAATCTGATCAGTTTCTTTAAAGAATAGGTGATATATACAATTATATGGTAATGAGAAAGAATGAAATCTGGCCATTTGTAGCAAAGTGAATGGAACTCCAAGGTGTCATGCTAAGCGAAATAAGTCAGGCGGAGAAGGACAGATACCATATGTTTGCACTCATAGGTCTAACAGGAGAACAGGAGAAACTTAATGGAGGACCAGGGGGAGGGGAAGGAGGAAAGAGAGTTGGGGAGAGAGAGGGACACAAAACCTGAAAGACTATTGAATACTGAAAACGAACTGAGGGCTGAAGGGGGAGGGAGGAAAGAGGTGGAGGTGATGGAGGAGGGCACTTGTGGGGAAGAGCACTGGGTGTTATATGGAAACTAATTTGACAAAAAACTATTTAAAAAATAAAAAAATAAAAAAGAATAGGTGATGTAATTCACATTGATTTTACATATACAAAGATCAGAAGAATTGAGTAACTTGACCAAATCATACTTTGAGGATCCAAGATTTTAACTAGAATTATATTAATTCAAAGCCTTATAAATTCTTATTTATAAATGTTAATTAGCTCTAGTTGTCCAGATCAGCTACCAGTTGAAGTACACAGATAAGCTTCCATATGATTATTAAATCCTTTGTATATTATTTGACCTGCTCAGAATTTAATAGGGAGCAAAAGTAAGGAGAAAAGTTATTTTCTGCCACAAATTTTACCTTAGGTTGGATTTGTTTAGGAATGTTTTTAATGACTTTTTTTCTGTTAAACATGACTGGATACATATTAGAAGAAATATTAGGTCCCTTTTTTTCCAGTCTCAAATAATATTGGTTATCAAATGATGGCTTAATTTTAAAATATAGTTGACATATTTAGTGTCAAATGGGAGCAATGGAGATGCTCACTAAGAAATATAACATTTACAAAAGGAAAAATAATTAAAAACCTCTAACTATCGTCAAGTCTTCTCTTGAGGAATGGAGTATGTTGTAGTAGCTTAATTTTTTTATCTGATGAGATTTACCCAACTGAGAGAATAAAATAATAATAAGTGATTTAATATTTAACAGATAACAAAATTGTTTGTACTTCGGAGACATGCTTCAAGGAATATGGAAAGTTTACACAAGACTTTTTTTTTCTCATCTACATTAAGACTGGTTATTCACTACTCAGTGTGGCTGAATATTATAACTCATGTCACTGAGATTATACAAGAAAGCAAGGCAAACATGACAAGCATGACAGAATCATGAGACAGCTGCATAATTACCACAAATGAAAAGCCTTCACTTACACGCAAGAAATCATAAAAGAAAATCCCTTTACAGCTTCACAGCTTAAGTGCATAAAAGTGCTGAGTGATAAATTCTTATCCTTTTTGAAACAAGTAGCTATAGTTATACAACTTTAATTCTACATAGAGAGATAAATGAGATGATAGATAGATAGATAGATAGATAGATAGATAAATAGATAAAAGTGTTAAAGAATGACAACCTAGTAGAAGAGCATGCTTCTGGCATTAAAAGATGGGAGATTTCCTCTTGTTTTTTAATATGTATTTTTAAGTTTATTTATTTTGAAAGAGAAAGAGCATGAGCAAAGGAAGTGCAGAGAAAGAGTGCGAGAAAGAATCCAAGCAGGCTCTGCACTGGGCGTGAGGCTCGATCCTATGACCCTAAGATCATGACTTGTGATGGAATCATGAGTTAAATGCTTAATTGACTAAGCCACCCACAGGCACCCCAAAAGATAGGAACTTTCAACAAACGTTAAATAAATACAAATGACTACTTCATGACCATTCACTGGGTAAGAGCAATTCAAATTGTTTTGAGCATGTTTCACAAGGTAAAAATTGGAAGGAATATGTGGAAGACATTGCTAAACCTAGTCAGACCATGTTTTTCGTTATTATACATGCTACTCATTTGGCTGGGTAAGTGGCAAGGAAGAAAAGTCGTTTTCTAACATCTTCGTTATAGAATTTGTGTGATGTCAAAAAAATAGGAAGCAGAATGAGGAAAAGGACTTAAAAAGAGGGTTTTAACATGAATAGATTAAAAGTGATATGGCACTTTCCCAAATTATGTTCTATCATAATTTTTGTAAATTGACATCATACATACCTATCTGTAACACATAAAGAAGCTATATTCTGAAGCCAATAACTTCACCACAAGCCATCTAACACACACATATTTCCCTAAGAAATTCCTGAATATTATCACTAATAAATGAGAAGATATCTGAGGGGAAAAAGTAGCTTTGATAAATTATTTAAAAATATAGTACTTCAATATGTTTTCACAGTATGATCACAAATACTGCCTTGAAACATTTGCCAATGTTCAGTAAGGATTCTTGATTTGTTGGGGATTTTTTTTAAAAAAAGGTGTTTAAATTGTTTCACCAATTATGCTTATTGATACTAATTATCAACTATTTCTATAAATATCATCTTTAATATTTTTAAGAAGAGGTCCCAATGTGTATATAGTTAGCTTTACAAAAATACTTTGTAATCCCAAAGCAATTATTATATTGATGATATTTTCTGTCATAAGTTTAGTGAAATAAATTACTTCTAACTAATTGGAACTAGAAGAGAATCAAGGAAGCAGAAAAAACCGTAGCAATATTGACGGCTTTTTAATAATTGCAGTCTCTTGTAATCATTAGGTTTCCCAGAGGGAATAAGATTCAGAAATATGCGGAGCTCAATGAACAAAAATCTGATAACAGACTTTTTTTAGAGGATGAAAACAAAAGGTTATTATATTAATTAGTTTATGGATTTTTTTCAGTTTGTAGTTTAGAATAAAATGATTAAAATTAAATAAAAGGTACATCGGTAGAACAAATACAAGAAAATCACAAACATCTAGCATTGATGTATGAGGACTCATACTCAGAAGAAGTTTATGTAAAATGTTAAAGGGAACAAAACTAAATTTTAAAGTTATGTTTTGAGTATTTAAGGAATTGACTCTTTGCCTTGGACAGAAAAGTCCTTGACTTGCTTATGACTTCCTTAAAAATATTTTTTTCTGGTTTAAGAGGGAATGAATGTCACAAAAGTAAAATTATGGCAAGCAAGGATTCAGCTCCCAGCACAACTGGAGTATTACTGCCTCCACTAAATAAGTTTACTGACAGAATGATCAGAACCATGGTCAGCAAACGCTGTAAAATAATGAAGCAGAGTAAAGGTACCAGAAGTATTAAGGAAAAACTTAGCCTGGCTTCCAAAGGTAAGGGAAGTGGTAGCAAGAAGAGACTAAAACTTTACACTGAAGAATGTGATATCAAGCCCTTGCAAATTTGTAAATCAAAGATGTGAACTAATGGGCTAGTATAAAAAAGTAGTATTTACTGGGAACTGACATGAAGCCTTGGCTACTCAAGAGAGTTATTCTGAGTTGCATGATAAACTCAAATAATTAATCAGAAGCCCGTTGTGAAACATGACTTTGCAATTTGCAGACTCAAAGAGATTAGTCCCTGTGTTGCGATGAGATATTTTTTTAATTTATCATTCCAACATATAAAAATACTTTTATCATTTCTGTAATATACACAAAAATTGTCATTTAGGACTTGTCATTTCCATATATTCAGAAATATCTAGTTTATCCAACTAAATTGAATCCTATTATTCAAAATTTCAAAAAAGATAACAAATAAAAAGTGAACTATTTTATAAAACTCAACCCACTCTGAGTTCCTTGAAGGTCAAAGAACTCATTAAAAATAATGAGTTCCTTTTAATTGAATGATGTACAGTCCCATGGACTTTTCTCACCTATTCATTATAACCACTTGAAAACATCTTAATTTTGCTATAAAAGCTTACTTCATCTAAATTTTATGAACTAAAGTTAGTTTGTTAAGGTAATAGTTTGCTGAGGACTCTTCATTACGCTTTTAAGATGTTTGATTATTATGGAGTGGATGGTAAAGTCTATTAAGTACACACACACACACACACACATATGCACACACACACACAACTATTTTCTGTTTCTCCTGCATATCCTTTTTGGCAGTCAGAAGTGGCCATGTGATTGATTTCTACCATCAGTTAAAAGTAGACATGACGTGTGGCCCCTTTGAGAGCTTGACCTGTGAATATCTACCATCTGAACCTCCACACACTCTTTTCCTCTTCCAGCTACCTGAACTGGAGTTAACCCCCAGGGCTAACATGGAAGCCACATATTGAAGGCAGCCAATTACTCGGCAGTTCAATTATATGTGTGAAATAAACCTTATTTATATTTGAATCATGGGTTTTGGTGTCTGCCTGTTGTAACAGTGACCTTACCAAAGCTAATACACAAAGTTTAACAATGTCACTAAACTGCTTCAATCTTGTAGAGAGGCTGAGAGCTTAAATTCCCATAATTTTAAGGAAAATCCTTTTGTTATTGGCACATCATTAGTATTTTCTTGATTTACTTGTAGTTTTTAATTATGCTTATTCTTCTCTTTGTGATAATAATTATCTTTTAGTAATCAATCTGCTTTTTTATAATTGGTTTGGTTAAATCAACTATTTATAATAACATTTACATAAACCCTATTTTGAACTATATGTTACTAACAAACTAGAGTTTAAAATATATACACATTTCTACTCACAGATTATTAATAAACACATATGTCAAAGAAGAAATAAATGAATACGTATAGGTGTGTGTGTGTGTGTGTGTGTGTGTGTGTGTGTGTTTCTATGAATTTCCCAAATCAGTTTGTGTGTATAACGCCATCTCCAGTTATTTTACTACTGCAAGTGGGATTACGTATGGTAGATGGGTGCCAAAGGGCAAATTGACCCAACTAAAAGGTCCACCATCAAATCAAAGAACTCAGAGTTGGCTCAACTGGTATATTGTATGGTAACCAAATATGACTTATTCATATTTCATATTGACAATTGCTAATGTCCATTCTGACCACCTCCCTGAGTATGCTCCAGCTGTCGATTTAAATCTACCTGCTTCCTTGGCCAGTGTGCTCTCACCAACGGGAAGAGTGGCTGAGTTTGGAATTGTCGGTACCATCAATCAGTGAGTGATGCCTTCTGGCAGAATGTTACCAGGAGGACAGTCCTTCCGTAAACAATACACCCTTCTGTTTGTTTGGCATGTTATATCTTTCCTGTTTTCTATTTTTCAAATTCTGGTGGGAAATAAAGTCACATATCTATATACATCAAGGCAAGGGATGC
>NC_043702.1:157406277-157411886 GCF_006229205.1 Suricata suricatta | reverse complement strand
TTTTTTATTAACATACAAATGTTTAAAATAAATGCTTATATTATTGAATGGGCTAAGTCTCAAATTGTTAATGAAAAGATTTTAAGGTTGGGCAACTATTTAATATGAGATAATATAGATATGTTTTTGTGTTCTAAAGCTTGTATGAAATCTTAGTCCCTGATACTTGGGTATTTCAAAGAACATGTGATTCAGTTACACCTTACTGTAAATCTGAATTGAAATTACCAAATATTTTCAAAGTAAAATCAAGATATTTTCAGGAAAATAATTTCAATAGATGAAAAATATAACATTATCTATTGAAAATCTCCATGTTAAATGATATTTAAAAATTCTTATATAGCTGTGCCCTAAACTTTCTATTTCCTCTGCATCATGTATTGAAAACAATTAACTGTTTTTTTCCCTATGATATTTCACTGGGCAATCTCTAGGAACAGCAAGAGCTGAAACCTTCTCTTGGTCTTATATGTGATATCTAGTAAGTAACAACCACTTGGTGATCCCCAGGGGTACAAGACCTACATAATAACATGGTGGGCTTATCAATGTGGTAAGGTGGACATTTATAACCTGCCTGTGTGATGTATATTAAGGCAAGTGGTTTAATTTCTGTTTCTCTGAATTATAATTTTACAGTAACTATTAAGATTCTTTCAAGCTATTATATTTACTTATTCCATAATTGTTTTCCTCTGTTCTTTTAATTGAAAGTTCAGCAACTCCAATAATCCACAATTGCACAATAGTTCTTCTGAACATCATACTTGAAGTTGTAGCCATAGGCTTTCTGGGTGGTCCATCTAGGTTATAGTTATAATCCTTTAGATGGATAAGGAGGGGCTACAAAAAGGATTCCACATCTACCTTCTTTGAGCAATGCAGTTAGAATGGTTACCTACTTTTTGTTTACTTATTTTTAATAAAATAATTATGGGTGGAATATTTGCATGGTTTCTGGAAAAAAGCTTTATGGATCTACATTAACATCAAGGAAATTCAAATATCACAAGGGAAAACCCAAAGCACAATCTACCATGTTGGTGTAAAAATAACTATTCTCCACTCAAGAAAATACAAATCACTTTGTATATCAAGCCATGCATATTTAATGAGACTGCTAGCTCAAGACAAATATTACTGTGTATGTTATTCACAAAGGAAACCTAGTTTTTAAGAAAAAGTATTTCTGAACGTGAGTATAAATTCCATCTGGTGTAGAGAAAAATCACACGCAAAATGCCCTAACAAAATATGCTTTTTCTAAAGCACATCACAGTGAATAATGAGTAATAGTCTAATACACTGAAAATAATTCACATAGTCACATTTCTTTCCCTTTCTTCTCCTCCCCTTCTTACTCTTTCTTTCATTTCTTATAAATGGTTTTACCTAGAAAAACATCTGCAAAGAGCACAATGGATATTTGATGAAATAGTTTTAGAATTCCATGAATGTTAGCAAAAAGCAAGAGTTACATATAATATTAAATTTATACTAGTAATAACATCAGGC
Source organism: Suricata suricatta (assembly GCF_006229205.1). Classification (NCBI taxonomy): domain Eukaryota; kingdom Metazoa; phylum Chordata; class Mammalia; order Carnivora; family Herpestidae; genus Suricata; species Suricata suricatta. The sequence continues at coordinate 157,410,368 of NC_043702.1, read as the reverse complement.
ATCTTGCAAGGAGAGAAAAATCTAAGTGAGTAATTTGTCTCTGTGGACTATATGTCTACTATTGAAGACCATATGCCTATGTGGTAGATTTCTAAATACTCAATAAAAGTCAAAATTCCCTCTGCTCCTCCCTCCTGCCCAAGAAAAAGGAATTAAAGTAAACTGAATAGTACCCTCCAATTTCCTATGCCTGTCAACTCATTAACTTTGTTAACTTCTGATTATTGACTTGGATTTGGACACAGACTTGAACCCTAACAAGGTCATGCTTAGGGGCGCCTGGGTGATTCAGTTGGTTAAGCGTCCAGCTTCGGCGGCTCAGGTCATGATCTTGCAGTTTGTGAGTTCGAGCCCCACGTCGGGCTCTGTGCTAACAGTTTAGAGCCTGAAACCTCCTTTGCCCCCGCCCTTCTACCCCTCCCATGCTCAGGCAATGTATCTCTCTGTCTCTTAATAATAAATAAAAATGTTAAAAACATTTTTAAAAAGTCATGCTTAAACTTTTTTTAAATTATGTGTTGTTAACTATGACAGTCTTTACTTCTCTTTATACTTCCACACGAAATAGGTTCTGTCACATGAAAAAACTGTTTTTGCCTGGTTTTGCCTTCATTTCTCCAAGTCTGCATTGATAGTTTCAAGTAGAGTCCCTCTGTTTTGTTTGTAAAATAAACCCTTTGTTCAAGAATTGAAACTTGATCTGAAGTCCAGGAACAGGATTATAAATTTCAGTGTGGCATATCAGTGATTTAAGCAATTGAGATAGCATCCAAAAAGTGAATACAAATTTTCAAACGCATCAGAGACAACTTTTCTTCATCGGAGGTGTCTGAGGCTAGTAGGAAACTAGAAAGAATAAAATGTCTAAGTCTAGCTCTAGAGGAAATGTGTTTTGTTTTGTTTTCAAAGCAGTGAAAGATTAGTAGAGATGGTTAGGAGTTTATACCTTAGATATTGGGAGGAATACAAATTTTGTGCATGTTGATGGCATGATTGAGGAGCCAAAATCTAAGAATACGAAGAGCTAAGGCTTACTTATCCATTCAGCTCTCAATGTCCTGGACAGAAAACACTGCATTTATCCTAGCACAGCTACTGGATGGGGTCTTACGCGCCTATATCCTACTAACATATTTTCAGGCCCAGAATATGTGGAGAAAACAAAAGATGCACACCCAGACATTTGATATTTAACTGAAAGCATAACAAATTTTAATCAGACACTTGTTTTTATCTACCAGCTTATAGTACATTTGCAGTAGTGGTGTTTCTTCCTGGTGAGCTGTGCCTTGCCTACCTCTACTATCTTACAGATATTATCCAAGAATTCTGAGGAAATGATGACAGTTCATCAATTTTTCATGCAAGGTAGTATAATTTTAGACTTAGGAATGGTTAGTAAGGAGCTTTTAACTAAGAAGAATGGAATTGAGTAGTGCCCCCGTTTCACAAAGGGCTAAAGCATAGTGAGCAATATATTCTTGCCAATAGAAAGGAATAGCTTCATGCATAGTTTCAAGGTCTGATCGTTGATTAAATTAAGCAAATGATTTGTGTAGGCAAGTATACATTAGGAGGCCATCTTAGTTCTTTCCTATATATTTTCATTTTATAGAGCTGAGTATTGCTGATTGTGAATGAAAAGAAAAAATGAAGATTTTTCTTCAGCTTTCAGTGCAGAATCTAGGCAACACACCTATAATCTTGAAAGAATGCTCAGCAACAAACTATTTTGCCTCGCCTTCCTTAGGATAGTGGCCTTTCAAAAGCTTCACAAAACCGGTTAATCTGCTTTGTCCCCATTGCTCTTAAGCTTCACAGGACACTTTGTGAAGCAGTAGCTGTGTGGCAGATCGCTCCATAGCGTCATTAAACTTGAACATATCTTTGGGGGAAAAAACTGTAATCCTAGACTGAAGAAAAAATCAAAATCGAACTCTTCCCTTTGTGCCTGGTAGGAAACCTGATGATACTGAGGACTCTCACACGCCTTTTAATAGTATTTGTACACACTGCACAAAAATCACATCTCAATTCATTGTGCCAGTGACCTGCGAGAAAATAAGAAGGGAGCTCAGGAATCAACTGTCAAATGTAAAAGGAGGTCAGGCAAAGCAATGGGCGCTGTTAAGAGAGTAAATGAAAATCTGTGAGGAGTGGTCCCTCGTTTTCCATTCAAACAGCCACAATGATGGAATGAGTCCTGTGAGATGATTTCATTCAGAGCGGGTCATCCTGTGTTAGATATTCATATGGATCCTGTCTTATTGCCTGTCTGCTAACCTCCTCCCCGTACCTTAGAAAATAAAATGAAAATTATCCAAACCTTTTGTCTAATAATACAGTTCAGTTAAGCATATGTTCTATCAGCCTGTGGCTACACTTTGAGTTCTTCACTTCTTATCTTCAAAAGTGAATATTTTTACTTAGCTGAGGTATATTTTAGATCAATACTTATAGACACTCTGTTGATATTTTTTGGGAACTATAATTTAAGATAGCAGAAGGCATTGAATTATTCTTCTGTGGAAAGACCTATCTTTCAAAATAGACTTCTTTGTCCATTGTTCCAATTTATTAAATGGGAGCCTTATGACAAAGACATAGGGAAATTTGCTTGTCTAGACTTACTAGCAGTTATTGAGTATCAAGGGAGGGAGGGAGGGAGAGAGAGAGAGAGAGAGAGAGAGAGAGAGAAAGAGAGAGAGAGAGGTAAGTGAGAAGTTAAAATGGCTATTTTATAATCACATTTAACAGTAACTCATTCTATTATTTTATATATTGATTCTGTATGATGTGGGGGAATAAAAGGTAAATAAAATCCTTAGATAAGGAAAGCTCTCAATACAACCTATTTTGAGAGTCCTGACTGACCTCTGAGTTAAGTTATATTCTGACAGCAGACAGGGAGAGGATTTATTAACTTGAAAGCAATAAAGGATTGGGAAAGTGTAGGACGCTCCCCAAGGGACATTTGTCAAAGCACATGAGGCTTTAGGGACTCTTATTCTGTGCTGTCTGCCCAAGAGCCAAGGTTCTCTTTTCCATAATCAAGTATCTGAGGATCATGCCCCAAAACGCAGTCTTTGAAGACATTACTTTTCTGCTTTAGCTCAACAGTATTGCTTTTTGCTCTGCCTATATACTGATGAGTTATCTGTTCATGGATTTATTACAAGTCCTTACAACTCGATGGGAATGAACCTAAAAGCTCTGAGAGATGAACGACCCTTATAACATATCAGATTGGCCCCCTCAAGGCTAAGTATTTCTGACACATTCCAAGACTAGAAGTCTATTTACCTGAGATTCAGTGGTTATACTGGACAACACAATGCAAGTTTCTATTCCTTTTCCATACATGGAATTAGACTAAAATCTTTCTATAGATGAGATGACAGATTCTTAATGTGGAAATGAGGAACGCAGGGGTGGATGCTATTGTCAATGTCAGATATGTGACCCTCAGCTCCTTCCCTACAGTTATTCTCCAAGAGAAGGCTAAGAGTAAACTGGGTTCTGAATTTGAGATTCCAAGGGAGTAGATGCAGATAATATATGCTTCTGATACCCATTTGTTAGTTCAAAATATGTCTGAATGTGTAGTTCTGAAAATACATCAGTTAAGAGGAAAAACGAAAACCTCTGTTCTCACGCAGTTTACACTCTGTTGAGTAGAACTCGCATTCATGTTATTAAGGACACAAAGGGAACATTAAGACTTTTGTCCGGTTGAGGTGATGGCGGGTCCAGAAGTACAAGGTGCAATCTGTGGGCCAGGCATCTGGACTTTGGAAAACCAATTGCCATTACAGTCCTCGGGGAAACAGTCTGGTTAGGCATTATTGTCCTTCACTTCGGTTAATTGAACAAAAATGTCACCCTTTTTCATGTTAACTCATGGAGGACACTTGCATAACCTAATACAGACAACTTACACAAGAACTAAAACTTAGTAGGAGAGACAATGCATCCTTTTTAAGATTTTGATTAGTGCAACTTGTCTAACTGCCTTTATTATGCATGATCCTCTATGATGTGTAACCACCATGTTTCCTTTGAGCATTTTTTAAATGTATTATTTTTGGGGC
>NC_043702.1:157357101-157406177 GCF_006229205.1 Suricata suricatta | reverse complement strand
GGCTTCGGCTCAGGTCAGATCTCACATTCGTGGGTTCGAGCCCCGCGTCAGGCTCTGTGCTGACAGCTAGCTCAGAGCCTGGAGCCTGCTTCCAGTTCTGTGTCTCCTTCTCTCTCTGCCCCTCCCCCTCTCATGCTCTGTCTCTCTCTGTATCAAAAATAAATAAAACATTAAAACAATTTAAAAAAGTAAATAAAATGTATTATTCTTTCAATGTGTTCTCCCTGGTACAAGGCATTCCGAAACACAATGTCATCTTCAATGTGCAATTAACGCCACCCAGTTCACAGCACATAGAACAACTCTGATGGCAACAACAACAAAATAGTCAAAGAATAAAGAAAAAAATATATTCATAGGAGGAAATATCATTCTAGATTTCAAAAGTGTGACTTTTGGCTTATAAAAAATAGCATTATTTTGAGATGGTGATAGAGATGATAAAAAGAGACAGACGTAGCGAAGGTACAGAGTTAGAAACAAACAAACCTGAAAATACATACATAAATACACAGAGTACACACTGATACAAACACATAAATTGGGCCACTGTCACAAAGTAATATTAACATTTTCTTTTTTTCTTGTACTGTATGAATTTGTTATTTCTACTATAACAAATGACCACAAACTTAGAGGCCTAAAATTATACACATTTATTTTCTTTAACTTTTGCCAGTCAGAAATATAAAACTGGCGTCACTGAGCTAAAAGCAAGGTGTTGGCAGGTTTGCTTTCTTTCCAGAAGCCAGAGGAGGATCCATGTCTGGGCTTCTGCAGTTCCCAGAGGCAGCCCACATTTATTGGCTCGTTACTCCATTCTCACACCTTCAACGTCAGTGAGGCTGGACCAGTGCCTTTCAAATCTGCCATTTCTCTGGCTCTTCATCATCTGCTCTATGTTTCATTCTATCAGTTTCTCCTTACATCCCAAAGGTATTTAACCTGGAGCCATCTGTGCTCCCATTCAACAGGTACTAAAACTTTGGAGTCAAATGTTTGTATTACAGATAGATACTTTCCCCTTGTCCTCTAGACAGGTTTTTGTTCTGGGTTTTTACATTCCAAAAGATTTGTTTGTATTCGGGTAGCAAGGTGTTCCTCCTCTCCGAAAAGAATAGCCATTGGAAAACATGTAGCCTCTATATATTTCTAGATTCACAATTTTGGGGTCCTTCTGCAGTATAAACTCCTCAATATGCATCTGACATCTCACTATGGTGTCATCCAGGAGGTTGAGGTAAAGGAATCAATGTGGTTATTTGTATAAGTAATATCTCTGATCTCCAGAAAACACAGTTGTTTTTAGGAAAAATAAATGAATTAGCATAGATAGGAAAATCTTTTAAAAAATATCCAAGATGACAAATAGTTGTACTTGACTGGTACATAAAATATAGAAGTCTAATAGGGGTTAGAAAAAAATTATGTTAAGATCAAATGGGATGAAAGGATTTGAATACACGTTTAAAAATTGTGGGCTTTATTCAATAGGAATTGGAGAGCCATTGCACAACTTTGATTAGAGCTGTCTTCTTTAATTGCATTTTCAGAAAAAGAAAATCTGTCATCAGTCAAAGGATGGCTTAAGTTAAGATAAACATGTAGAGGAGTTAGAGATCAACAGACTGAATTAAGAGAAGAAACTGGTAGATACATGAATAATCACTAAGGTTAGGTTTCAGGACCAGAGGCCACCTTAGTGGTTCAGTGGGTTAAGCATACAACTTTGGCTTAGGTCATGATCTTCTGTTTCGTGAGTTCAAGACCTGCATCAGGCTTTCTGCTGTCAGTACAAAGCCCTCTTCAGATCTTCTATCTCCCTCTCTCTCTGTCCCTCCCCACACTTGCTCTCTCCCTCAAAAATAAACACTAAAAAAATTAAATTAATTATAAAAATTTCTCTTTGGGACCAGAGAAATGATAATAAATACAGATTTTGACAGAAAAATAAGACTGCTTGCATTTGGAGAGGTAAATATTTACATATTTGTGGCAGAAATAGATAGAAAGAAGTTAGACATTTAGAGCAATGATTTGTGAGTAGATAAGGACAAAGATAAATAAAAGCCAAATCTCTGCACATCTCATCAACGTGAGAACAAAATGTTTTCCTAAACTAGAATGAACTGATTTTTAATATTAATTCTGCTACTTACTGTGGCATCTTAGGAAATTCACCTAAACTCTCTAAGCCTCAGTTTCCTCAACTGCAATATGGGAAAATAATATGCAGTTTGCATAGTTATTGTAAAGGCAATATGGCATGTAAGTATATAAATAAAGTGATTATTTGAATGCCTGCTGTGTAGTGTTTGTTCAATAATGGGTTTTATTCCCATTGGTATCACTACAATGGGAAGAGGGAGGAAGAGGAGGAAGAGGAGAAGGAGAAGAATCACAATCATCATCATCATCATCATCATCATCATCATCATCATCATCATTGTTATTATACATGTTAGTCAGTTTGTTTAGGGTGAAACAAGTAGGGAAATTGATGAAGTTGCCAAGAGAGAGGGTTTCTACCACCAGTCAATAAACTGCTTCCATATATGTCCTTTAATTTCCCTTATGCAACCAGAGGATAACATAATGAAATTATTTGCACTCAAGATCAAATGGGAATAGTGATACTCTATCAGATAAAGATCAGATTTTCCCCTTATCAATAAAAAAGCATAAGCTTCTTACCCTAAACTTGTTCATAGGTCCATATGGCTTAGTAGACTATCTCTGTAAGCATTTATTGCAATCATTTAACCAAAACATAAGAACAAAGCACAATGTAGCATGATACACCATATCATGAGTAGGTCTTGTGCTCAAGAGCAAATATAAAGGTAACAAATATCTAGTTTGGAGAACTAGACACCAAATATGTGGTACAACACACTATTTCCACCAAGACCAAATGTGGTGGCCTTCAATCTCAAATGTGAAAAGACCTTCTGCCGTTACTGAACTAAAAGAGCTCTTTTTAAGAATATAATTGGAGAGCAACTACTGTATTCGAGAAGTTTCTGTTAGGCATTGAGTCCATTGCTTCTGTGCATTAGTTTATTGCTCTTAATAGTTTATTTGAGTATTGCCAAATTTAAGCTGAGCAAACTGAGATGTAAAAAGAATGAGTAAAGTTCTCTGAGGTCACATAGCTGGAAAGTGCTAAGATTAATATCCAGGCAGCTTGACACTAAAAACTTGATATTTCAACTACTGTGGCTAAATTAAGCACCAAAAGTACCAAAATCTTTGAGTGTAAATATAAGCAGCAAAGGTTTGACTGTCTATTATGGCTATGGTCTGAATATGTATGTCCTCCCCAAAGGTCATGTGTTGAAACTTATTGCTTCACATATTGGTCCAGGGAGGTGAGAACTTTGGGAGATGATTAAGTCATGAAGGCATAGGTCCAATGAGGTCAATGTCCTGAGAGGAGAGGCTCAGACAAATGTCTTGTCCCTTCTGCAAAGTGACATAAAATGAGAAGTCCACAACCCACAAGAGGGCCCTCTTCTGACCATTCTGTCATTCTTATCTCAGACTTTCAGCCTCCAGGACTATTAGAAAGAAATTTATGGTGTTTATAAGCCATGCGTTTTGTGGTATTTTGTTGAAGCAAAACCATGATAACTACTATTTTCAGTTCATGATTTTTACACAGAAGTTTTTTTTTACTTATAATAAGAAATAAAATTCAGCAATTATAATCCTTGCTCTTTACTCAAAGAGTTGAAAATGTGTTTCTGCACAAAAATCTGACCACAGATATTTATAGCAGCTTTATTCGTAATTGTCAAAATCTGGAAAGCAACCAAAATGTCTGTTAGTAGATGAACGGATAAATAGAGGTACTTCCGGACAATGGGATATTATTTAATGTTTTAAAAATGAGGTATCAAGCTATGAAAAGACATGGAGAAACCCTAAGTGCATATCACTCAATGAAAGAAGCCAACTGAAAAGGCTACATATTGTATGATTCCAAGTTTCTGACATTCTGAAGCAAGCCAAACTATGGAGACAATAAAAAAGACCAGTGGTTGCCAGGTGTGGGGGTGGGAGAGACCAAGAGACAAAGCAGAGAGGATTTTAGGACAGTGAAAATATTCTGTGTGATGTTATACATTCACTCAAACCCATAGAACAGACAACACCAAATGAAACCCTAAGGCAAACTATGAATTTTAGATTATGATACATCAATGTTAATAAAAAATGTACCATTCTGGTAAGTGATGGTGATGATGGTGGAGGCTCTGCATGTGGGGGGGGGGCAGGGTGCATATAGGAAATCTCTGTACTTCCCCCCCCATCTGATTTTGCTGTAAACCATTCTAAAAAAATAAAATCTTTTTGGCTCAGGTCATGATCCTAAGGTCATGGGACCATGCTACATCGAGTTCCACACTGTGTGTGGAGCCTGCTTAAGATTCTCCCTCTGTCTCCCCCTCTGTTGTTCTCCCTGCTTATTCTCTCTCTCTCTCCCCCCCTCTAATTTAATTAAAAAATTAATTTTTAAAATTAAATCCTAAAAAATGTATATCATCATCATGACATTCTTAGAGAACACTTTTCCTGATAATCCTATTTTTCTTCTCCATCTTGAAAAATCTGAAAATCACACCACAAAGGAAAGAATGTGTATAATATCAAGTGTTCAGTCATCAATCATATATAAAACTTGTCACCATAAAGTAGTTGAAAAGTTTAACATAATAAATAATCTAGCTTTAAAATGATAGTAATAGGTATAGTATTAAATTATGGTTAGTCATAGGATAAAGTTCAAATATTTCAACTACTTAACATTATTTTAACCTATGCACCATCAATGACCTTCTGAGAGTAGAAATTAAAGAGGCTACTAGGACAAGATGTTAAAGATATGCTAACTTAAGGCAGACACAGTGAAGATTGTGGGAGTTACATAATTGGTTTTTATATCATTGTATTGAATATACATCTCATACATAGTAATAAAAATGGTCACAAATGAATGATGATTTTTTAAATTATGGTATGAATTTCAGATCATTTTATTAAGTCCATTAACCCACACAGTATTTTAGTCATGATCTTAGTTCATTTATATGAATATTCCATGCTAGATTCACTTTGAAAGTTGTAAACATTTGGACTCACATCTGGAAAGGTCTCCAGAAAGTCCACTTGTCTATCCACCACTCACAATATCAGTTGTCCATTTTAATCATTCCAGAAAAATACATTGAGATTTTCTCTGGAGAAGGGATTCGAGAATTCCAAATCCAAGCTATTTAAATATTAAAAATTCTATAAGTGGCCATTCATCCATAAAATAAAGCAAGAATTCACAGCTCAGAAAGGGGGTAAAACAAGAACTGGAGGATATATTGAGGAAACCTTAAATTATTTCTTCTTCTCTCCTTTTTGATTTCCTTTGTCTTTTAATTCACTTTTGTTTGGAAATATGATATTACTAATTGTGTCATATATGTGTATATACATATGGCTTTTACAGCTATAAATCCTTTTCATTTACACTGTAATGTGGCTTATAAAAATGTTAATTTAGAATTAGAAAATATGAAATTAGGCAAAATTTGCAAGTCAAATGGTTTTTAGAAGGTTATTGATAAAACCAGGTAGCTTAATTTGGAAAATTTGTCATGAAAGGAATTAAACTACCAAACCAAGCACAGAATATTCATTTGCTCTCAGAAAAACAATAATTTTAAAATATGTGGAAGTCTTTTTTTTCATCTGTCCCTTCAAAACAATAAATAGTAAATGATAACTTATTAATTTAAGTGAAGTAACATTTCTTTGAAACATTCATTGAAAATCATTTCCAAATATCTTCTCATTCCAAAATTAATTCTAAATATGTAAATGTGCATCATCTCTGGAAATGATTGACTCAACAATCGTAGAAATGGCCAGTTGGCTTTAAAAAATGTCCGTATTTTAATAAATGCAATAATAATGACTTGCATAAGAGAAAGATTAGATAAGATGTTAGCTAATAAATAACATTTCAGAGGATCAGACATTAGAATCACAAAATAGGTATGAAAATGTGGCAATTTGAGCAGGTCGATCCACTTAACATGCTTTCAAAAACAGGTGCAGATATTCATGCTTTGGTGGGAATAACCATCAATTGTACTGAAAGGATTAGACATAAAGTGATTTCTGTATAGGCCACATAAGAGAATATCTGGGAAAAATCATAAAAGCAGTATTTCAATAGAGATAGAAGAATATTGCCAAAATGCATAATAAGAAAAATGTGCCTGTTTATTCATATGTATACTACAACTGCTGTAAGAAAATACTAAGAGCACTCAAAACTCTGACTATAGGGTGCTAATTTCATTCATGTCAGGGGCTCTATTAAGACATAGGTGAGTATCTGTAACAAAACTGAAACATTTTTTTTCTTTTTTAGACAACAATGCATTCCTTTTCATCTTTGATTTATTTTTATTATTCTCTGTGGTCCCCAAATAACTTCTCACTGAAACCCTTTGGTCACAGGCATTCCTATGCATATTCAAAGACCATGAATACTCATTACTTGTCAATATCTATCTCATATAACTGGTTGGTTTGCATCTGAAAATTCTAGTAAGTATTTCTTAATCTGGACCTTCTTACAGGTCACTTTCTCTTCTTAGAAGATCCCTTTTAATTGTTCCCCCACATTCTACCTAGCAAATTCCACCTCAGTATTGAGAAGTCTGTGGATTTCATGCTTCTTAGTAGCAATCTCTGAAATGCAAAAGACTATATTATTTCTCCTTGATTAGCCTAAAACTTTGTGCAAACTGTGTTAGAACTTTCCATAGTGTTTATCACACAGGTTACTGTCTTGATATCTTCCCCCAAAGAAAGTAAATAGTTTGAAGATTAAAACTGTTATGTGCTTATTGTTCTATTCACAATGACAAACACTCAGAGAGCTCTCAATAAATAAATATAATTCACCAAATAAATTTTACAATCAATTATTAATAAAAACAATAAATAGAGGCCAGGAAAACATTTATATCCGGAAGCATCAATTCCCACACACAAAGTCAGTAATAGTTACCATCACATCAGCTATCATTTCAGTGTTTGCATAGTGTCAAAACTTCATAGACACTACAGTGTCCATCAAAGTTAGAATTGATCAAAATTAGAATTTTATATTCAAGACGATGGAGTCTTTAAGGGGTAAAGCAATTTACCCAGGGTCTTGAATCTCACTGATTGACTCCACCTTCCATTTACTATGCTACACTTCTTTGGTTTCCTATATATTTCCATTTTGTTCATTTATAAGCAATGATTGAGTACCCATTATGAATGCCATGCAAGCATGGGAAGGGAAAATAAACACAAGAAAGTGGAGACATGACATAACAGTGGAAATGGAGGTCAACAGTGAACACATCTACATCATAATGATAAGGTGGCTGAAATTTGAAATTAATGCTATTATTTAAAAAAAAATTAAGAAATTATCTGCCACAAATTATCTTCTCAAAGTTGGGGAAAATAATTTCCCAGCTTATTTGATCCTCCCTCAATATGGGTTTTCATAATTCATGTATTTGCTAGAAATTCATATTTTCTTCCTGTTTCTTGAGAAAATTCTATTAAAACCAAGATTTAAATTTGGTATTTTGAAAGGCATGGGAATCCATTAAAAATATATATTAAAGTAGGCTCTTTTTACTGCATTAGCAGATATTTCAATTAAAATGCAATTACCAAAAAAGCTGCACTTTCCATTTAGGCAATTTAAACCTTGTGCTTTATACAGTTTTAATCTGTTGCTGTGCGTGTGTGTGTGCATGTGTGTGTGTGTGTGTGTGTGCGTGTGTGTGTTTCTAACCTCAAAATCAATGCCTCCTACCCCCTGATTAATGAGAAAATCAAAGAAAATCAACAAAATAGTTACCAAAAAAGATTATGGCAAATACCTTAAGCTAAGACTGAATGGTAACTTGCCATTAATGAAAAGAATAAAACATGTTCATATCTATATCTCCTACTAGTCTCTAAATTTCAGGAAAGAACATTTCTTATAAATCTTTCTCTTCTAGTTCCTATGTCTCATCACATCATAGGCATTCAATACATATTTGCTTAAAAGCAAACACCTATTTTCCCCCAATTTTGGAATTTCTGGAAACAGGCATAAAGAGTGAATTTCTCATTCTAGTAGAGAGTGCTAGAATTCCCCTCCCCCTGGTAAACTTAGAATTATTGAAGACTTGTGTTCATGACTCCTTAAAATGACCAGTAGATGCCTGAAGTAGAGCTTGTTTAATTTATTTTCTTTTGCTTAGAGTTTTGCAGTTACCAATGCAGGAACTATTGAAAGGAGAAAAATTGTTCCCTTTATCTTTTATAGTATGTGGCCAAGTAGCTACATCACAAAGAAAGTAAAGAATGAGGTCATGAATTGAAGGCTTTCTATAGAGAATAGAATGCAATCATAAGTAGGATGTTGAGTTAAAACAGCAACATTTTAATAAAGAAAATGGAATGGACCAAATTGGAGATTTAACTTGGATAGCTTATCCAAAATATTGCTGTGGCCACTCTGCTTTTTATAAAAACTTCAATAAAACTCATATAGACATGACAAGATTATACATAACAGAGAAATAAAATACACGTAACCATTCAGAAAGGCTGAACCTACAGAGGAAAGAAATGGACCTAGAATTTAGAAAGTGGTAGAGATTCAGGCTTTTGTTCTGCGGATTGAGATATTATTGCCTTAGTCCTTTTTGACCTCAATACCTTATAAATGTTTCAGTCATATGCTTCTAGCTCTATAAATTGAGTAGAGTGCTCTCTCTATGTTACTTCATTCAATAAATTCTATTCCGTCAACCTCAAAACATGCTGCTAAGGCCTAAGAAACCTGGAAAAACATTCTCAAATAATCAGTGCTATAGTCAGAATCCTTTACATGAAATAAATAAAAACCACACAAGTCCTTAAATCCAGCCTGTGTCAGTGACAATATGTTCAAAATTATCCTGACACATTTGCAATGGTTGTATGAAGAATCCTGGGAACTGACTTCCTAATTTATCCACCGATTATTATTCTATTAGCAGCACATCCCATATTGTTCTGTATTTTTATAACTTAAATGACCCTGCCAAAAGTATTTGGCACTTATATATCCTCCAAGGGCCTACTATTTTGACTTGTACACAAATTGTCAGATTGCAGGTCCACATTTAGCTTCTGCTATCAAAGTTAGGCTACTGATGTGTATCCAAGAAGAGTCAACACACCCTTTTAGAATTCATTTTTGCCTTATCTAACCCATTTACTTAGGATGAGCCATGCTTCACTCAGGCTTTGTCTTCATTCACTTCCTACTTGGGAAGAAAAAAAGCATTTATTTTATAATATATTGCATCTTGCCTTTCAATAGATACCACATTATATATATATATATATGTATATATATATATATTGCTTATTCCTATAATATATATATATATATATATATATATATATATATATATGTGAATGTGGGTCAGTAAGGAAGAAGAGGAAACAGGAGAATGTAGAAAAAGATAATTTTATGGAAAGTCTTTAAGATAAAGGACTCTAAATTCATATGGTAGGTAGATAGTTCCAGAAAGAGAAAGAGTTAGATTTAAGAATCTAAATCTATATTTGCCTGGTTAGTGCCATTTAGGAAATATCAGAGATTCTTTGGGAATCTATCTATGCCTGGGAAAATTAAGGTCCATGTCTTATTAGGTTCATTGTCATTTGAATGTATGATAGGATGGTTCTGAAGAAGATTAACACCACATTTGGGGCTGTATATTCTTCATGTACACATGCCACAGGAGTGTGTGAGGACTTTCTCCAATAATCAGGAAAGATATTCTTAGTTTGAAATGTAAGGATTTCATGTTTTAGAAACGTGTATATACCAGCCTCATATAGGGACAATAGGGAAAGAAAAGGCCCTTCATTAGATACACTTCACCTGAAGTTGACTTTTCCTATATAGTAAGATCATAGTGGAAAACAAAATTGTGTCCTCTTCATGTTTGGCCAGCAGAAAACCTTTATTGCAGCTCTTGATCTGCTATGACTTAGACTAGAGGTAAACTAAGGTTTGTCTTATAGTGGGCGGAGGGAAAGAAGAATACAAGGAAATGTGGAGGGCACAATTAATAGTAAACTTGTACTTGGAAACCATAAGGTTTCCAGACCAAATGGGATAGGGAAAAATAAGAGAGCCATAGTCCTAATCAGAAGCACTATTGCCATCAAGCATTTAAGCTTACAGGATCATTGGAACAACACAAGGCTAAAGCAGACAAGGAGACAAAGTAATATTAGATTATTTAATACCTTGCAAACTTCCTTAGATATAACCACTATTACATTCTGGTGGCAAAATGTCCAGAAAAGACTCCTATTTCTTATCGGTAAATTACTGGTGGACTAAGTATTGGTTGGTTTTTAGAAAGGCTCCTAAAAGGGACAAACTGTTGACAAAGCCCTTTTTGTCTCTTCACTTCCATGTTCCTGAGGCCTGAAATAATGTCATAGCAGTCAGCACTCTAGTAGCATAATGGGCAATAAGATGACCTTCAAAACTGGACACCAAGTACCAGAATGGTAGAGGCAAAAGACAAACAGAGCTAAGTCACTAATGACCATGTACACCCATGGATTGCTAACTTTCCAAACAGCGAGACAAACAAACTTCCAGTTTTTCAAACCACTGTTGCAGGGGACCAACCCACGCACCACAGTCAAAAGGTCCCGAGTAGGGGGTTGGTGTCGGAGAAAATATCTCTAGAAAAGAAGGCGGACAAGACGAACAAGACAGACAAGACAGACGAGACAGACAGCGTGGATGGTGGTTGGTAAAAGCCACACTTATTAAGATAGCCAGGGTCTTATATACCCTGGGTGATTACATCATTTCTTTAAGGATTACATAGTTCAAGGTCCCTGAAGTAGAGACATGCTCCAGGGAAGGTTATTCTTATCAGTAAGTAACAGGTTTAAGTCATTGCAAAAAGAAGAATCTCCTAATAATAGTCTGGTTTTAAACATATGATGAGCCTGAAGAATTCTATGAGGAAATATACATCCCTTAAGGCCCTTCATTAGTTATTCAAGGGTGGGATGCTTATCCTTAAGCAAATCTTTTGGGAGAGGATTATGTTCACTCCCAACAACAGACAAAGAGCCAGAAAATAAAGGAAGGTCACTGACTGACCAAAAAGCCTAAAAGCATATACCTCTTTGCAAAGAAATGAGAAGATCATAGGATGAACAGAAGCCACATGTGCGGTCCAAGAGGCCAAATATTGTTTGAGGGTTATTATTGCCTACTGGGCCCCAACACACTGTGAAGTTTGTTTTTGTTTGCTTCTTTGTTTTTAATGTAGCTCTGCTTAATCTAAATGAATTACTCGTCTCTCTTGACAGTTTAGAAGATACGGCAGCGTCCAAAGCCATGCCTGCAACTGACTTAGTCAGCAGGCTCCAGATCACCACCGGCAAGCCACGACAAGGGTTTCCCTGACCGAAATTCATCACGTTTAAGGCCTGTCTCTTTTGGCATTTCAATTTGTACTGCAGCTACAGAGTAAGCAAACAATGAGACTTAGACAATAAAAATCTTTCTCATTTTTAGATTGAGAGAAAGATGGAGCATGCTAATGTTTTAGGTTCCCATTATACATATTTCAGATACTCAGTCCAACCCATTGGACACACCAGGCACCACAATTTATATTGGAAACATTGCCAATATATGTCAAAACATTATGACAGTTATTTTTCTTAAAATTTGAAAATACTTATAAATTCTTCAATAGTTTATCTGTTTTTCCAATGCTATTATCAATAATTTATGGATATTTATGAAGTCATAAAAATAAAATTCTGGCAAAGCATATTGGGAAGGTAAGTACCTTTATACATTTTGGCATTTGCAAAACATACATGTATTATACAATAACAAAAATTACTGTCTGGCTGGGAAAAAATGCAATTTCAACAAAATATGTATTTTTTCACCTTGTGGAATAGAGCACTGTAGTTCCAGGCGTTTTAACCTATAAAGTATATCCTTCAAAAAAATCATTGAAATATGGCTTATATTAATTTCTGGCTATTTGTGCACTAGCATAAATTCACACATCTTGGTTGAAGAATTTTAAAAAGAATCAACCATTTTTCATTACAAAAATAGTATCTAAAATGTGCACTTTTTGTACTGATCCAATTTTTACCATTTTTTAGATAAATATGTCAGTGTAAATCAATTACTTGGTAAAAAATATTAAACAACTAACTTTAATATATTAATATGGTTGAATTTCTCTTGGAACTATGGTGTAAATACACTTTGAATAAAGTAGATGTAAAGGTTTCTGAGAATTGTAGATTTTTCATAAGAAAAATCCTTTCTTTTGACATATTAAATATAAATCATTACTTCTCAGCAATCATCCAATAGAATTGCATCAATAATAAAAACCATTGCACTTTGCTACAAGATTCAGGGATAATTAATCAGACAACTGAAAAAGGTGGAAAAAACAAAAGATAGAAAAAAATGTATTCCCTGTGGAAAACACATAAGTTTAGATCATTGGAACACTTAAAATATGGCTCATACATCATTTGGCTAAAGAAAATTTAATTTAGACTTTCAAAAATATAGTCTAACACCATTCTCAGAATTCAGTAACTTTAATATGCTTGGGTGATTCTATTCCTTTGGGGGAAGCTTAGGAATTTATTTTTAATTTCTTTCTTTCTTTTTTTTTTGTTTTTGTTTTTGAGTGTGAAAAAGTGGAAGAGTGAATACTAGAAGTTAATGAATGCTAAATATTCTGCAATGAAAGGAATAGTATCATACAAGATAATGTGTTTTTTGGCGAAATATCGACAATGTCCATGCTGAGAAAATAAAGATTTATCTAAGCATTAGATATAATAACAATGGCTAAACATAGGGCACCTGGGTGGCTCTGTTGGTTGACTGATAATTTTGGCTCAGGTCATGATCTCACTGCAGTGAGATTGAGCCTCACATTGGGTTCTATGCTGGGTGTGGAGCCTGCCCCCTCCCTCACCCATGCTCTGTCTCTCTGTCTCTCTCTCAAGAAAAGAGGCACCTGGGCAGCTCAGTCAGTTAAGTCTCTGACTTTGGCCCAGGTCATGATCTTATAGTTCATGAGTTTGAGCCCCACATCAGGCTCTTTGTTGACGAAGGCTGGAGCCTGCCTCAGGTTCTGTGTCTCCCTCTCTGTATGCCCTTCCCCCGCTCTCTCTCTCTCTCTCTCTCTCTCTCTCTCTCTCTCTCAAAAATAAACTTGAAAAAAAGGAAAAAATGGCTAGACTCAATGATTTTAAAATATAGAGAATAATTCTTTTACTAAAACAAAACAAAAGCAAAAACAAAACCCACTAAAAACAAAAACAAAAGCAAACCCCATTATGCCTGCCATTCTACTAGGAAAGAAGGTGGTACAGAAATTTTTAAAAATTTCAAAATAAGTTTTTATGCAAGGTCTCTATGCTTTTTTTTCTTTAATGTTTATTTTTGACCGAGAGAAAGAGAGAGAGTGTGAGCAGAGGAGGTGCAGAGGAAGAGAAGGAGACACAGAATCTGAAGCAGACTCCAGGTTCTGAGCTGAACTTGAACCCAGGAGAAGTGGCATTATGACCTGAGCGGAAGTCAGTGCCCAGCTGACGGAGCCACCCAGACACTCTGGGATCTCAGTGTTTCCTAATGTAATTTATATTCTTTGCCCTATTTAATGCACCATTGTATCATGCTTTATTCTGAAGCATTTCTACACTACCTCCCACCACCCCAACAAAACAGATTCCTTTATGACATTTATGCTAAGATTTAAATATGACAACAATTTTCTCTTAAGGGCAACTGCACTGTGACAAATATGCTAATTTCCACCTCCTTCTCCCTTCTCACTTTCTCTCTGTCTTTCTTAATTTAAAACTAGAAAAGTTATGGGTGCCTGGATGGGTCAGTTAAGGGTCGGACTCTTGATTTGAGCTCAGATCATGAGCTTACGGGTTTTGGGAGTGAGTTTGAGCCTTGCATTGGTCTCTTGACTGACAGCGCAGAGCCTGCTTGTGATTCTGTCTTCCCCTCTGTTTCTGTCCCTCCCTGCTCACGCTGTATCTCTCTGTCTCAAAAATAAATAAATAAACTTATAAAAAAAAAAAAGAACAGGTTGCTTTAAAAAAAACTAGAAAAGTTGGAACTTTCTCCATTCAGAGCATTTCTTATGACATCCAAGCTTTAGAGTAGACAGTATATGTGTATGTTACTCAGGAAATATGCATTTTCTTGGCTGTCCCTGAAAAAGTAAACCGAAATAAAAATCTTCATTTGTTAAACATCTTGACTAAAATAATATATGCAGGCTCTCATCAGAGCACATGTTTTGTTTTAAATCTATTCCACATTTTACACATTGCTGGGCTTTCTAAATAACAAGATACATGGCTCATCAGGCTACGAAAGAAGCAAAACAGTGTAAGAATAAAACTGTCTATAATTAGTAATACAAAATTCACAAAATGAAAAGTCAAAAGGTTGCCATCACTTAGTATTCTCCAGCATGATGTAAAATTTGGCTGTAATAATATTATAAGCCAAAAATTCATCATGAATACCACATTGATTAGTTGGTTAGTAAGACAATGGATTTTGAAAGTGAGATGATGCTGGAATATGTGTCCGTGGCATCACGTCACATTAAATCATACAATCTAGTTTGATTAAAATTTGACGGTAGCTGGTACATAAAATGATCATGGTGACTTATCAAAATTAAGCTCTGATTTTAAGCAGTTATAACTGAAACATGAATATTAAAAAAATAATTCAAATGAAATTGGTTATTGCAAGGTTTTTTTGGTTCTTATTTGATGCTATGTACTTATATGTAGGTGCACTGCTGTCTATCATTACATTTCTTTCTCTTTAAAAAAAAAAAAAGGGTTTCACGTAAGCATCAATCACCCTATCCAGAAACCTCGGCATTTCTCATTGTCCCTCCACGTCCCGCCATGTCTAATTTGTCACTACATCTTCTGTATTATAACCCATCTGACACTCTCTGAAATGTGTCCCTATTTATTCATCTCGCCTGCAGCTACCTTAGTTAATGAGGTCAAGTCTCTCGATTTGAACATCCTCTAAATAATCTTATGAGTGAGAAAGAGGGAGAATTTCAAGCGGTCTCTCTCTGCTGTCAGCACAGAGTCCATGTGGGGCTTGAACTCATGAAACCAGAAGATAATGACCTGAGCTTAAATCATGAGTTACATGCTCGACCGACTGAGCCACCCAGCTGCCTCAGTTACGTTTTCTAAGACATAAGTCTGACCATATTGTTCTCTTTCTTGGAATCCTTCAATGGCTCCTCACTGCCTTCACAACAAATCCAAATCTCTTAACATGCAAGTCACTTATAGACTTGGTCGTGACCGACTGATCAGTCTTATTTCTCTACCCACATGTCCCCTCCTCTCACCAGAAACCCAGATGCTCTGTGACCCCCTGCTGCCATTTTGGCTAAGCTACACTACCACTTTCTCATAGTAAATTCGTAAGTTACCTTTTCCTATTTATTTGTTCCCCCTAATGTGCTCTTAACTGTGTGCTTCTCCACTGAAAATGATTTTGCCCCCAGGAGACATTTAGCAATATATAACATTCGATCATTACACCTGGAAGTGCAGTGCTATTGGCTTCCATTATGGGTAGAGCCCAAGGAAACCGCTAATATCCGACAATGCACAAGACCCATTTCAAGGCAAGAATGGCGTCTTTTATGTTGAAAATCTTAGCATCTAACACAGGCCCTGACTCTTAAAAGGTCTCTTATAAAAGCATACTAAACGAATGTACATACAGATATAGTCTTTGAACTATGAAAATTAAATAGTAAGATGAGCTGTTTGGTTAAGGCTTTAAAAATTAATTTTCCATAGTTTATCTCTTCCTCTGATCCTAAGCTCATATATCCTTTGCTTGGATCCTGCTACCGCTCACACATTTCTAATATTGCACCAGTTTTTTTTTTTTTTTGTTCTACCTCTAAAATATATCTCAAAAAGCCCATTTCTGTCTCCGCTGCCACCATCTTCCTG
Source organism: Suricata suricatta (assembly GCF_006229205.1). Classification (NCBI taxonomy): domain Eukaryota; kingdom Metazoa; phylum Chordata; class Mammalia; order Carnivora; family Herpestidae; genus Suricata; species Suricata suricatta. The sequence continues at coordinate 157,389,998 of NC_043702.1, read as the reverse complement.
GGTCAAAGCCATTTCCCATTCTAAGTGCGCTTCGAAGAATATTTTTCTGTTTCTGTACCCCTTTCATCTATTTATTTACAGAAGCCAGCGATCATTTGGAGGAAATGAACTTGATCATGTTACTCTTCTGCTTAAAATTTGGCAGTTCTTCCCATTCAATAAGATAAAAGTAATTTTTAAAGCCCTAGTATGATATTGATGACCCTATGTATTCTGTTTTTTTGTTTCATTCTGCCTCATGTAATTCAGCTACCCAGTACCTACCCGAGTCTTTCCAATTTCTTCAGATTTTGTGAACATGCAGTTAAAATTCCCACCACATTCAGGCATCCCCGAAATCATAAATAATTATCTAATAGTCTTTATCTTCTCCAGTCATTATTACGGAAATGTAAAATATTTACTTAATAAAAATAAAATATTAAGTTTAGTATTTCCAAGGACTGTGGCCTATACTAAATATTCAAGTAGTGGAAAGCACCCATGAATAGTACCAGGCAGCATTTGAATAACAGAACATTCCGATCTCCTAGTAAGGTTCAAAGCAATGCACAGAATCACTTGCAAAATTAAGAAACTAAAGATTTATTTTCCTCCCAAAACTTGACATTTCTTGGCACCCTCAAAGGATTTGCATATAGTGTGTACATAAACTTTTTAACACATATTTTATTTGTAAGAACAACTCATCTTTAGCTGTATACAAAACCAAAACACACAGTATATTATGGGAACAGCTACAACCAACTCTAACACACAGTAGATTGTGGCCACTTCTTTTCTACTTGAAGCTGTCCTGGTTGGCCTTAACCTTCCATTATTTACTTCAGCATTTCCTTTTCATGCATATAAGTTTGTTTTATTTTTCTATTTTCCCAGCTGATTGTTCTCAGGACTAAGATTCAGAAAAACATATCCCTTTCTTAAGAAATACCAGGAAGGAATTTCCATATTGGAACACTAAGGCACACAGTTATTCTTTCTGCAACTCCTGGCCATCAAGTTGTTTCCACAATCCAGAATTTTAATTTCTGCTCCCTCTGCTGGGGATGGCTTCCTCCTCAATCTTCATAAGACTCCCTTGAACCCTTTTCAAGTCATCAAGGGAATGTCCTGCCATCCTAAGCCACATCCCAAGTCATAATCAGGTCTCTGTTTCTCTCTCTTTCTCTTTCTACCTACCTACAGAAGCTTGTTGTTTCAAAATATAAAGCTAGTATATATTACGTTCACTTCTGTATTGACTTGTTCAATATCTGCTCAGTAGGTAACAGCCATTTGATACATTAGCCAGCAAGAATGATCCCCATTCAAGCATTGATTTCCATAAACGAAAGTTTGTTCCACTCCTTTCTCTAAACCATTTGGACTTTGAGCTGAAATTATGTGTACTCTGTGAGGGACACACACCATGATTATTATGTTCAATTCTATCTTTAGGTTTAATCTGAAACTTGAGAGGCATTGTTTAAGTACCCTTTAAATGAATGAATTGTGAATGCCTTCTCATTGTCTTTTGTAATCTCGCTTTAACAAAAATAGAAAAATCTAATATTGTCTTTTGCTGCCTGATTAAAAGTTCAGGGTTTATCAGACTTTTTAAATAACAGTTCTTCCCTTCAGGCTCTGTGGGTAGTCATTAAAAATGTAGATGAACAGCAGCGGATACCAAGCATGTTAATTTCCTATTGCTGTTGTAACAGATTACCAGAAATTTAGACGTAAAATAACAGAAATGTATCATCTCAGAGTTCCAGAGGTCAGAAGTCTGAAATCAGTCAGCATGGCTGCATTCCTTCTGAGAGTTCATTGTGGACAATCTTTTAAATTCCTTGCCTTCTCCAGCTTTCAGAAGCTGACTGCATCCCTAAGCTCATGACCCTTTCCTCCATCTTCAAAGCCAAGAGTGTAAAGCCTTCAAACATCTCTTCCTCTCTTACCTTTAATAAGAAGGACCTTTACGGTCGCATCTTGTCCCCAGATTCTGATTCACTTACCTTTCTCATAAAAATACTTGCAATTAGATTGGCCCATTCAGATAATCCAGGAAAATCTCTCCATCACAAGGTCCTTAATTTAATCACATCTGTAATGTAGCTCTTGGCACCTAAGGTGACATTGTCAGGTTTCGGGGATTAGGACATAAACACCTGTGCTGAGTCAATGTCCTGCATCCCTCACTAAATAATCCAGTTCTCCCATTTAAATGGAGAGTAATCACTCATTCATTTGTTCACTCATTTAATAAAATTTAATAAACGCAGTTTACTCCAAGACCTGCACTAAGCAAGATTCCCTCAGGGCACTGGAGAGGGAAAGATGACAAGTTAGATAACTAGGTTACAGTTACTTATAGAGAATGACAGAGGGAGAAATGTTTTCATAGAGCAATGGAAGGGCCTTTGGGAATGATCAGCATTACTTCTAATAGTGTTGGTAAAGAGTCTCCCTTAGGATGTCTGGGTGGCTCCGTTGGTTAAGCGTCCAACTTCAGCTCAGGTCATGATTGCAAGATTTGTGAGTTTGAGCCCCAGATTGGGCTGTCTGCTCTCAGCACAATGCCTGCTTCAGATCCTCAGTCTCCCTCTCTTTCTGCCTCTCCCCTGCTCGTTCCTTTTCTTTCTCTCTCTCTCTCTCTCTCTGTCTCTCTCTCTCTAAACTAAATACACATTAAAAAAGATTCCCTCAATTCCTTCTCCCCGCTCTTTTTTGCCCCCAAATAAGTTATTTTATTGTCCAAGCTTTTATTTTATATACATATGGTTAGTTCTGATAATTAAAGTAACTATCAATTTATAAAACAGTTAGTTGCAAAAAAAAAGAATCCTGTTCATCTTTTTAAAGATATTTTGAAACTGACCTCATTAAGTCAACTACATTACCTAGATTTTAATTTGACTGATGAGTATGGTTATAAAGGTTTTATTTTTTAACTAAATGGTATTTTAACATAATTTTCAGAGGTACTTTGATTGTAGTATCATTTCACTAACATTTCATTTAACCTTCTATGCTTAAATAGAGATTTTTTAGTCCTTTTAGCTTAAAATTTCCATACCCCAGATACTGAACTTATGGCCTTAAGGTAACTGTACTCAATGTAGTATCTTTTAGTTTAGGAATATCAGAATGCAGAAACTCTGTTTAGTGAAGAACTTCACCTTGCCCGAAAAGAATTCTAGCCTTTGCCTTTGGCTTCTGGGAGGTGATCATTGTCTGCCTGTGCTAGCCAGATATTAACAATGTGAAGGGTGACCACATAAAAAAAAAATCCAGGAAAAAAATAAAACAACTAATGACGTGACTTAATGCGAAGACTTTGCGTCACACGGTATCAGTACACATAAAGGCTGGGAACTACCGTGTGAGCAATCAGTCAATGTCTACATAATGGGGCGCCAGTAAGATCTTGGAACACCAGTACTCCTGTAAACTTGGCAATTCCCTGAATCATGTGCATATTGTCACACATCAAAGCTAGGAAAGAGAATGACCCAGATCCACAGAGAGAAGACAATGGAAGCTTCACATGTGGCTGTTCCTCAGATTCTACCCTATGCAGTTCTGCCTTTGACTGATTTTAATCTGTATTTTTCCCTGTCAGTAAGCATAAAGTGAGTGTAGTTTTCAGGGAGTTTCTTGAGTTCTTCTACTGAATCATTAAACTTGACAGTAGTTTTTGGAAACTTCGGACTTGCAATTTGGCATCAGAAGTAAGGGTAATCTTGTAAAGGACCATACTCCTTTTGACTATACAGTTGACTATGGTTTTCACACTCCCTGATATTTTTGTGGATGATATGCAAATTTACTTGTGTTAAGATATTAATGAAGCTTTTATTGAAAAGAAAGGAAACTTTAGGTCATTAAGCATTTTTTTTAAAGGTGGTGATAAGGATGTCAAGTTGTTGATTCTTTTCACAATGTAAGTGGAAACTAAATAATAAATCTGCTTGGTCTTACTATTCAAACTCTTTTCAGAGGCACTCTATTCTTTTAACAAATATGAAATCAGTAATACTTTTTCAAGCCTTAGTATTGTCCTTCGAAGCTCTGTGTGACACTCTAATTAAACCAGTAATGTTTCCTGTAATGAGGACAACTTTATAATTACAACCCAAACCAGAATACTTCTAATATTGAAGGGAATTATATTAATAATTTTTACTAGTAAGGCAGGGATAAAACAGGACCTTCCAAACAAATGGTGATATATGGTCACTTCACCCCCATTATACAATTAGGGAGGCAGATTTGCCTAAGAAACCATACTTAGACAAAAGAAGAACAAAACAAGACTTGGGGATATCATGAGTAAATTGCATAAAGCATATCTAACATTGAACTTTAAAATTTGAAAATAAGTTACATATGGATCCTTTCATTGCTTCTGGATCATGCAAATTGTCTCTTTAAAAAATATGAACTTCTCAAAGAATCATATTTTTGCCTGTAACAAGACTATGTTACCCATACCATAATCTTCAATAAGAAAAAGCCAAAAGAGGATGACACTAATTCCCCGCCCCCCAGGCTCCATCATCGCCTTGGTTGGAAACATGTGACTGGGGTTTGTCTATTCCCAGCTGTGTTTTTCATGTTTTCAAAAACAAACAGGCAGTGTGTCGAGCACTGCAGTTATAAAGAAAAATAATCTGTGGTTTAGTCAGGGAACTTGCAATCTAGAAAAAGAGACAAGGAAGTAAACAAATCATTATAATTTAATGTGGTAAATGTTATATATATACACAATATTAAAGAAGCATAAAGAATAACATAACTAACTCTGGTAGTGCTGTCAGGGAAAGTGCCACGAAAGACTTGAAATGAGTTTGTTTCGTAGGTGGGAAGAGATGAAGAATATTTTAAGGAAGGGAAAATGTGTGAAAATCTTTCAAAGTATAAGGGGAAAACCTTGGGAGAATAATGAGCAGCTACATTTGACCAAAGTGTGGATGCCATGGGGAAGGGAGGAGGAAGAGGGCGATCTAAAGAACTGAGGCCAGCCTATGGGAGGCTGGGTTTAAATAAGCCATCAAAGATTTTGAGGCCAAGAGATAACATTGACCAAGGGGTAATTAATGAAATAGCTCTGAAATCATTGCAAAGCCAGTGAGATGTTGTAAATACATCATATGAGCAAAACAAAATGGATGTGAACTAGGAAAATGTTCAGACCAGATTTACAAAATGCTCCCAGATAAAGTCAACAGGACGCTGAAGGTCCTTGCCTGTGCATGTTATGCACAGGAGGCTACATGTCAAGGTTATCATTCACAAACTAGACACCGTAGAATTTTTAAATTTGTTATTTTATGACACATGGTAGTAAACTACTTAATTTTAATCAAAACTTTAACAAGAATGTGATAATATCCTACCAAATGAAAGTCAAGAGTCCCGAGTAATAGGTATCATTTTCTACTTCTTGCATAGGTGCCTTGTGAGCCTAATTAAATGTAAAATTTGTGACAGAAGAGAGGTCAACCCTGGCTTCCAGATTCCAGTTTGTGAGGCTGGGCAGGTAAACCCTAAATAGAGCAAATCAAGAGGAAGGTAAGTAAGATGAGTCCTAATTTGAATATTCAGTTTGATATGCCTTGGGTTGCATTCAGTGCTGTTTGATAGGAATAAAAGTCTGGGACTTAGGAAAGAGGAAGGTTTTGGAAACACAAGTTGTGTTAAGTACCAATTTCAGTCAAAGGAGTGAATAAGGCAAGGAACACTTTGAAAATGAAGAGAGATGAATTTAGGGGCACAACCCTTAAAATGTTCAATGACCAATATTCAAGGGAAAGGAAAATAAGAAAGGAAATAAAAATGAAAAGTCCTAGTCAGGTGGCAAGTAATATATTCAAGAAGACAAAGCAATGGACAGTTTCATGAAGAAGAAGGAATGATCAACATTATTAAAAGTCAGAAGATCATTTAAATATTCAAAAGCCAAAATAACATATCACATTAAGAAATTAGATCAGGGCTCCTGGGTGGCTTAATCAGTTGGGTGTCCAACTATGGCTCGGGTCACAATCTTGTGGCTCATTGAGTTTGAGCCCTGCATTGGTCTCTGTGCTTACAGCTCAGACCGTGGAGCCTGCTTCAGATTCTGTGTCTCCCTCTCTCTCTGCCCCTCCCCTGCTAATGCTCGCTCTGTCTCTCTCTCTCTCTCTCTCTCTATCTCTAGAAAATGCATAAACATTAAAAACATTTAAATTAAAAAGAAAGAAATTAGATCAACTTTAATCTTAACCAAGACCATATCACAGGAGAGATAAAAGCAAAAACAAGACTACAGTGAGTTGAGAGAGTGGGAAGGCAGGAAGAATAAGGACCTCTTTCTTCTCTTTCAATAAATGTGATGGTGAAGAACTATCAGCATCCAAGAAAGACCTCTGTTGCTAATTTTCTAAAGGCAATCAACAGTTATGTTTATTTATTCAACATTTATCACAAGCTTAATAACAACCACGAAGTGCTGAGCACTCTCATGTGAAGAGAGTCAGTTCACACAACTTGCTTTAATGGAGTTTAGAGTGTAATCATTGTAAGGTTAAAAATAGGAACTAATGAAAAACATGTTGGAATTATCACACAGGAAAAATATTATAGGCATAGCTTATCAAATAAGATCAAATGGACAGAAAGAGTTTCTCCTGAGAGGGTCAAAAACACCCCTCTCTAAGACACCTGGAAGAAATTAGTAGAGGTAGAATAGTATACAGGTAAATTAAGATCAAACTTGGCCAAAAAAAAAAAAAAAAAAAAGGCGGCGTAAAACTCATAAAAAAAGAGGAAGGGAGATTTCAGATTTTGGTCAAGGGATACTAACTTTCAGTTATAGAATGAATAAGGTTGGAAGATCTAACGGAATACATGTGGATTATAGTTAGTAACATTGTACTGCCTCACTCAAATTTGCTGAGAGTAGAATTTACCTGTTCTCACCACTTATTCCTAAACAAGTAAGTGCACAGAAACCAAAAATAAATAAGCTTCAGAGAAGACAGTATATGTCTTTATTACTCACCAATTTTTAATTTTATTTATTTATTCTGAGAAAGAAAGAAAAAGAGAGAATATGAGCAAGCAAAGGGCAGAGAGAGAAAGAAAAAAATCCCAGGCAGGTTCTGCAGTGTGGCATCCAAACTCATAAACTGTGAGATCATGACCTGAACCAAATTCAAGAGTCCGTGGCTCAACCAACTGAGCCACCCAGGCACCCCTTTCTTACTATTTTAAAATTACTTTCTAGGGACACCTGAATGGCTCATTTGGCTAAGCATCAGACTCTTGATTTGAGCTCAGGTCATGATCTCAGAGTTCGTGAGATTGAATCCTGCATTGGGCTCTGCACTGACAATGCAGAGCCTGCTTGAGATTCTGTTTCTCTGTCCCTACCCTGCTCTTTCTATCTCAAAATAAATAAATAAATAAGCATTTAAAAACATGTGAAAAAAATAAAGTTACTTTCTAACATAACATGATAGTGGATAATATTTCACAAATATTTGTTAAATAAATAAATGAATATTTATGCCTGATAGTTCTATTTTGATTACAAAATACAGCAAGATGCTGTGCTTAGTTTGCTCAGGTTATATAAGTTATTGTCTAGTAAATACAAACAGACATATATTATTTTTGTTCTTATTGCAGATCCTGCTGAAATAATTTAAGAATGCATTCTTTATGTCAAGAGATAGTGGTTTAAATAAATCCAGGGGACCCGCAACAAGAAAATTACTAGCCTCTTTAGTTAGGAAAATGAAAAAACACACAGACAATATAATCCACAACTCATTGATTGACAATTTCAGGACTGTCATTCTGACTAGCTGAACTGTTCCTCTAGTGACTTCTGACCATTAGAGCCGCAGGCTTTTAGAGGATCGTTTACCTGCAGATACTCATAGAGGTGTGTCAGAATACATTTAGGTTTTAGACAATCTATATAAATCATAAGTAAGGAAAACATCAAAAGAATTCTAAAGAGCAATACATTTAGCCTATTTATAGAATTAGAATAATATGATAACGACACCAGGAAAGAAGTATTTTAAAATGAGAAAAGTGTCAGGGTGCCTAGGTGGCTCAATGTTAAGCATCTGATTCTTGATTTGGGCTGAGGTCATGATTTTATGGTTCTGAGATCAAGCCCCAAGATGGGCTCTGTGCTGAGCATAGAGCTTGCTTGGGATTCTCTCTCTCCCTCTCTCTGCCCCTCCCCCATTTCTCTCTCTCAAAATAAGTAAATAAACAACATTTTAAAAATGTTCCTGTACTTAGAACACAATAGTGCAATTCCCTCAGTTTCCAAAGGGAATGTATTTTTATAATTACATTGATAGTTTTAATTTTACCTCAAACTGTATGTAACATATTTGACATTTAATATTACACAATAATATATGATATGTGTATATTTGGATTACTAAAAATATTTTCACATTTTATATCTCTCCTACTTTGTTTAAGCCAGTTTGCTCAAAGCAATAAATATTTTTCAGTGTTTACTGTCTGTAAGCAACCTTGTTGGGTTCCAGGGACATAATGATGAATAAAACATAACTCTTTTCATCAAGGATCACCCATATATGTGAAGGGGTCAGAGAATTAGATAGGAAAACAAATAATATAATAAAATATATTTTCTTTAAATCAATTTTTACTTAACATTCCAGCATGATTATTATTTGATGCTATTATTTTCTACAATATCATTTTGATGAATACATTATTTACTCTTGTTAATATATAATTACCATGACTAATCCCCTACCATAGAATATTCATGTCTTTCTATTTGAGATTTAGGCTATAATGTTGAAATTAGAAGAAAAATATTTATCCCAGTATTCTTGTATCTCTCTAGACCTCTAGCCAGAGCAGGTTAAGGAATATTGAGTTTATTTTATGTAGTAATTAGCTAATGAAGTGGTATAGTCAAAGTTAAAGTTGGGGAATTAAATTATTTAGAAGAATATAAAGCAATATTACAGCATAGCAGGTAGAAACAAATTGAATAATAGAGGTCAAAAACAAAAGACATCGAAATGATGAGTTTGGCCCTGCAAGACTAGTTCAGTTAGAAATATTATTGAAAGGTCTACGGCCATACCACCCTGAACGCGCCCTATCTTGTCTGATCTCAGAAGCGCAGCAGGGTCTGGCCTGGTTAGTACTTACACGGGAGAAATATTATTGAAAGGGCACTAGGCATTTGTATTACAAAGAGGAAGAAGTCACCATCCCTACCTGTTATGGAGTAAACATGTCCCCCAAATTCATATATTGAAGCCCTAACATCTCACAGGACTGCATTTGGAGGCAGGTAATTTATAAAAGTAATTAGGGTTAGAAGAGATCATGAGAATTTGTTTCCTTAATGATGGGGTTAGTGCCCTTGTAAGATGAGGCACCAAAGAGCTCTCTTTCCCCCTCTCTTCCTCTCCCTCTTTCTCCCTTTACTCACATAGAAAATAGGTCATGTGAACACACAGAAAGATAGAGGCCACCTACCAGCCAGAAAAAGAGATCTGATTAGAAATTGACCATGTTGGCATCTTGACTTTGAACTTCCGGTTTCCAGAATATTGAAAATATAAACGTCTATTGTTCAAGCCACTGTCTATAGTACTTTGTTATGGTGGTATCATCTGACTAATAATCTACCCTTAGGAAACTAATAAACAATCTTAGGTTAATAAGACTCATGCCAGGAGATATACATGCATAGTACTTGAACAGCAAATCAGAGGAACACCTAGCCAATCCTGTGAATTCAGGGAAAGCACTTATTCTGTAGAATATTATGCCTAAGCAAAATCTCAAATGGTGAATAAGAACCAACTGGGAGCAAAAGTGAGGAAGGAAAGTTTCATCATAAGAAATAGCACGTGCAGCAAATCCACACCTGTTGGCTCTTGGGACCAGGCAGAATTCTAGGTCAACCTCGCTAAGATTTCCACTTTATTCTCTTGGGTCCAGAAAGAAATGCAAACCTTTATGAGATGTCACTGCTATGATTAGGTTATTATTCAGTTGCCTTTGATTTCATTTGGGCATACCTGACCTACCCAGAAAAACCCTTAGTAGGATCTGGGGCTTCCTGAAGAAAGAGAGATTTAAGTGTGAGAGGGCCTGTAGAGGAGGCCACAGAGAAGGGGACTAAGAGGAGCCTGAAAGAGCTCAGAGCAGTCCCTGGCCAAGAGCTAGCAAGGGAATAGAAACCACAGTCCCTACCACTGCAAGGACCTGAATGCTGTCAGCAACCCTGGGAGCTTGAAAGAGGTAACTGACTGGCAGAAAAAAATGCATAGCCCCACCAACAGCTTGGTTTCAATCTTATGATAAGTTGAGCAGATGACCCAGTTTCCAGACCCATGGAAAGCCAGTCTTTGTTGTTTCAAGTGACCAACTCTGGCAACTTGTGAAGTCTCAGTGGAAGCTACTACATTAGCAGAAACCACAAAACATGAAACTAAAAGAGGCAGGATACAAGAGACGTAGGTAAGATTTCACGAATCTTCTAAAGCCTTTTAAGGGAATTGGGCTTCATTATGTGGATTCTGGAGATATCTCTGAATGATTACAACAACGGTGTTGGGGTCAGATTTCATTTGCACAAGGTCATTCTGGGCAAAGCCTGGAGGCTAGATGTGTGGGGGTTACTGCTAACCACCTACAAGACTGCCACACTCACCTGGTAAACAGGCAAGGAGAGCCTCAGGGGGGTGGAATAGTCAGAATAGAGTGAAGCAAAATGCATTACCCAAAATTAACAGGTGAAATGACAGGCATGAGTACTACGTAGTTGTTGAGGATGAAGGAACAAAAAATTGTCTTGAATGATTCCAAGAGTTCTACCATGTAAGCTACAGTCTTTAATGGAAACACAGGAGGAGGTAGAGATTTGACTTGTGGAGGAGAGAAAATGATGAATTAAATTTTAAAATACAGTATTTGGGGTGTCTATAGGAGAAACTGCTAAGCAGAAATGATGTCCCAAATCTATTGCTCCTTTTTGCATGAAAAGTAATTCATAACCTTCTTCTTGGAAGAAATTAGCATTTCTGATAAAATGTTCGAGCAATTTCAAGATACTCTTTTAATGGTATTCAGACTGATTCTGGGAAATGAACTCCCTCCCACTCAGTTGTCAGTCAAAGAGTCTAATAAACCAAGATTTTTTTTGTTTCAAGTTTGCATGGGTATTCTATGACTCTTCCTGCACGCCCCCCAGGTGTCTCTCACAAGCATAAATCTGAACTTGCCTGTTTCAGGAATCAGCCCTTGTATCAAGATTCAGATAATACTTTATACATGGTCCTCTCCAGATAGTCTGAAATTTTGATTCTAAACAATGAATCTGTCAGGTGAAGAGTTAGTTATATTGATCTCCAAACCATGGAAAAAATCAGACCAAGAGATAGGGAGAGTAGAGCCCAAGAAGACAGAAATGTGACAATCAAAAAGCTGAGAACCAGAAAAATGGAAGAGGCTTGCTGTGTGAAAACACGGATCAGAATGTAACTATTATATTTTGTGATAGTTATGATGGTAAAGTATAACATTTATTAAATACATCATATTTGATATAATAATTATTATTTGAATAATACTTGAGAAACTGCCTTTGTAAACAGCTTTTATAGAAAAGCTTGAAACCTAGATTTGTACTTCCAATCCAGCCAAATTAAAAAAAAATAAATTGAAAGAAGAGAGAAAGGAATGATTGATTTGTAAGACTAGAAAATTAATCTGCTGGTGTATAGAATTTCCCAAAAAGAACTGGCTCAAGGCTCCTTGGGCTGATAACACTTGAATTTAACCCAGAAACAATTTGGCCCAAAGTACTTCCACTTCAGTTGAAATCAAAGGTGACACAGAAGAATGGGTGATTTACTTCACCAAATCAAACCTGCCCTGTGAGACATCAAGTCATCTGAAGATCTTAGTAACAAAGTCTAATCATTTTGGAATTGACTGGTTATCAACTTTAATGAATATTAATATATAAAGGAAGTCTCAAACAAACTATACTCCTGTCTGACTCCTGAAAAGAAGTAGTAGTAGAATGTGAGGCTGTCTCATCCCATAAAATCAGAGATGACCCCTCGGAGCAAAGTATTGATAACTGTGTGAAAAAGGCTCCATGCTCCTCCATCCACCTATGCATAATCTGCTTGCTTCTCTGCCTTTACTCTCCTAAGTGCTGAGGAGACATGGGGAGCTAGCCAGACAGCATTCTTGCCCTCATGAAGCTTACATTTTATCAGGGGATGTGGATATTAAACAAATATTGTAAAATTAATATTTCTAGATAATATCATACATGCTACAAAGAAGACTATAAGACAGAGAGGGAAGAAATTAGATAGATAGATAGATAGATAGATAGATAGATAGATAGATAGATGATAGATAGACCCTTTCAAAATTTGAGAGATGAAGGAAAGCTTTTTTTAAAGAGATTTGAATTGAACCTATGAAGAACAGAAGAAAATAACTAGAAAAAAATAGATAAAATGCTTCCCAGTGAAAGAAGCATGAGGGGTCCTGGCCAGTGTATCTTGCAAACACTGACTGAAATAGCTTGTTCAGAGACTCAGCCTTTGTGATGGGAAAAAACTAGATAAAATAATTCAACATTTTGTCACTTAGTACTTTGTCCTCAGTCAACTTTCTCATTTACAAGAAACTTTTCATTATTGACAAATAAATATATTTATTTTTCTAAGATTTAATTTTTAAATAATCTCTATACTCAACATGGGACTTGAATCTACAACCCTGAGTTAAAGAGTCACATTCTCCTAGCTCAGAGCCTAAAGTCTGCTTCGGATTCTGTGTCTCCCTCTCTCTCTGACCCTCCCTGCTCACACTGACTCTCTCTGTCTCTCTCAAAAAAAAAAAAAAAACATTAAAAAAAAAGAGTCACATTCTCGACTGACTGACCCAGTCAGGCACCCCAAGAAATATACATTTAAATGCTGACTATATGTAGATTGAAATATATTTTTGTGTTATTGCAATGGGGACTCTAGGGTCATAGTTCAGTGTCATAGGTTATAGGTTTATAGAATTAATAACAATATATTATTATCATGAAAGAAATAGCTTTTATCAACTATGCAACAACCCATAAAATAAGACCATCCCATAAAATAAGTCTAATTAATGTTCAAGTTTTCATTTTTTAAAGCTATAATTAATATAAAGTTTTAAAGATGGTCACAGAAATACTTCAAAACAATGTTAATTTTTTTAGATTATCAAAGTTTTCCAAATTTGCTATGAGACATTTCTGAAGTAAGGCAGGTTTGCAAGGCCTCCCCACCTTCAGATGGTGACTGGTGTCTGCATCCACTCAACCCCCCCTCAGTTTCTGCTTGAGCACCGACCCCCAAGGCGCCTGACTGACTGATATCAGGAGTGACTTGCCTTCTTATGCTAAAAATATGTGAATTGTACCTTGTGAAAAAAACTTGTTATAGGAGTTTCTTCTTTTGTATTTATGGGAGCAAATGTTACATTTCTCAAGAAACCTGGTTTTTTTTCCCCTCAAGAAAACAGGTTATTGACCCCTGCTTACAAAGAACTAACTCTTGCCTTTGCTATGCTAAAAACATTGCCTTGAATTTGAATGCTAAAGATCCCTTCCTTCCCCATGTGATAAGCATCTAGTCACCTACATCAATCACTATTGATAAAGATTATGCATGAGTCTTCTACCAATCGATGTTCTGGGAAATTTTTACATGCCAAAGAATTTGTCACCAGAAATCATTGTCTAAGAAAATTGCCCCCGCCCCCCGTTTTGTACCCCATACATTTTTTCAATAAAGAAAGCTGACTCTCCAGTCAGTGCAGAGATGCCTGCAAGGTGATCAGAAAGAAGCCAAGGCTCTCTCACTCCCTTTCACCGACACCATCCATTTTTCAGGAAGTCCTGGACCTGCTGGAGCTGGACTCTGGCACAAATTAATATTAAATGTATATTTTGTGAGTGTCTGACAAAAAACAGCCCCCCAAAAGACAACTTGTTTCTAAATTGCTTCTAAATGAGCCACATTAGTTTGCATAGATTTGTGTAAAGTACATGCTTATGATTTTGAAAGGCATTTAACACCTTCTGTAGCTAGCCTCCTTGAAAAATGTTTAGTACAAGACAACTTTTACATGAATTATGAATATACTGACTAGAATTTTTGAAATTTTTTCAGATGTAAATTTCATTATAATGCTTCACATTATTAAATAGATTATGGCTTTATGACAGTGTTTAATTAATATCACCCTGCCAATATGCATGACATTCCTTTGACCATCTTGGTGAAGAAATTGGACTAGAATAAGGCAGCACAAAAGGAATATACTGCAAGAATGATTCCAAGCCATTCCCATCCCTTTATCATCTTTACAGTAGTGTAACTATTAAATCCACACACATGTGCACACACATATATACACACTTCACTAATGCAATTCTTACCACTAGTTAGTCTAATCAAAAAAATATTAAACACACACACACACACACACATGCGCGCGCGCACACACACACACACACACACACACACACACACACACAAGCAAGAAGTAAATAACCATCCCTGTATTTGGGTGGCTCATTCAGTTAAATGTTCAGCTCTTCATTTCAGCTAAAGTCATGATCTCTCAGTCGTGGATTTGAACCCACATCAGACTCTGTATTGAGAATGAGGAACCTCCTTGGGATTCTTTCTCCCTCTCTCTGCCCCTCTCCTGCTCATCTTTCCTCTCTCTGAAAATAAATATTATTTTTAAAAAAGAAGCAAATAACCATAGATACAGAAGAGTCTCTTTTTTATTATAAAATAATCACTTTGGGGCGCCTGGGTGGCTCAGTCAGTTAAGCCTCTGACTTCAGCTCAGGTCATGATCTCACGTTCCTGGGTTCGAGCCCCACGTCGGGCTCTGTGCTAACTGTTCAGAGCCTGGAGCCTACTTCTGATTCTGTATCTCCCTCTCTCTCTGCCCCTTCTCACTCATGCTCTGACTCTCTCTGTCTCAAAAGTAAATTAAAAAAAATATTAAAACAATAAAATAAAATAATCACTTTACACAACTCTGTACAAGAAAATTTAAGCCTAAAATAAAGTGGATACTTTTGTAGAAAAATATGATTTACCAAAACGGGCTCAAGAAAGTGATATAATTCTAGACAAACCATAAAGAAAGCAGAAAATTGGGGGGTGACAGGGAACAACTCTGAAAACATACATGGCAGTGGGTTCAGAGTAAAATATTATCAAATAACGATCTTTCTATGTGCTGTTATAAAGGTCTCGCAAAGCAAATTTGTGTTGAAAAATAACTGAGTTGGTGAGGAACGGATCACAGGATGCTGGGGCATGGCAAAGCTGGCATGGAGGAGACAGGGTGGCGTTCTAGCTGGTGAGGCCCCTGTCTCCTGGCAGAGAGCTGCAGGAGCCGCTGATGGGGACAGCTGCACTGACGTTGAGAGTAACAATCAAGAGCAGGGAGCCGGACTGGGGGGATTGGCGGAGGACTGGGTGTCAGGACCCACATCCTGAAGGCTTCCAAAGGGTTAAGTGCCACTCAAGCATCACTGCCTTGGAAAAATAGCTGTACACGCCTGGTTCCCCATCAGGGATCTACAGCAACTTATTTTTTTTTTTCAATGTTTAGTTTGGGGGGGAGGGGCAGAAAGAGAAGGGGACTGAAAATCCAAAGCAGGCTCTGCACTGACAACAAATAACCTGATGCAGGGCTCGAACCCAGAACCCAAGAACCGTGAGATAAAGACCTGAGCTGAAACCAAGAGTCGAACACTCAACTGACCGGAACCGCACAGGCACCTTGAGTTGCTTCTGCAGCAACTTAAATGTCAGCCCCTCACTTCCTCAAGGCCCCAGCCAGAGGGTTAACATGCCACAGACTGGAGACTTGGCCACTGCTCCAGGGCCTGCTGGCTCTTCACAGGTCTGTGAGCAGGAATGCTCTAAGAGCAGACTGGAGTGACAAAGGCACGTGTGTGAAGCACAGAGGGGAAAGGTGACGGGGGCTGAGACAGGACACTCCTGGAGTCTAGATTCAAAAGAGCATTCAGAAATTGCTGAATTTGAAAGGACGAAGAGACTCAGACACCATTCAGCCTGGTGTCTTGCACTCTGCCCACACTCCCTCTGTAGCCTCTCTGACCAAGTTCAAGGGAGTGCCATTTGCACTGCGGGCAAGGCCACTGCATTCTGCAAGAGCCTCTGTCAGCAAGTCCTGCCTTACCTCCCCAAGGTGCTCACTGACCGGAATAGGACACAGCAGCTGGCCGGTTAAAACAGAAGGGGTAGCTTTGTGATGTTCAAGCTACAGAGCCATATAGTTCGGGAAGAGTTCTGGCTGTCACAAGATCAAGACCTGCACCAGCTGGCAGGCAAACAAGAAAGTGTCTCTGGAACAGAGGTGAATGCAGGCATCCGTGTTAGTGTTAATGGTACTTCCCTTCAGCGGTTGTGTTGCACATCCTAGATCCACAAAAAAAGATGATGCATCAACTAAGGTGACTAGTGCATTTTACTGACATAATCTCCCTATTTCCTAATTGTTTATGAGGTAATTTGTTTCTAAAACATGACTTTGAGTGGATAATGAAAGAAAATGCAAAATGCTTATTGATTCATGATGTGGTTTCATCTTAGCTTGGGCAAACCATGCAGTATTTAACACATATTAGCAGAATATTTACTATTGAAGCTTGAAAAGATGTGAGTTCTTTGTGTGCAATCTTTCATTTATGCATGTGAGAGGGTTTTCTTTTTTTTTTTTTAACATTTTTACATTGTACTACTTGTCTTGCTTGTTGGTGGTGTTTGCTTATTTAATACATTCCGTCAAGGACAGAAATTACATGATGGTTTCTTTTTGGGGTTGTTTTGTTTTGTTTTGTTTTGTTTCCCCCTAGGAAGTGTGTCTTTGGTTTTTCCCCTATTATTTTCATTACTTTTTTTTTTCCTCTTCTTTTTTTTAGTGGTGGGGGTGGTTATGTTTAAATGAAGTTGCTTTTACAGCACCAAAGACTCAATCATCCATTTAAAAGGTAGCTACTTTTTTGCATGGACCTCAAGTATATTGTAGTATAGAGGTGGAATTTATGGAAAGGTATTAAGCAGGCTGTATTTTAGCTTATGGGCAAGTAATAAATTGTATCATGTATCTTGAATGTATCATAAATAAGCTGCTATATAAGGATTGCCACTTCAGATAGCTGTGAAATTAGGTGATTAACTAGTTGTTACTTACCCTTCTAATTTCTGTATAAGTCTAATTACATGAAATAGAAGTTTGGGTTTTGATTTTTTACTTTGCTTATCCATTTGGAGGGTCATTGTAACTACTGTATTGTAAATGATGGAAAATAATTGCATATATTAAAAAAATAGTGTTATATTCTAAAAAAAATAAAAAATAAAGTTACCACACAAAAAAAACCATGAATTCCCTTAAAAAAGAATGTTATAAAGAGTAGATGATTCTACATACCATTTAAACTACTCGAGAGAGTATATTTCCATTCAAATACTTTTTATGAAGCTTGTGTAAATGAAGAGGGAAAAAATGATTGCGAAGATTGTACAAATACGTCATAGACCAATCTCTGTTGTAATATCAATTAAAAATGTAAATAAGGTACTAGAAAATAAGTTCCAGGACCTCATTTAAAGAGTTTTATATTATGACTAAGAGAAGTATTCTAAGAAGTCAGAGAGATAGGTGGAACATTAAGAGTTTTTAATATAACTCACTATATTAATATATATTTGAGATGAAAATTCAAATGATCACCTTCTTGGTCACTGAAAAGAAATTTGTCAAAACTCAATACTAATTACTGATCAATAAAACACTGAATAAAATAGAAATTGATGGGTAATTTTTAACATAACTTATAAATGTATAATACCAATAATCCATATTATTTGCCGGTTCCATATCTGCAATTTCACCATCTGGTTAAAATTTATCTATGACCCTAAAATTAATACTTGGAGCTTTTTCACCATCATTCCAAGGCTAGTACACACACAGAGAAGTGACAAGCTTGGTCCTCTGAGTGCGCACTTCCTTTCTGAGGTCCAGCAAGGTGCTGCTCTCTGTCTTCTCCTTTCTGCTCTCTCCCCCCACCCCCACCCCCTCACCCCAAGATGACCCCAGGATGGAGACAGCAGGGGGTAGCACTTGACACTTCTAAATCTTTTCTCTTTTGTTAAAATAAAGCAAATATAATCTACCAGGATGGATTGTTTCAGGAATTAAGATTATATGTGAGATTTGTATCTATGTAGAAAAAATACATACATATACACAGATTACACCTAGGAGCAATGGTTCAGGATTTGTTAAATCAGGGTTTGTGACGACTTTATACACCACGAATACCAGGAAGACTGAAAATTGAGTGTGTGTGTATGGATGTGTATCATACACACATATATAAAATACATTTATAATATATGAAATACATATGTATGTGCATATACATACGCCTATATAATTTTATATACCTGTATGTATATTATATATATGTGAAAAGGAAGCATCAAATACATGAGCTAACACTGAAGTCCTTATTGTTAGTCAAGAAGATGAAAGTGCCATGATCAGCTTTCTGTGTAACATACTAGAGGTCTTCACCCCTGTAACTGGTCAAAAGAGAGAAATTAGAAGTATAAACACTGAAAAGGAGCACTAAAAATATCAATATTTGCAGATGCTATGATTTAAACCCAGCAATTCTACTAAACTTAAGTGAAAAACTGCCACAAATAAAATAATTCAGTTAGGCGGTAGGGTGTGAAATTAAAACACAGAAATCAATATCCTTCATACATGTAAACAATGATCAATCGAAGCTACAAGGAGAAAGAAGATTTTATATTTTTAACAAAAATAAAATCAAAAGTATAGAAAAAACACAAAATATGAGAAAAATTTACATGAGAAAAAATTTTGAGCCTTTTTTTAATGTTTATTTATTTTGAGAAAGAGAGAGAGAAAGCATGAGTGAGCAAGGGAGAGAGAAGTCCATGTAGGCTCCATGCTATCAGTACCAACTTTGATGTAGGGCTTGATCTCACAAACCATGAGATCATGAACTGAACCCAAATCAAGAGTTGGATTCTTAATTGAATAAGCCACCCAGGTGCTCCAAATTTTGAACATTCTTAATCAGCAACATAAAATGAAATAAGTGAAATATATACCAAAGAAAGGCAATTTCATAAAGGTGTCATGGATAGGCTATATGAAAAAATAAATAAGAATAAATATCCAAGAAAACATTAGAAAGAAGAGTGACAAGGATGGCCACAGTGAAAAAGTTAGGCTTATTAAAAACAAAATAAAATTTTAAATTACGTTAGTAACTTCTGGATAAACAGACCAACAAAATAATGTTTCAGAAATAGATCACATAGATACAGAAATTTACTACAACCTAAAGATAGCATTTCAAATAAACCAGGTAATATCGGAATTTTAAAACAACAGTGTGATAAACTGAGTTGTTATTTAAAAAAATAATGGGGTTCAATTGATACTTCATTACACACTAAAATAAATCCAAATCAATAAAAGATATATACATTCACACATATGTTTTATATTTATCTCCAACAAAAGTGTAGAAGATATGGTAAATTTATTTATGAACATGGAATGGAAAAGGCTGTTTTCATTTTACTTCAGAATCAAAAATTCAGAAAATAAAATACTCATTTCTACTTGATACAAAAAATAATGTGTGCGTCACCTCAACTGCCCCTCCCCCCAAAATATAGTAAACAAAGAGAAAAGGCATAACAATTGAACAAAATTAGAATTAATAGTACATATAAAAAAGCTAACATACCTAATTTATTAAAAAAATTAAAACTCTAGTTATCAGTTTTATTCAATGGGAAATGTGGAAAACATATGAATAAGCAATTATATACATGGAGTAATAAGTTGATCACTCATAACTGTAATCTGAAGAAACAGACTTTCTTGCTAACTTAATTATATTAGCTCATATACATGTTTAGAAAATTTACTTTAAAATTCCTCTCAAGTTTCATTTTCACAATGATCACAAAATAATTTCAAAAACACCTTCTGTTGGGGTGCCTGGGTGGCTCAGTCGATAAAGCATCTGACTTCAGCTCAGATCATGATCTTGCAGTTCGTGAGTTCCAGCTCTGCCTTGAGCACTGTGCTGACAGCTCAGAACCTGGAGCCTGCTTCAGATTGTGTCTCCTTCTCTCTGCCCTCCTCTACTCAGGCTCTCTCTCAAAAAATAAATAAATATTTTGTAAAATGGCTTTCTGAAATACGTGATATCTGAAAACATTGCCATTTTGAGACCAGAGAAGTAAATAAATATGTTAGCATATTCTTTCATCTTACATAATAAAAAATTTTAATTCCCTTCATGGCTTCCTAGTTTTAAGTAAAATGTGTTCTTCCTCATAATAAAAACAAGAATATCCTCAGACATGATGTTTTTCATAGATTTTTCTGATGACAAAAATATCTTTGTAATTTAACAAAAAACACGCCCTTCTGATGACTGTGGGCATCCTTAAGTATTTAGGAAGTCAAAACTTTCCAAGTCACAAAGTATAACCATAATCTTTTGGTTTCATTTTCATAACAATCCAAAGAGTTGAAACTATCATAGCCCCATTGTATCTACGAAGAAGCAGAGGGTTAAAACCTTGTCCCTGCAGTGTGAAATATGCATAATACTTTATGAACATGATTTCTTTTCATATAGTAGCAGGTCACTGAGAAACAATACCTATACTGGCAATGTAACTGTTTACTATTGGATTTCTGTGGCTTTTTCACACAGTAATTTTTTGATTAAATAAAATGTAGAAATAGCATCAAATATAAAAAGTTCAGAATACTCAAAAAAATAAGCATTTAATAAATTCCATATTAAATATGTGAATTTTACTCAGAATTTAAAGCAGGCATAACTAAATTAGAGTTGCATAATGAAACCATATTATCATCTCTCTATCTGCTCATCTATTTATAACTTGTTTTCATAAATATCTCTCTGTGATTCAGCAAGCATTTCAAAGTGCTAGAAATTGTGTTATAAGCTTTATTTTTTTGTTCTCATAACAATACAAGTAGTTAAAAATATCATATCCCTATAATATCCATAAAGAAGCAGATGATTACAAATATTCATTAATCTGTTTTGAGGTGGAATACAAATAAGAAATCTGACATCAGAGCATAATTTCTTAAACACTAGACCATATTGTCTGCCCAAAAATACTGTCATGAATATTCATTTATAACAAATGTATTTTGCTGAACTTCTGACATAAACGCATCTAACTTGCATGAATGCTAATTGATTTAAGTACGTTACATTAGAAAAATAATTTTCTGTCTTTAAAGGCTACTGTTTATATTTCTTTTTCTACTTACACTCATTTTCTTTTTTTTTTTAGTCATGACAAAGGAAGAAATGCAGAGACCAACACATAGGCAGGATTTAGGGCAATGCTGTCCAGTAGAATTTTCTGCCATTATCAATTTGTTCGCTATCTTCATTGTCTGATATGGTAGCCATTAGCCACAAGGAGAGAATGAGTGAAAGTGGTCAAAGGGTATAAACTTCCAGTTGTGAGATGAATGAGTTCTGAGGATATAGCGTACAGCATGAACTGTAACTATGCTGGAATGTATACTTGAAAGTTACTAAGAGAATAGATCTTAAATATTCTCACTACATGCACACACACATACAGAGAGAGAGAGAGAGAGACATAGAGAGAGAGAGAGAAACCATGTGAGGTGGTGCATGTGCTAACTATCCTTATTGTAGTAATTATTTCACAATATATACAATATATCAAATCATTCAGCTGCAAACAAGCACACACAATGTTATTTATCTAACAAATCTCAGTAAAGCTGGAAGAAAATGTTAAATATTTGTTATAAATGAAAATGTGACTAACACAAGTAAAAAACTAGATTCTTATTTGCATTTAATTTTAATTAATTGCAATTTTCAATAACTCCAAGTGACCAATAGATGATGTATTGGGCAGTGCACCTGTCATGTCTTTGCCAAACCCCCACCCTGTGATGATATATAAATCCTGTCATCCTACATCTAAACATATCCCTAATCTGCTCACTTTTTTTCATCTGTTAAGCTATCATAGCAACAAACATTAACAATTTCTTTCTAATTAGAACACCTGTTTTTACTATTTGCAGTCCATTCTCCAGATAGTAATAAAAGTAAGTTTAAAAAAAAAAAACTCAGATTAACGTAACATGATAGGCAATGGTGAAAGATTGAAGGCTTTTCCCCTAGGATTAGGTACAAGACCAGGATGCATGCATTCACCACTTCTATTGAACATAGTACTAGAATGTCTACCCAGAACACTAACATTTGGAAAAATAAATAAATGACATGCAAACTAGAAAGGAAGAAGTAAAAGTATCTCCATTTGTAGGTGAAATGATCTTATGTAGAATAAAACCTAATGAGCACACACACACACACACACACACAAATTGTTAAAGTTAATAAATTCAGCAAAGTACAAGACTCAGAATCAAGACACACAAATCAGTAGTATCTGTATGTACTGACAATAAACAATTCAAAAAATAATATTAAGAAAACTATTTCATTTATAATAGGATCAAAAAGAACAAAATACTCAGGAATTAATTTAGCTGAGGCGGCATAAGACTTGTACACTGAAGAGTACAAAACATTAATGAAAGAAATTAAGGAAGATCTAAATAATGGAAAGACATCTCATGTTTATGGATAAGAAGACTTAATATTGTTAAGATGCCAATACTACCAACTTTAATAGAAAGATTCAATGCATATCTGTCAAATTCCTAAAGCATATGTTCAGAAATATAAAAACCCAACCTAAAATTCATATGCAGTCTCCATGGAGTTGAACAGTCAAAACAATCTTTAAAAAATTAAGAAAGTTAGAAGTCTCTCACTTCCTGATTTAAAAATGCATTATAGGGGTGCCTGGGTGGCTCAGTCAGTTAAGCTTCCGGCTTCGGCTCAGGTCATGATCTCACAGTTCCTGGGTTTGAGCCCCACGTCAGGCTCTGTGCTGACAGCTAGCTCAGAGCCTGGAGCCTGCTTCAGATTCTATACCTCCTTCTCTCTCTGACCCTCCCCTGCTAGCGCTCTCTCTCTCTCTCTCTCTCTCTCTCTCTCTCTATCTCTCTCTCTCTCTCTCTCTCTCTCTCCCTCTCCCTCTCTTTCAAAAATAAATAAAAAACATTTAAAAAAATTTTTAAATGCATTATAAAGCTACAATATCTAAAATAGTGTGGTAATAGCATGGGATATTCAAGTAGACCAATGGAATAAAATAGAGAGCCTAGAAATAAACTTTCACAACTATGGTCAATTGTTTTTCTACAAGGATTCAAGGGCCATTAAATGGAGAAAGGACATTATTTTCAGCAAATAATCCTGGGAAAATTTATATCCACATGCAAATGAGTAAGGTTACACCTTTACCATATACCAGATACAGAAATTAACTCAAAGTGTATCAAAGATGTAAATTTAGAACACTATAAAACTTTTAAAGAAAACTTAGGGGCAAATGTGCATGACCTTGAATTTGAAAATAGTTTCTTAAATATGAGGCCAAAGTACAGGAAAAACAACAAGGACCAACAGGTAATTGGACTTCATTAAAATTAAAAACATCAAAGGACACAATCGAAAGTGAAAACGCAAACTACAAAATGGGAAAACGTTCTTTCCAAATTGTATTTTTGAAAAGGTCTAATATTCAAAAAATATTAAAAATTCCTACAACTCAATGACAATAACACATACAATAACAACAACACATACAATTCAATTTTTAAAATGAGCCAAGGACCTGAATCAACATTTCTTCAAAGATGATGCACATAAATGATACTCAACAGCATTGGTCACTTAGCAAATGCAAATCAAAGCCACAATTCAATAAAACTTTATTCTTTCTAGAATGGTTATAATTTTGAGAAGGAAGGAAACTGTGAGAAAGTGAGAGAGAAACAAACAAGTGTTGGCAAAGGTGGAAAAATTGGGGAACTCTTGCACATTGCTGGTGGGGAAGTGAAATGAGGCAGCTGCTATGGAAAGTTTTTGACCATTTCTCAAAACTGTATACACAGAACTACCAAATGATCCAGCAATTCAGCTCCTAAGTATCTGCCTAAAAGAACTGGAAGCCGGGATTGTATACCAGTGTTTTTGCAGCCTCATTCAACCAGCCACGGGGTGGAAACAACCCAAGTGTCCATCAATAGATGAACAGATGAATAAAACATATATCCATATAGTGACCATTTATGCATCCAATAAAAGCAATGAAACTCTGATACATGCTACAACACGGGTGAATTTAAAAACACTATGTTAAGGGGCTCCTGGGTGGCTCAGTCAGTTGAGAATCTGACAGTCGATTTTGGCTCAGGTCATAATCCCAGGGTTATGGGATTGAGCTCCATGTCGAATTCCACGCTGAGTGTGAGGCTGCTTAAGATTCTCTCTTTCTCCCTCTTCCCTTTTCCCCACTCACACTCTCTTTCTCTAAAATAAATAAATAATAAAAACACTATGTGAAGTGAAATAAGTCACACACGCAAAATGTGTGATTCACTTAAAAATATTTATATGAAATATCTAAAATAAACAAATTCATAGAAACAGGAAATATGTTCGAGTTTGCCAGGATCTGGGAAAATGGTGGAATGGGAAGTTATTGCTTAATGGGTACAGAGTTGCTGTTTGGGTTGATAACATTTTTCAAAACTACAGCAATAGTAATAGTGTTACAGCATTGTGAATTTAATTAATGCCACTGAATTTTATGTTATCATTGTTAAAATGGCAATTTTTGTCATGCATGTACATATATATTTTAGTATAATTATAAAACAAAACCTCAAAGTATATTTTTATATTTTTTAAGTTTATTTATTTATTTTGAGAGAGATAGAGATAGCACAAGTGGGGGAGGGACAGAAAGAGAGAGAGGGAGACAGAGAATCCCAGGTAGGCTCTGCACAATCAGTTTGGAGCCCGCCCCATGTGAAGATCAAACTCACAAAACCATGTGGTCATGACTTGAGCCGAAACAAGAGCCAAATGCTTAACTGACTGAGCCGCCCAGGTGCCCCACGTTAAAAAAAAAAACAAAAAAACTATCAAATCATATCATTCTGTCACCAAAAAAATCACCCAAATAGATGCTCATCATTTAAAAAATAACATCCAAATTTCCTTACCCAGGCTTTCAAGCTCTTGTGTATTTTGGCTCCTGTCTACTTCTCCAGCCTCATGCCATTAAATGCTCCTATATCTGTTTCTACAACATGTTATGCCGATTTCCACTTTAAGACCTTTATACAAGCTTTTTGGACTGTCTACAAGACTAGCATATATTTATGCAATGCACATATGTTGGCTTTTCTATAAATTTTACTTTATTGCAGTTGAGAAGTAATGGCATAGTGTCTTACGTAAAACCATGAATTCCCTAGCCAGATTACTAAGGTTTAAATCCAAGCCTCCCCACATACTACTTACATGACTTGTAGGTTACTGTGTCTCAAATTCCTCACATGTAGAATGAGAATAATGATAAAAC
This sequence comes from Suricata suricatta, assembly GCF_006229205.1. Classification (NCBI taxonomy): domain Eukaryota; kingdom Metazoa; phylum Chordata; class Mammalia; order Carnivora; family Herpestidae; genus Suricata; species Suricata suricatta. The sequence goes on along the minus strand of NC_043702.1, from coordinate 157,364,283 downwards.
CTACCTTATGATAGTGTATAACATGTTTTTGGTATAACATTAATTACCATAATATATGTCCTTAGACTGAGGTCTGGCTCATTGTAAATGTTCTAAGTGTATTCCATTTATTATTGTTATTATTATTATTAACCAAGAGTTATCTTACCTTCTTCCTCCTACTTCCTGCTCCTTTTTTACCAAAAGAAGACAGCTGATGTACTTAGCAAGCAGTGACCTTTTCAATTGAAGAAGGTCTTTTTTAATTTTTTTTTTTGAGAGGCAGAGAGACACAGTGCGAACAGGGGAGGGTCAGAGAAAGAGAGGGAGACACAGAATCTGAAGACGGGCTCCAGGCTCTGAGCTAGCTGTCAGCACAGAGCCCGATGCAGGCTCAAACCCACAAACCGTGAGATCATGACCTGAGTTGAAACTGGACGCTCAACAGACTGAGCCACCCAGGTGCCCCTGGAAGAAGATCTTATACACAATTTTGAATTAAATTCGACATAAGAATTCCCTTCCTGCTTGACAGTTTTTTGGTCTAGAAGTAAATATGTGATCCAGTTCTGGCCAAGGAGTCTTAATAAAATTGTCTCACCATGAAAGAGTTGAATCACTAGTAGAAAAAGAAAAAAGAAAAAGAAAGAAAGAAAGAAGTTTCAAGAAAAAATGCTCTTTTTCCAATGCTCTGTTCTCTTTGCCTTGAACAGAATTGTGTGCAGAATGATTCTGGACCTACAGAAGCCCTCTTGCAACACTAGAACGTTAGGGGGCAATTCTCTTTGGTGTTTCTATCCCTACTGTGACAGCTTTTCTTTTGGAATATCTTTTCAAAAAGTTTGCATGACGAACAGTTTTGAAACTCAGAAATAGTATTTCCCTTGAACAAGAGAACATTTGTTTTTCTGACTAAGATAATGAAGATAATACTCTCCTCCAGTACAAAGGTTTGGGCGTGTTTGCTAGCAGCCTACTTCTAAGGTTCTAACCTTGGGGTTACTCAGCTGTGAGCCACCCTGAGTGTGTGTGTGCAAAGTCCATCTGAGTTGCTTCAGAGTAACCCCAAGGGGCTTGCAAAGGGAACCAGTGTGAACATGAAATTCATGCCACCTCCTATGCTAATACTAATAATGTCCTTTCTGTCTGTCTCTGTAGAGTTAACTCTTGAACAGCGCAAGGGAATGGGGTGCTGAGCTCCATGCAATAAAAAATCCAGATCTAAAAGAATGTTACTTCAAATATCGTAAGGAAGAGAAAATACATTTCCAGTAATGTACTATATTTATTGAGAAAAATAATGTATAAGTGGACCCACACAGTTTAAACTGGCAATGTTCCAAGGTCGACTGTACTTAGTCTGCATGTAGGGTGAAGTTTCAGACCCTTCACAGTTCCCGACAAATACAAGTTTAAATACCAAAGCCAGCTTGCTGAAAACAGCAAAGATAGGAACCGCTTACTGAGCCACAGTACCCACCTAGGAGTATGCACCGCTAAGCGGCTTCCTACAGTCTTAAAACACACACACCCACACAGAATATTGTTATTCAAATATTTAGCTGATGAACACATTGTATCTAAAAATATAAACATTTTTTATGAGATTCACTCCTTTACATGATGAAAGCAATGTCGTCATTTGCTGATTTGACTGTCAAGAAAGAGACTGGAATGCCTCTTTGAAAAGATGCTCTTTTTTCCTTACCCTTCCCATACTTCCTGTAAAATCTATCATAGCATAAGTTCACCTCTTGCCACTGTTCTTGGCAATGGGAATATAGCTGTACCAAACTCAGACTGAGACATTGTGGAACTTACCTTCTAGCGAGAGGCAGAGTAAATAAATCAGTGGGAAAACACAACAGCAAAATAAGCAGTTTGAGAGTAGTGCTGTCAAAAAAAAAAAAAAATGCACAATCACTTTGAAATAAAAAGGAGCCAGAGAATCCAGCCTGAATAGAGAGCCAAGAAGTGCTTTTCTAAGGAAGTGTCATTGCAGGACTGACTGGGAAGGTGAGAACAAACTGGCCATGAGAAAGGCCAAGGAGACATATTCCAGAAAAGATAAATTGTGCGAAGGCTTGGGAACAGTGCTAGGAGACAAGGTAGCTAGACAATTAATGAGAAGGTAAAGAATTCTGTAAGAAAAGATCAGAGAGATGGAGAGAGACAGTTCATGAAGAAATCTGTGGGTTATGGGAAGAGATTTGGAATTTGTTCCAAGAACAAGAGAACGAATATCATTGAATATTTTTTATTCAAAGGATTGACGTAATCTAATTTACATTGCTGAGAAATCACCCTGGCTACTGCCTTTGAATTTAGTGAGCCCTGCTGGATGCTTGGAACAATTGTTCAGATCAAATATTATGGTATCCTTGGATAAAAGTGAAATATGGGATGCAGCAAGTGGATGGATTGGAGATTAAAAGTGTTAATGGATTGAATGTGCTTAATGAGGCAAAAAGGGTATTAGAAATAATCCATAGATTTTTCAGCAAGTACTCAGCAAATAGCTGAGTGATGGTGAGGGAATAGGAGGAGACTGATTTTTTAGAGGAATATCAAGAGCTCCATTTTCAAAATACTAATTTTGAGATAGCCTTTTAATATCCAAAATAAGATGTCAAAAAAGTAGACAGATACTAGAATCAGGATGGATTTCTGAAGAGAGATCTGGACTAAAGAAATAAATGTTATATATCTATATCAGTGAATGCTTGTATTTAACACTATAGATGGGACTGAATGAAATTTTTTAGAAAAATATTTCAGTTTCAGAGGAAAAGATCTATCAGGAAAGAAATTGAGGCAAGAAAACACTTTTAGATGAGGAGCATTAGACCAGTTATGGTCAATTAAAACCTCCAATTCAAACTGAATTAAAAAGAAATCTTATCCAGCAACAAATACTTAAATTAGAGGTAAGCTGCCCTTCTGAGCGGGTGGGCTCACCACCTCAATGATGTTGACAGTCCTTAAAGAGAGTTGTTTATCGTTTCCCTTCTTTACAGACAACAGACTGATCATCATAGAGAAAAACAACATGCACATGGTGGCATACGTAATAAATAGAGAAGTCGGGCATTAAAGTCTAAGCTCATTTCCATCACAGCACTCCGTCATAAAAAATATATATATATATGTATAATCTTCTTATGATATTATAAACCCATGAAGTGAGGTTGATAAGTCCAGTTATCCCCATTTTCTTATCAATGAAAAATAGGAGTCTCAAGAATCTTGATAATTTGTTCAAGGCCACACTGAAAATTAGTAGTCATGGCTAGAGTTCAAGTGTCAACTCTTACATAAATGCTGTCTTCCCCGTACCTCAGGATGTCAGGTTTCCTGTCTAGTCTTGGTCCCCTTATAAAAAGAATCTTTATATTTCTACATTAACCTGCTTTCTTAAATTTATTATTTGGAAAACTCTAAGTATGTTGGTCCTACTTCCTCATTTTGGCAATACTTTGCTTCCTTGACATTTTCCTTCACCAAAAAGGCATTGGTGACATGGATAAGGTTTTTGATACCTCTGGAAGCACATGCTTATCTACTTACAATCATGTCCTGAGCCAGCCTTGAGCTTCAGGAATAATACCCATATTATTTTTAATATGAGATATGGCTAATTTACTTTTTTAAAGGGAAATAAAGGTAAAGGAAATATAAGCATGCATTTGTATTTCTCATCTCTATTTTCATACCTTGGTATCTCTAACTTTACAGGATCTTTACAATTTTCATTGGTAACACACATATATCCCAATGACCTTGAGTGTTATTTTAGTCATCTTTCCTTTTAGTCTAAATCATATAAAAATATTCATAAACTTCTACCAGAGATTCATTAATTATCAAATAATAATAATGTAAATGAATGGTAGTGAATAGCACATTTCTCATTAAATCTATCAGCTAATTCTCATTCATGCTCCAACCCAATTTCATTCTCCACATACTGATATCTTATTGGCCTTAGTCATATGGATCAGTACTTATTTCCAGGACTATTTCAATATTCTCCACCTTTTCATAAAGATAAGTTGTGGAAATTAACTTCTTCAGATGTTATATGGTCATTTCCTTGATAAAAAGTTTTACATGAAGCTTAAATCCTCTGGGTAAAGCTTATGATGTGTAAATTTGAAAGTAAAAAGGCACAAATAAGGAGCTATAGTAGAAAAATATATGTGCACATACAAAACATAGATGCACATATTGCTTAATTACATCTTTACCTTGCAAAGAACATGTGACAATTCTTTTTTAAGATTATATCTTTTGTTTTTAAATGTAATATTATTTTCTACCTTGGGAAATCTAAAAATTTTCATTACCCTGAACTTTTCAGTTCCATTTCTCCTTTTCATTGACATGAAATATAAAATTGAACAACAAACAAACAAAAAAGAAACAAACAAAAAAAAAAACCCCAAGATGCATGTACTTCTAAAGAATCTTGAGGGTTTTTTTTTTAAATTCTCTCAACTTTTCCTGATTACTTCACACTTAGAAATCCTGTCACATCTTTCCTTGTCTGCACAACTGGGATTTACATTCTCCCTCCTAATACAGCATCACAAATGAAAACATTGTTTTTGGTTCCAACCGCATATTCAAGAGTTGCTGAGAAAATAAGAGATGTGTACTCACTTAACGAGTCTTAAGAAACTCATACTTCAACTTAGTTGTGTAACAAGTTGAAAAAAAAAATTTTTTTAAACTATAAAGTTCTATAAAAAATCACAGTGAGCTGAGAATGAATTTATTTAAAGAAGAGGAGAATCAGGCTCTAATTCTTTAATCTTCCTGAGGAAAGGACAGTCTACTTTTGGCAAATACTCAAGCAAAGTACATATATATTAAACCTTTTGTCCTTCCAGAACATGCCGTTCAAAGATGTCCTTTATCTGACAATTCAAATGTCCTTCTAACGAATTTTACCTGCTCCCAGATCTTAAAAATTCCCTTTCATTTAGTATTTGCTTTGATAAAATTGCCAAAGCTGAATTGGCCAAAACACAGTTCTAATAGGTCTGTCTTGGTTGTGAGATCCAAATAAATGTGCCTAGTTCTGGACTATGAGGTTCAAGCCATGTGAATGAGTTACCCAACCCAATCTGGAAAGACCAAATGCTGCCGTCATTTCAATTCACTGCAGTCATGTAGACCCAGCCTCATTCTAAATTTCCTCAAGTGCTTTTATCCCATGGGGTTGGCAAAGTGACAACTCAGAATAGATACAGTATTGATTTGTGTCTCCTCAGTGGTGCAGGTGGGACAGGGATATGAAAGGAGGCCCTTGAAATTAGTATATTGGCATGCGTCCATTCCTGGATGCATTTTTTTCTTCTCTATTCATCTTAGGAAAATATCTAACCCGGTGCTTTGTATGAGGTCATTCACAAAGTAATTCCCCAGTTTTTTAACATTTTTAGTGGGCCATTAGATTCAGGAGATCCTAAATTTCTTGTTCTTGTATTAAAATGACAATAAAACCTGACTTCTAATTTATTGAAGACCTCAATTACTACCTTCAGATAGCAATGATACAGCATTTGGTAATTATGAGCACCTATAAAAAGAGAAAGCATCATGATTAAATTGCAACATTGTATTTCCCTTATAAAAGCATAGTGGTCAGTGTAAATATCTCCCACTTAACTAGACCTATTGTCTGAGTTCTAGATATTTGGTCCTACTCCATAAGATTTTCCAGAAAATAATGAATTGTACATCACTTATTAAGATTTGTGTCTGTTAGTACTTTTAATATGTATTTTATAGTATTAGAGTGAAAATCATTTTTTGTTAGTGAGCAAAATAAAAGCCTGAATAGTGAAATTTAAATCCTAAGCCCTTGGAATAAGTCCTAGCCATTTTACAATCTACTTAATCTGGAAAAGTTACTCAGCACTTCCATATGTTATTTTTCTTGACCCATAGAATGAGAATAAGAACACTTTCTTGAAAGGATTATGTGACACACTAATATTTGTGGAAACTATCTAAGTTATTAAGTATTAAACAAATATTAACTATTTTTATTCTAATAGGCAAGTGTTTTCACAAGCTCTCAAATTATACAGACTCATAAAGTAATACATGCTATGGATTAAGGGATTATTAGGGGCTAGTGTTGTTATAAACACTTTACGTGTAGTAACATTATTAAAATAAATTCATTTCCTAAGTATGGTTATCATATGAGGAATAAAAGATAAACATTTAAAATAGCAAATGTTAAATATGTGTGCATTGCAAATGGCAAGATTCGTTATTTTTATGGCTGAGTAATATCCTGGCGTGTGTGTGTGTGTGTATGTATGTGTGTACACACCATATCTTTATCCATTCACATGAAATGTTGCCACTTGCAATGACATGGATGGAGCTAGAGTATTATACTAAGCAAAATAAGTCAGGAAAAAAAAACAAATACCATATGATTTCACTCATGTGTGAAATTTAAGAAACAAAACCAATGAACAGAAAGAGAGAGAGGCAAACCAGGAAACATAGTCTTAACTAAAAAGAAAAACCAGTGGTTACCAGCACTGGGTGATGTATGGAAGTATATACTCGGAATTAATATTACTGTGAGTTCTAACTGGAATTTATATAAATACTTAAAAAATTGATAAACGGTGTTCACAAGGTTATGACAAGGAGGAAGTACAATGTAAATCATCTAATCTATGTCATTGGGAAACATCAATATGAATATTTTTGTCTTATTTGATAAATATGCAATGTCCAGATAATGATAAACATTTGCATATAGCTACCTCTTTCCATATGTGGGGGGGGGAAGATTCTTTGAGTTAAATTGAAGTACATTTCCTTTAGGTTAATAGCAGAATGTTAGTTTGAAGACAACATCTAACCTGCTTCTCCCCTTAAACTGATACATTGTCTATCAGTACCGGTCTGTCAGCCTGTAACATTGTGGTAAATTACACTCTCCATTTTCATGCAATCAATCATAGAATCTTTCTTGTGAAGTGGCCCAGGATCATTGCTATCTTTAACCAGTTTTAGGAATATAGGAGTCAGGGACTCTCTTTAAATACAAGTAGCCACTTTAACACTAAGATAGGCACCTCATTAGTATGTGAAAAGGTGCAATACCATATCATCCCACATTCTGTTACTGGTAGAAAACTTCTGGACCTGAATGCCTTTTACACCACA
>NC_043702.1:157313366-157357001 GCF_006229205.1 Suricata suricatta | reverse complement strand
AAACTGTAAATGTCATTTCTTAGTTTAAGAAATGAAAAATGAAAACTCTGGTCTATATCAATGTAATTAAATGTGTCTTGTGATGGTAAAACTTTACGGCTCTGGAGAGAAATTTCACATGCATATCAAGATGAGAAAAAAACTATAAATAAGGTGCCTGGGTGGCTCAGTCAGTGAAGTGTCTGACTTTTGGTTTCAGCTCAGGTCACGAACTCAGTCTGTGGTCCAAACCCCACATCAGTCCCTGTACAAGCAGTATGGAGCCTGCTTGGGGTTCTCTCTCTTTTCCTGTCTCTCTGACCCTTTCCTGCTCATGTTCTATCAAAATAAATAAATAAACGTTAAAAAAACTATAAGTATTTTATGTTCCATGAGTTTTACTTTCAGAGGCATAATCTATACAAATAATGGGATCCTTTGCACAAATCTAAGGGTAAAAATACTAGCTCTTAGTTTCCAGACACTATTCTGGGCTTTTTCTAACACTCTTTTACTTTACCCATACCTCAACTCTAGGAAGCTGATACTGTTAATGATATTCTTTTTTTTTTAATGTTTATTTATTTTTGAGAGACAGAGAAACACAGCATGACCAGGGGAGGGGCAGAGAGAGAAGGAGACAGAGACTCTGAAGCAGGCTCCAGGCTCTGAGCTGTCAGCACAGAGCCCAACAGGGGACTTGAACTCATGAACTGAAAGATCATGATCTGAGCTGAAGTTGGCCGCTCAACCAACTGAGCCACCCAGGCATCCCTGTTAACTATATTCTTTAAACATAAGCAACAGAAAGTATTACATACTACAGAAAGTAAGTAATTCACTTATCAGATCACCTTTCCATAGAACACCATGCGTTTAGGCTTTGTGATTTCAAACTACTATATCATAGTGGCTATAAATTTATAATACATATTATCATTTCTGTTAAAAATATTAAAACATATTTAGAAGCAAAGTTAAGTGATAAGAGATTAGTGAAATAATAACCTATAATTTAAGTATAAAAATATAACTTAATTCTTATAATTATTATTATTATATATTTATATAATATAATATAATTATATAAACTTAATTGTTGCTATAGGTCCATTGTCTTTGGCATGGAAATGTTTTCAAGGTATGTTTTTAAGTAAAGAAAAAAAATTCAAGTTTTAAAAGCATTTATGAAGGAACCTGGGTGGTTCAGTCGGTTAAATGTCCAACTCTTGATTTCAGCTCAGGTCATGATCTCAATATTTGTGAGATCAAACCCCACATCAGGCTCTGCACTGAGCAAAAGACCAGCTTGGGATTCTCTCTCCCCCTCTCTCTCTGCCTCTCCCCTCTCTCTCTTTCAAAATAAATAAACATTAAAAAATAAATAAAAGCATATATGTAATAACAATTATGTTTTTTATTGTCTACATAAAGATATATATTCAAACATTTGAAAAAATACTGCTGAAAATATTCATAGTAATTTTATCTGATGGTGAGATGACTTGGGGTTTTCATTTCACACTGATCTCCTCAGACTGGTTTGCAAGGAGGAAGCAGAGCCCTTAGCTAAGTGCAGGAGCTCTGGACTCCGATGCCTGGAGTGATAGGTCAACTCTGTTTTCTAATATTGATGACCAGTTGAAGAATTACTGTATTTACTTCCTTAAGCCTCTGCTTCCTTTTCTGTAGAGTTGAGATGTTAAGAGTGTCTAGTTTAGACTTTTACTAAGGATTAAATGACTGACGATCTAAATAAGGAGCTTACAACTTACATCAACCCATAAATGCTAGCCATTTCTTAACCATGTTACTAGAGGAGACTGATTTTATTATGTCTTTATTCTCTAATTATACCATAATAAGCATTCTTATTCTTTTAGAGTGAGAAAAAAGTCAGAACTAATCATTTTGATTTTATAAAGGCTTTGCAAATACCAGCATCACCAACAAGAAACATCATCTCTTGCCATAAAGGACCAGTATCATTCTGTGCAGGCATTTCTAATAGATAGCTACAGACTTCATCTCTTCTGATATCGATAAATTACAGAAGACAATTAATGTATGCTTTTCAGGGTGGGACATGACATCTAGTTTAAAACCATAACTATTTATTTCACTGCTGAATCCAGAATGAGAATAAATTGGAAAGGCAAAATCAACTGAAACCAAATGATGACATTTAATAAGGATAAATGCAAATTTTTGGATATAATTTCTAAAAATCAATAGTAAAAGTTAAAGGATGGAGGAACCTTGGCTCTAAAACAGTTCATGTGCCAAATATCTGGGGATTTTCAGTTAATCAAAGCAAATAATATGACAAGCTAGCAGAAGCTAATTTAATCCCAGGCCGCATTAATAGAGTTATGGTGTGCTTATCACGGGAATTGATAATCTCACTCTACTCTGCACTGTCAAAATGAATTTGGAACATTGTTTAATTTTGGATACTAAAATTTAAGAAGGGCAATGAAATCAAGAGACCATCAAAAAAGGTTAAAGATGAGGATGAGTCTGTAATTGAAGCTGTATGAGAATTCTTGAAGAAACTACAATGTGTATAGTGAGTTAGATTTGCCGGACACCGTACTCTCCTTAGTATCCTACTTTACAGGCTAGTTTTTTAAAGTCTTATTCATTAGTCTCATTTGTTTGCTTGTCCTCATCTCACAATCTCTAAGCAATGGGATATTTCAATGCTTAGTCTTGACCTTTTTTCTTTTTTGACATTAACCTCTTTTATGATTTCATCCAGCTTCCCAGCTTTAAATGCTGTCTTTACGATGACTCACAAGTTTGTATCTGATTTCTTTGCTGAACTTTATGCTGTGATACTTAAGTATCTTCTGGACATCTTTACTTGAAAATCTAATACATTTTAAACTCAATAGATTCAAAATTAAGTTCTCCCCCCAAACATAATTATTCTAAGTAATAATTCCTTCTCTTCTAAATGAATGAGATCTTCATCATTGCTATTGCTTAAATACAGTATCTTTTGCCATCCTTGGCAATTCTGCCCTTCTCACTTTACATCCAATTCATCAGCATCTTCAGTAGTATGCATGAGCTAGGCACTTCTCACCATCTCCAAGACTAAGACCTTGGCACAAATCCCCTTCCTCTCTCATATGGATAAATACAACAGACTTTCCTCCTTGCCTTGACCTTTGAACAGTTCAGTCATTTCTCAACACAATGGTCCAAGTAGTAATTTAAAATAAAAAGGTGCACATGGTTGGCTCAGGTGGTTAAGTGGCCAACTCTTGATCTCAGCTCAGGACCTGATCTTACAGGAGTTTGAGCCTGTGTTGCACTCTGTGCTGACAGGGCTGAGCCCACTGGGAATTCTTTCTTCTCCCTCTATCCTGCCCTCCCCTGCTCGCTCACATGTGTGCTTTTTTGCGTGCTGTCTCTCTCTCTCTCAAAATAAATAAATAAACTTTAAAAAATAAATTATAAAATAAAGTATGTTTTCACATATATACATTTTAATTATGTGCATATATTATTATGTATACAATTGTATGCACATATGGATTATTCATTTCTAAAACTTCCCTCTGCTTCACAGTAATGTCTCAAATAGATACCTAATAAACTATATGTTGCATTCCATTTGCTGATACATAATCGCGAATCCATACTTGGTATGGGTAGCATTTGAATTTGAGTTAGAAAGAGCATGTATTTTATGGTGAGAGTACTACGATAGCAACTTGTCATTATGATAAATAGTTAGTCTTTGATTAGCCATTAGTGGGTTTTTTTTGTTTCGTTGGTTTTTTAATTTATATTTGAGAGACAGAGAGAGACAGTGCAAGCAGGGGAGGGTCAGACAGAGAGGAAGACACAGAATCTGAAGCAGGAGCCAGGCTCTGAGCTAGCTGTCAGCACAGAGCCCAACATAGGGCTCGAACCCACGAATCATGAGATAATGACCTGAGTCAAAGCCAGAAGTTTAACCCACTGAGCCACCCAGGCACCCCTGATTAACTATTGGAAGACAAAACAATTATTATACATTAAAGAAACAATAGATTTTAAAATAGCTCTACTTAAGTAGAAACTTGAAAAGAGTAAATTGACTTAAAAAATCTTATACTTTTCTTAGGTAGTATAAGAAATAGAAATTTTTTTTAACACCCTTTTCTTCTAGGAACTAAGGTTTCCTGTGGTGATCCACAGGTAGGAAATTATTGAATTGCAACCACACTGTAAGTTAAATTTAATCTACTGATGCTAATATGGGAACACCGTTTGCCAGATTCTTCGGGTCAATGATAAAGACTATAACATGCCTGCCATCATCACCTTAAGCATTAAAGACAGTTAACGTTATCACTTTACACTCCATACTTGAAGTAGGACAGACACTACTAATTAACTTTCAGAATCCATCTTCTTCAGTTCTACAATATTTCCCTGGGAATGGTAATGTGTGCATAACCCTAATCTTCAATGCATTGCCATTTTACTTGGTTAGCATGGCAGATGGCATGAAGTTAAAAATGGAATAAGAGATTAGCTTGGTCAAACACCCTAAACTTTGTAATTAAAAAGACTCTTTTGGAGATTAGCTTCAAAAATGTTTTGGTGCCAGATGATTAATAATCCTCTTAAAGAGGGCTTTAAAATCATATTGTGATCTGCACTCTTTCATAATATAAACATGAGATTAAAGTAATAAAACTCTTATCAAATATTGCCAAACTAGACTTACGCAGTCCTAATTATCACAATAGTACAGATAATAATAAAGAAATAATAATAGTAACAATATCATGTAAAATGCTCAGTCCCTTTACAAAGACCAGGAACTAAGTTGAATATACAGAACTCATGTCACTTCTCACACCACTCTATGAAGTAGATAAATTATTCCCAATTTACAGATGGAAAAAAGCTGAGATTAAAAAGGTGAGGTAACTTGACTATGTTTACCTAACTTCGAAGTGCTATAATTGGAATTCTCGAACAGTCTGCCTCTCTTGCCCATAATGCATATATTGTGGTACAAGTAAAGGCAGGACATGTTTACAATGATTTTCCTGAAAAGCTCACTTTTGTTCCTTCCCAATACCAATGCTTCTTGAAAGAAAAGTAAGGTATCCCCAATTTGTAATACCTTACATTCACTTTGTTCTTTCACACATTTGATAAAACCCTCCATCTCCAAAAGATCCAAACCTATACCCGATTTTACTGCTATTCTATACCTGGGTATATTGTATGAAAAAAATTTCACTCTCAAAGCAAAAAGAAAAAAAAAAGGAAAGAACAGAATTTGGTAATCTGGAAAACCAAGTAATTAAGACTTCTTTGACCTAAGTTTTATGATTTTTAAATTGTCTGTATTGTCTTATTAATGCTGTTAATGTAACAAAATGCTTGTGTTACATTTATTTATTTTGAATTTCTTACTATATTTTTATTATATGTTGTTCGTAGTTATGAGCAGCCAAGATCACAAGATTGGGAATGGAGTGTGTCTAAATAAAAGACTACCAGTATGAATTGTATTTTGTCAAGGATCCAAGTAGACTTTTCAACAGTTGAAACTTCTCTAATTATAATATTAGGAATGTTATATTTAGTACATGATTCCAATTTTGTTTTATTTGTAATATTTACTCAAACATTAACTGAGAGACTCTAAAACTTTATATATGCATTAAATAAGTTAAACACATCCATATGTATGCATATATGTGTATGCATTTATATGAATATTGGTATGTAGTATAGTGTGTGTCAAAGGATCAGTAAGTGTGATTAAGATCGCTACACCGTTCTTTTAAAATCAAGGTAGGGGCTCCTGGGTGGTTCAGTCAGTTAACCGTCCCACTTCAGCTCACAGTTCGTGGGTTTGAGCCCCGATTGGGCTCTGTGCTGACAGATAGCTCAGAGCTTGGAGCCTGTCTTCAGATTCTGTGTCTTCCTCTCTCTCCGACTCCCCTCCCCCGTGCTCACTCACACTCTCTCTCTCTCTCTCTCTCTCTCTCTCTCTCAAAAATAAATAAAACACTAAAAAAAAAAAAAATCAATGTAGGAGGGGCGCCTGGGTATCTCAGAGGGTTAAGCGGCTAACTTCAGCACAGATCACGATCTCTCAGTTCGTGAGTTTGAGCCCCACATCAGGCTTTGTGCTGACAGCTCAGGGCCTGGAGCCTTGCTGCAGAGTCTGTGTCTCCTTCTATCTCTGCCCTTCTCCTGCTCATGCTCTGTCTCTCTGTCTCTCAAAAATAAATAAACATTAAAAATTTTTTTAAAAAAAGATCAAGGTAGGAATAGACATTGTTTATGCCAACCTAAGTGATTGATTGACTGATAATGGCCTTCTGACTTTGATGCAGGTCTGAGAAGGATACAAGTGTGAGACCAGGTTTGACGGGAAAGAGAGGCCTCCCTGGAGAGAAAGGGAAACACAGTAGTGCTTATGTATAAGCATGAAATTTTTACTCTTTTAAACTTCAGAATGAAACCTCGCTAATACATCAATACGCTTTTCATCAAATACACAAACAGTATATGATAGATAGTTATATGGGAGCACCTGGGTGGCTCACTTAGTTAAGCATCTGACTCTTGATTCTGGCTCAGGTCTTAATCTCAAGATTCATGAGTTTGAGCTCCGTGTTGGACTCTGTATGAACAGTGTGAAGCCTGCTTGGGATTAAGTCTTTCTCTGCCCCTCCCCTGTTTGCTTGCTCTCTTTCAAAATAAATAAAAATAAACTTAAAAAAAAAGAAAGTATATATGAAGTCCATTTCCTCAATCCTATAAGGACAATGCATGGAAAACTGCAAGCTCTTAATACATACATATATATTTTTTAATAAAGCAATAGACATTCAGAAAACCTTAGATGTATAAAATCACATCCTTCTGTATTCCCTCCTAATTATCTAGTAAAATCATGTACTTAAAGGAGGAATTCAAAATATACTTTAGATTAATTTTCTTATATATAGCTTACATCTCAGAACTATTAAATCTAAAAGCATGTTGAAAAACCTTGAGTGCATGTATTACTCTGAAAATGGTTGCTAAAATTTGCATTTGATTATGCTAAAATGGATGTTATGGCTAGTTTTGTGCACTCACTGCAGAATTTCAGTTTTAAGAAGTATTTTAATGTGTCCGCATGCCCTAGAGCTAAGCCAAGGGAATAGGGAATAAGTAGAGAAAATACAGTTTAAGTATTTTATTTTAAAATTTTCCTCTGCATTAAAATTACTATTTTCCTTGAGAATATACTAAGTTGCCAGTATTTTATTCTTTAATTCAAGCTTAATCCATACAAAATATTTAATATCAGTTCTGTTGTATTTTGAATCTCTTATTTAAGTAAATGAAATATTGTAGGTAAATTGCACATCATAATTGGTGCTTGATTTAAAGAAACAAATTAAGCCAGATACATGCACTTGATTTTAAAAAGTGTCACACCTTTCACTTCTATAACATTTTATAATAGTTTAAAATATTTCCCTCTCTCTTTACTTATGATTATTTAGTCTCATTATTATGGAGTACTTAATGAGTCCTCAGAACAAAATATAATTTCCTTTTTTTAATAAAAATGGAAGTTTTAAACAGAATAGCACAATTAAAATGTCATTATTTCCTGTAACTCTGATTTCACCTGGCAACAGTCTTTTTGTACTCTTTTTCAAATTGTTAATTCTCTTTTCTATAGAGAATATGCATGTGTATATACCAGAAAAGCAAAATCTATGATGGTTTCTTTAATCAAGATATTTCAAATAGTAATCTCAGGGGATTTAATCTCTTAAATCAGGTAGTTAAAATATCAGAGGTGTCTTATTATAGAGAGAGAGATTAAAACTAAAACATGGCAAAGAAAATTAGGAAACACATTTTAATTAAAAGTAAGAAAAAACTGTACTTGTTATCTGTATTTCTGTTTTCAAATAATATATTCTGAGTTCACTGTAATGTTTACAGTTTCATATAAACTATGTTTACTTAAATATTTATTTTAGTAAACAAGATTCGCATACTTAGAAAATATATTCTATGGACATACACCTCACTTAGAGTTAAATGACGGAACAGTAGACAGCCTGACCCAGAAAATTCTTTCTCTCTTTGGAAAGAGAAAGATATCTGAATGGATGCAGAATTACACCATTTCAAAGGGTTGTCTCTGTAGCATATTGAGAATGTGTAACTTTTAAAGCAGAGATTTAGTAAAATCACTGAAGAAATCTTGTACATAGTGCTTTTAATGGAGAAGATGTCATAAAATCAAAGCATACTGTGATGCTTATGGTATTCTTGTATATCAGTGAATCCCCAGCGGCTATTATTTTTACTTATTACTTTGCCAGAAATTGCTATGTGCTACCATGAGTAAAAATTAATCAAAAATTATATTTTGAATTCCTCCTCTATAGACATGATTTGATTAGGTTATCACTGAGAATAAAGGAAGAGGAGATGTGGCCTTATCTATGTGTGAATTTTTCTAAGTCCAGTTGTTTCATATAAGGAAAAAAACATGTGTTGAGAGTCTGCTATAGGTCATATGGGTTGAAAACAGCAGTTTCGTAAGCAAGGCTAAAAGAAGAAAAATATAATTTCAACAGAGAAAATAAAATTTCCATTTAATGATGCTTTTTACACAGTTTAATTCTTTATTAAAACTATTAAATACTTTATCTAGTTGTTCTGACATATTTCAATGAGATACACCATTGTTTTTATCCCAGTGCTTAGTCAGTGCAACCAGTAAGCTTTCAAAATATGTTGGGGTGCTCGGGTGGCTCAGTCGGATAAGCATCCGGCTTCAGCTCGGGTCATGATCTCACAGTCTGTGGATTCGATCCTGGTGTGGAGCTCTGTGCTGACAGCTAGCTCAGAGCCTGGAGCCTGCTTCCGATTCTGTGTCTCCCTCTCTCTCTGACCCTCCCCTGCTCGCGCTCTCTCTGTCTCTCAAAAATAAATAAAAACACTAAAATTTTTTTTAAATATGTTAAATTAACATTTAAGAAGTTATTACTTATAATATATAATTGATTCATATATGATATAATATATAGCCCTTTTCAGTATTTAAATATTCCATTTTAGGTATTTTTCCTGATTCTGTAGGCATAAAGCTTTCACATTTCTCTTTCCTTTTAATCCCCTTCAAAACAAAAGGATGTGTGACCTTTCACATCCCTGTGGAGGCGGAGGACGGACAAGGGCTCAATATGCAGTGGCTGCTGTGTTTGCTCCTATGAACTGATGCTCAGGTGACCTTAGGACTTCTCCTTGGAGATCATGGTCTTTACCTTTTACCTTTGGACTCAAAGCTGAGATCCATTTTGGATTTTTCATTTGATTCTGACCTTCCGCAACCCTACCTCTCATCCCTCTGCAGCCCCTTAGCAAGGGCAAGTGGTATTTGTGGTCCTTAGCATAATCACTTGCAAGCCATGGGGGACCAAGAAGGTGCCCCAGGTCCATCTCTCTAAGCATGTTCTATCAGCAATCACCAAGACACCCAGGTCATGTTGGAACTGTTCTTTGACAGGCTTCCAGCCTTTCCCAATAACCAGGGAAGTATGTCACTCTGCCTGCTGTTCTCTAACTTTCCATAATTTCTAACCTTCTCCTTCCTCACCTCCCCATACATTTGGACTCAGGCATTGGACTTAATTCCCTCACCCTTAAAATCTGCTACCTTGTAGGCTGGAAGCAATGAGTTTGCTATGTTTTACTTCCTTTACGCCATATCCTCATTCTCTCTACACTGAAAATATAGTGAAACTATCTGATCTAATTATGATCTAAATTGTGTATTCCCTGAGTCAGCAAGTTTGGAACCCACCTGAATATCTGTTTGGAGTTTGAATACTCCAGTTTGAATTTTACTGCTGTAATTAATTATCCATGTGTGTAATTTAGTTAACTGAATTTATTAAAATTCTCTCTAAAAGTTGTTAAGAAAATTGTCTCATGAAATGGAAGAGGTAAAAACTATTTTAATATTGAACATTATTACTCCAAAATATTTGACTACATTTTCTGAATCATTTTTAAATATATGAGATTATTTTTAAAACCTTTTACCAGGAATAGAAAATAAATATATGACTGTCAAATTGTGCCTAAATGACACTAAAGTATGGGATTAATATCCTATTCAGTGCAGATTTTATTTTTTAGAGTAAATTTACTTGGGGCTCATGTTAAAGGAAGTATTTTTTAAGCCACAAATAACAAAATTTGATTTAATTTTGAAAGATTCCTGTCAACTACAGTTTTCAAAATATCATATAAATTCAAAGAGCCCAAAAGTCATGTATTTTTTTTACTTTGTGAAAAATTCTGGAGGATAGACAAGTTTTCCTATAATTAATGCTCCACTTAAATTCATATTAACATTAGTTCATGTCTTTTTTAAATTTTTTATTTATTTTTGAGAGACAGAGAGAGACAGCATGAGCAGGGGAGGGTCAGAGAAAAAGGAAGAAACAGAATACAAAGCAGGCTCCAGGCTCTGAGCTGTCAGCACAGAGACCAACATGGGGCTTGAACCCACGAACCGTGAGATCATGACCTGAACCAAAGCCGGACGCTCAACAGACTGAGCCACTCAGGTGCCCCAACATTAGTTCATGTCTTGAGCACAGAGAGGCTGTGAAATTTTCTTTAGAGATAAAGAGTCTGAAGGATCATATGTATGCTTATAGAGGAAAGAGACTATTAGTTTTAAAACCCTCACTGACAATCCATATCTGATTAACAGAAAGTAGACAGTTGATTTAAGTAGAGTTTACTTTAAGCATTTAAAGTAAATAGATGTGGCTGCTCAAAGTTCTGGTTGGCAGAAAAGATAACCTAATTTCATAAGGGGTTTCCTTCTTACAGATGACTATCTCTTGTACAAAGTGTGATGCTGCAGAAAATAATAAATGCACCTTGTAAAAATCTGGATCCAATGACTCAAAAGAGTCTAGTTTCTAGCCTATTTTTGAATTGGATATGATCCATGAAACCCTCTATAGTAGACACTCTGCAGATCGATACAGTACTTTGTGCTAAAAATGAGACAAAACCCATTCAGTGTATTTCTCCACAAGTATTACCCTTTGAACACCTGCACCAGCATGCCCTGTAGTACTTACTAAAAATTCACATTCCTAAGTTGTAGACAAGGCCTACAGAAAACAGACTCCTCAAGACCCAGGAATCTGCACTAAAAGTAACACAAACAATGTTTAGATAAACCCAAGTTTGAGAATGTCTTTCTTATATAAAACTTTGTATGCGACAGAATTAACTTAGTAAGTATTTCATTTAGTCTTTGAGTTAAAGATTTAAGGCTTTTGGTTTAAAATCTCATTTGTAAGATAGAAAGAGAGGAGAGAGAGAGAGAGAGAGAGAGAGAGAGAGAGAGAGAGAGAGAGAGAAAGATCCAATTATGTTAACAAAGAGGCTAACAAAGCAGTATAATTTTAGTTAAAACAATGTTTTTCTATTAATTATCTGAAACATAGTTAAGTACAAATAGAAAAATGGTTCACAATCACAATGGACACCTACAGTGCTTTGTACTTACATTTTATTCTAATTTCATAGCACATATGAGGTAGATATTATTAACATTGCAGTAACTGGTGAGGAAATTAAGATGAGCACCTAAACAGGATGTTGTCTCCTTCTCCCTGTATGCCTCTGCTCTCAAGTCCTCGACCATTCTCACTTAGCTAAAAAGCTATCTACTTTAAAACTAAACTCTTCCAAGAAGACATCATTATCCACCTCTTTCTGGTGTCTTTCTTCAGATATGTCTCTTATAAAGCATAGTAATGGCCATGAAAACATGCTAAACATCACCAATCATCAGAAAAATATAAATCAAAACCACAATAAGAGATCATTTTAAACCTACCCAAACGGATAAAATAAAAAAGACAAGACATATCTTTTTTTTTTTTAAGGCAAGACATATCAAGTGTTACCAGGATATGGAGAAAAAGGAACCTTTGAACACCACTGGTGGTAATGTAAATTGGTATAGCCACTGCTGAAAATCATTTGGAGGTTTCTCAAAAAAATTAAAAATAGAAATACCATATACCCAAGTAATTGCACCACTGGGTATTTACTCCCGAAAAACAAAAACACTAATTCAAAATGCTATATGCATCTCTATGTTTAAGTATTATTTACAACACCAAAGATATAAAAGCATCCTGAATTCCCAAAGATAGACGAATGGATAAAGAAGATGTGACATATATTACACAGCCACAAAAAAGAAGATCTTGACAATTGCAACAATGTGGATGGACTGAGGGCATATTATGCTAAGTTATGTAAGTTGGACCAAGAAAACAAATATCATATGACTTCACTCATATATAGAACCTGATAAGACAAGTGAATAAATAAACAAAAAGCAGAATCAGGTCTATACACACAGAGAGCAAACAGCATC
This sequence comes from Suricata suricatta, assembly GCF_006229205.1. NCBI lineage: Eukaryota > Metazoa > Chordata > Mammalia > Carnivora > Herpestidae > Suricata > Suricata suricatta. The sequence continues at coordinate 157,344,556 of NC_043702.1, read as the reverse complement.
AGCCAGAGAGAAGGGCAGTTAGGGGATGGGCAAAATGACAGGAAGTGAGTGAGAGATACTGGCTTCCGGTTATGGAACGAATAAGTCAAGGGAATAAAAGGCACAGCACAGGGAACATAGTCAGTGACACTGTGATAGTGTTGTATGGTGACAGACGGGAGCTACACTTGTGGTGAGCACAGCATAACATATAGAGAAGTTGAATCATTTTGCAGCACACCTGAAGCAAATGTAACACCATGTGTCAACTATACTCAAATTTTAGAAGTTAAAAAAGCTAAAAAAATAATAAAATAAAATAAAAGTAGCCACATGTCATCACTGGGCAGGTTTCAGTGCTAATGTCTGTTCTTACATCTTTTTCTTCTGGAGAGTATAAATTGTTCGTGGACAGGAATTTGTCCTAATTTATATTGTTGTTGTCTTCCGAACATAGCAGAGGGAATACTTAGACTACAAGCTAAATTCTGAAACACCCTTAAGTCATGCTAGATATATGCGAATTAAGATGACTAATTTTTTGGCTTTCAGCTCAGAAGAGGCATAGGTGTGAATGTCTTTGTTCTTCCTGAATCCGGGTTCATCTGATACCAGTTGCCTCCACTACGCCACCTACGTTTAATCCCAGTGAAATCAAAGTTGTTTACTTGAGGTGAACTGGTGGGTGAGTCAGCGGCTTTTCTGCCCTGGCCCTGAAGATTGGTCCTCTGGGTCTCTCTACAAAAAAGGATAGTGATGGCATTGCCAAGACAACGGGTGATTGGAAAGAATTACATTGAAACTGACCATTCAACACAGAGAGGCCCAGATTGAAGTGGTACCTTCTGCTGCTGCCTGATTATCAAACTTATCGAAAGGAACCATCAAGAGACAGAAAGAAGCAGAAACACATTAAGCATGGTGGAAGTATCACCTTTGATGAGACTGTCAACATTGTCTGACAGAGGCAGCACCGAACTTTAGGGAAAGAACACCCCGGAACCATGAAAGAGATCCTGGGGACTATGCAGTCTGGGGGCTGCGATGTTGATGGCGGCCACCTACATGGCATCGTAGATGACATCAATAATGGTGCAGTGGAATGCCCAGGTATTTCAGAACTACAAAGAAAGGTATGTCATAAATTTTTTAATGTTTATTTTATTTTTGTGTGTGTGAGAGAGAGACAGCATGAGCAGGGGAGGGGCAGAGAGAGAGAAAGAGAGGGAAACACAGAATCTGAAGCAGGCTCCGGGCTCTGAGCTGTTAGCAAAGAGCCAGACGCAGACGCAGGGCTCAAACTCACGAACCAGGAGATCATGCATGACCTGAGTGAAGTCTGAAGCTTAACCGACTGAGCTACCCAGGCGACCCAAGAAAGGGATTTCAATATTGACAACCAAAGGGAAAAAAAGAAAGATGACTGGCTTACTATGTTTATTTAAAAACACACAGTTGCATGAACAACAAACATCTACTCTTCTAAGCAAACAAACAAACAAAAAACCCAGTAGTGCCTTTAGAAAGAAAAGATAGAAAATATTTCCAAAAATTCTGCCTTTTTTTTTTTTTTTTGCAGAAGTCCCTGACTAAAAATAGAGATCTTCTCCAGGGAGCTAATTTGTGATCCCATGTGTCTCTTCATCAGGTTACAACGGCTTCAAGCTAAAAATGAAAGTGACACTACTTGGGCATGAAATTGAAGTAAGGCTTTATAAAGTATCATAAATAGTTCTCATTTAAAATTTCCCAGGGGTTTCACAGATAGAAAAATTTAAATAGGTATATTGTGCTCTTCTGTTCATTACTACTCTCCTGGTATATATAGGTACTAGTGGAACAGAAAAAGAAGCATATATCACACAGTATTTCCCTATGTTGAGTACCATGTACAAAAACAAGCACAGTGACTGTTTTCTACTTAGGAAGATGATTCTTAAAGATCCCCTGACTATAAAAATCTTCTCTCCTGGACTGTCTACCTAATCAGCTGTTCAGTCTTAGACTCTTTGGGACCAAGAACAAAAGTCGCAATTAGGGTCATTCACTTTTAAAACTGCTAAAGCATGTCTGAGGTCAACTATATTCAGATGCTCCCTATCATACAGATGAATATACTGAGTCTCAAATTTATTTAAGTGGAGAGCCTAAATACTTACGTCCTGATGATAGTAGTCTGATCACTTTCAATCTATTGTTGCTTATGTCAAACACCACTAGTCTTCTTTTCCTTTCTTTTTTTTTTACACTATTTGTATTTCTATTTAACTATAACATAACAAGCATTTGTGAATTTCCTAGAAGGGTCTGCATCTAAATCCTCAATGGTCAAGACATAAGATACCACTGGGTAAAGTCATCTCAAATCCATGAAAAGATTTGACTAAAATATCTGGTATGGCATAGAAGAAAGTAACATATCTCCATTTATCAGGCATTAGAGACTCATAGAATATCATATCTGAAAAGAATCTTAGAAATTATTATTTTAAATAAATATAATTCATGTAGGATAAATTAGAAAGGTAAATGTCATATAATTTAATTTTGAAAGATCATAAGACAATCTCAAATACCAACACACAATCTCAAAAATGTTACCCTTAGTTAATGAATTCAGAAATGTTCAGGATACAAAATCAAAAATCCCATAGTATTTCTATATACTAATAACAAACTATTAGAGAAATTAAGACAACAGCCCCATTTATAATTGCATCAAAAAGAATAAAATATCTAAGAATACATTTAACCAAGGAGGTGGAAGACCTGCACACTGAAAACCATGACATTAAGGAAAGAAATTGAAGAAGGTAAAGATCAGTGGAAAGATAATCTATGTTCATGAACTGGAAAAAGTAATATTGTTACAATGTTCATGCTACCCAAAGCAATTTATGGAGTCAACTACTCTGTCAAAATTCCAACAGCATTTCTCATAACACTAGAACAAACAATGCTAAAATTTGTATGGAAACACAAAAGACTCTTAATTGCCAAAGCAGTCTTAATAAGAATAGGGGCACCTGGGTGGTGCAGTCAGTGATGCATCCACCTCTTGAACAGCTTAAGTCATGATCTCATGGCTCAGAGGACTGAGCCCCACATGGAGCTATGTGCTAACAGTGTAAAGCATGCTTGGGATTTTCTTTTCCCTCTCTCTCTGCCTATCCCCATCCCCCTCTCTCAAAATAAATAAATAAATAAATAAACATTAAAAAAAAAAAAGAAAAACCTAGAGGTATCACAATACCTGATTTCAAACTATATTACAAAACTGTAGCAACCAAAACCATACAAAATTGGCATCAAAACAGAAACCTACATCAATGGAACAGAATAGAGAGCTCAGAAATAAACCCATTCATATATGGTCAATTAATTTAGGACAAAGGACCAGCAATGGGGAAAGGACAGTCTCTTTAATAAATGAACTTGGAAAAGCTGGAAAGTTATATGCAAAGAATGAAACCAGAACACTATCTTACATCATACACAAAAATTAGCTAAGAATAGATAAAGACTTGAATGTAAAACCTAAACCATAAAACTCATAAGAAAAAAAAAATAGTTCCTTGCCTTCAGCCTTGGCAATGATTTTTTTTTTTTTTAGTTTGACATGAAAGGCAAAGACTACAACAACAACAAAAACCAGGTGGTACTCTATCTATTTACAAAGTTTCCGCATAGCAAAGGAAACCATCAACCAAATGAAAAGACAACTGACTGAGTGGGAGAAAGCTTTTGCAGATCATATATCTGATAATGGACTAATTTCCAAAATATATGAAGAATTCATACAATTCAGTAGCAACAAATAAACATCAAATGATGTTTAGATGGTCAGAGGTAAATTAATAGATGGTCAGAGGATCTTGGGACACCTGAGTGGATCAGTCAGTTGAGTGTCCAACTTTGGCTCAGGTCACCATTTTATGGTTTGTGACTTCAAGCGCACATTGGGCTCACTGCTCTCAGTACAGATCCCGCTTGGGATCCTCTGGCCCCTCTCTCTCTGCCTCTCCCCCACTTGTACTCTCTCTCTAAAATAAATAAAATATACAAAAATAAATAATAAAAAACGGACAGAGGATCTGAATCGACATTTTCCCAAAGATATGTAAGATAGCCACTAAGCACATGAAAAGATGCTCAACAGCACTGACCATCAGAGAAACACAGATCAAAACTACAATGCGATATCACTTCACCTGTTAAGAATGGCTATTATAAAAAAGAAGTAAGTAGCATTGGTCCAGATGTGAAGAAAAGGCAACGTTTGTGCACTACTGGTGGAAATGTAAATTGGTGCGATCAACATGGAAAACAGTATGGAGATTCTTCAAAACAGTAAAAATGAAACCACCATATGACCCAGCAATTTCACCTCCAGGTTATATCCAAAGAAAACAAAAACATGAATTCAAAAAGATATATGTACCCTCATGTTCATTACAGGAGTTATTTACATATAGCCATGATATAGAAACAGCCTGAGTGTTTATCAATGGATGAATGGAAAAAAGAAAAATTATATAATATAAATACATATTATATTATATATAATGATGTATTATTTGGCCATAGGAAATAATAAAATCTTGACTTTTTCTTTAATTTTTCAACATTTATTTATTTATTTATTTTTGAGAGACAGAGAGAGACAGAGTGCAAGCAGGGGAGGGGCAGAGAGAGGGGGAGACAGAATTGAAGCAGGCTCCAGACTCTAAGCTGTCAGCACAGAGCCCGACTTGGGGCTCAAACTCACGAACCATAAGATCATGACCTGAGCTGAAGTCAGATGCTTAACTGACTGAGCCACCTAGACACCCCAATATTTGTGGGTATTTAAAATGTTTACTTATTTTTTTGAGTGAGAGAGAGAGAACACAGATAAGTGAGGAAGGGGCAGAAAGAGAGGAGAGAGAATCCCAAGCTGACTCCACACTCAACGTGGAGCCCTATATGGAGCTCAAACTCAAGATTGTGAGATCACGACCTGAGCCAAAATCAAGAGTCAGACACTCAACCTACGGAGCTACCCAGGTCCCCTGAAGTCTTGCTATTTGTGACAATGTGAATGGACCTCAAAGGCATTACACTAAGTGAAATACATCAGACAGAGAAAGAATTATACACTTATATGTGGAATCTTAAAAAAAAAAAAACTGGAGCTCCTCTGTACAAAGAATAAATGGAAATCACCACAGGTGGTAGTGGAGAGGGGCAGAAAGTGGTCAAAATCTTCCAGTTATAAAATAATTAACTCCTGAGGATGTAATGTATAAACTACAGTTAATAATACTATCTTGTATATCTAGAGTCAGATCTTAAATATTCTCATCATAAGAAAAAGCAATTTATAACTTTGTAGTGATAGATGTTGACTAGACTTACTGTGGTGATTATTTTGCTATATACACAAATAGAGAATCATGCTCTAAGCCTGAAACTAATGTGTTAGAGTATATGTTGATTGTACTTCAGTTTTTTAGAAAGAGGAATATAAATAAATCATATAACTTAATTTTGAAAGAATACAGAACAACCTCAAAATGTTGTAGGTTTTTGTGGTGCCTGGGTGGCTCAGTCAGTTAAGCCTCTGACTCTTGATTTCAGCTCAGGTCAGGATACCAGAGTTGTGGGACAGAGCCCTGCCTTGGGCTTGAGAGTCTTTCTCTCTCCGTCTAGCCCTCTCTTCTGCTTGTGTGCTTGCGTTCTCTCTCTCTCACTCCCCCCCTCTCTCACTCTCTCTCTCTCTCTCTCTCTCTCTCCTAAAATAAATAAAATTTAAAAAATTAAAAATGCTTTAGGTTTTCAAAAATGGCTGAGAGGTAAAATCAATTCTACTGACTAGTTAATGTAGTACAGAAAAATAATGTTATAGGGCATTATGCGTTAGCTGTAAAAAAGAAAGTTTAATTTAGTGAAAATGCTGTATTTTTTAATATTTAGTTTTGAAAGAGAGAGACAGAGAACGAAGGTGGGGAAGGGGCAAAGAGAAAGAGAGGGGGGCACAAAGGCAGGGTCCAGGCTCTGAGCTATCAGCACAGAGCCTCATGTGGGGCTTGAACTCTGGAACCGTGAGATCATGACCTGAGACAAAGTCAGAGGCTTGACCAACTGAGCCATCCAGGTGCCCCAAACTCTGTATTTTATGAACAATACATGTAGTCAAAGATTTATTTTATCAACCACTTAGATATGATTGGTCACATCTGTTTTCTGCTTTTTTAATGGATCGGTTTATGTTTAAACACATCTTGGTCAGTATTTGAAAACAATAGTAGTGTTTGCTAGAAGTAGTCAACCAGTGTGATCCACTTCCTTCCACTATCTTAACAGAACACTTACTTTGTTCAGCTGTCTATCCCCTTCAGTGCAGCCCCAGTGACCCAGAACCTTACCCATAACTCCATAAATAAACCCTGCTTAGTATAGACTGGTCAAGGGAATCCCAATCCCCTCATCAGTGGTATCAGTGCAGGGACGCTGGCAGAAATTCCCTGGCAACGTTTATTTGCTTTGAGTTAGGTGCATGACCTGTGTTGGTCCAGTCAGTTCTAACAAAAGACTATATCCCATGATTCAGGAGAAGCTTTCTCTCTCTTTTGCTGAAGGTGAACAAGGAAGCTTTCTGCCTCAGTTGCCTCCTGCAGTTACTTCATGGCCCTGAGGGAAGCCCACCTCAGAACAAACCCAACATGTATTGGTATGGCACCAAATAGAGCAATACACGGGAAATAGAAACAAACTAATTCAGGGCTCAGTTATGTCTTGGAGTGTACCAACTGCAAACGTTTTACCATCTCTTCGTGTTTAAGACAGAGTTGTTTTAGTGGGGCCCATGCCTAACACATCAGCAACACCTGAGAAACGGATAAAGATGTGAATCCTGGGTCCCTTCCCAGATCAACTGGAGCAGAAACGTACAGTTTTGTCTATAGATATGTATGGGCTGTACAAGATCTCCACGGCATTTTCAAGTGCATCAAAGGTTGAGAAGCATTAATGTGAATATGAACCACTTTTGCGTCAAGATTTCTAGTCACCATAGGCAAACGTACCCAAACTAATAAAAAAGACCAATTGTTTCTATCAAATGTGCCATTTATACATATGTAGTTGCCAAAATAATGCTATATTTGAAAAATATTTTTAAGTAAATTTTCATTAATTTTAATTGAATCTATTTAAGAAGCCACAGCTTAAAATTATGCTATACATCTATATTTATAATCTATACATATTCTTCTCAGCCAATGAACAGAAAGAAATACATATATATTTACTATGCATACTTCACTAAATTATAGTAGGTAAGAAGGATGTATTGACCTCTGCTTTTGGTACCTAACACAGAGCTCCTAAAACCTTTGAAATATCCTGAGTCACGGGAGTGCTGGGAGCTTTTTTATTTTTACTTTTTTTTTTAATAAAGAGATGAGGTATACATGTGGAAGAAAGTTGGTCACCAGAAAAATCAAGCCCTTACTAGAAGCTTGGAATTTTCAGCACCACTTCTATCCTCTGGGAAGGACAGAAGGGCTGCTAATTGAGTTAATAATTGATCAAACCTATGTGATGAAGCCTCCATAAAAATCCATAAACTATGAGGTTCAGAGAGCTTCTGACTTGGGGAGCATATCCATGTCTGGGGAAGATGGTGCATCCTGACTCATCAAAGACAGAAGCTCCTGGGTTTATAATCCTTTTGGACCTTGCCTTGTTCTGGCTATTCATCTGTATCTTTTAGCATAGCCTTTATAATAATCTGGAAAAGCATAAGTAATTGCTCCCCTGAGTTCTGAGAGCCACTACAGCAATGTAGCCAACCTGAGGAGCGAATCACAGGATCTTCCAATATTTACCCACGTGGACACAAGTGTGGGTAACAGGGATCTACTACTTGTGACTGGCATGTACAACAGGACATGGTCTTCTGGGACTGAGCCCCATAAGATTAAACCTATGGTGTCTGTACTAACTTGGTTGTTAGGACTGTAGGATCCCAGATGGTGTCTGCAGAGATGGAAAATTGGTTGGTACGAGAATAAAAATACATATTTGGTGGTAGAAGTGTTATGGTGTGAATAAGGAGAAACCATAGTATTCTTATAGTAGACATGTTTGCTTCTTACTAGTCTACCATGAACAATCTAAATTTAGTAGTTAAAAATACATTATCACAACCATCGTTAGGAAGAATAGCAACCTTGAGAATAAATCCACATGAAACATTCTTAAATGGACACTGATGGCATGTGTGCAAGTATGTACGTTTGTATATATGGTACATATTCTTTTCTCTAAAGAAACTTAAACTTGAAGGAATTGAAGTAATATATTTTTACATTTAAAAATTACATGGTTGATTATAGTTTCATTTGTGAAATTATAGGCCATTTAAAAAATTGTAGAAATCTATGCAATAAATATATTCATATGCTCATCAGCTGGAAGACTTTTAAACACATGAACATTCAAATGTTAATGTTCTGTAATAGCTCCTTCTTATTATAAATTAAAATTAGTTACATCATCCTTATACTTAATAGCAACTATCAATTTTAGAAATCCAATTTACTTTAAAACATTCTTTCAGACTCTATGCTAAAACTTCTTTGAAGGCGTCTCCAGAAAAGGATGCTTTGCTATTAAAACCACCCAGTCTATTCATAGAACAGATGAAAGAGTCCTAGGTTCCTATACTGATGCAGGACACACTAGAAAATCAGAATCAAGCTTTACACGCATCAGAACACAGAGTTTAATGTTCAAGCTTGACTAGTTTATAAAACAGGCCAAATGAAAATTTTTGAAGTCTCTAAAAGACATTAAAAAAAAAAAGCACTCTAGTCACAAACTAATCTGGTCAACTTTCCTGCCATGACTTCTTTGAAGGGGAGCTTCCTTTGAATTGTTTTAAAATATTAGATTTTTCTTTAACATTAAACATTAAACATGTTTCCTACCACCCTGAAAACATAATCTTCTGAATCAATAAATTATACATGCAAATTATATGAAACTTATTCTACTGAATTAGCCTAGAGAAGTGTGAACATGAAGAAACAAAGTGAACAGTCTATAATCTAACTTGATATACATCAAATTATGGTATTCTGGCTCCATAGGAAAGACATTAAACTGGTACTCAATTAACCCACTAAGTTCCACTGGGTGAATCACTTGAATTCATTTTTTAAAATATTTTTTAATGTTTATTTTTGAGAGAGCAAAAGAGAAACAAAGTGCCAGCAGGAGGGGGTCGGGGCAGAAGAAAGGGAGACACAGAATCTGAAACAGGCTTCAGGCTCTGAAGCTGTTGGCACAGAGCCTGATGCAGGGCTGGAACTCATGGACCAAGAGCTCATGGTCTAAGCCAAAGTCAGATGCTTAGCCAACTGAGCCACCCAGGTGCCCTGAATCACTTGAATTCTTAAGGCAAGTCTGCCTAGCACCCTCATCTGGTCCTAATTTTCTAACAGCATGAAAACAGAATAAGTACAATCAAAAGGCCTGCCAAAGCCATATATGGAGAGAAGATAAATCGACATCATGATCAAATAAACAGGGATGTGCCAACTATCTTCATTGCCTAACACAGAACAAGGTTTATAGAGACTTCACTGAATATCATTAGTACATGTGCACGAGCACATGAATGATTTAATAATTGCAGGAGGAGTTAATCACGATATCAGTGAATCACAGTATGAATAAAAAATTTACTCGTTGAGGGAAATTATGAACTAAAGGGTGACTCTATAGATAAATCTCAAAGTATTGAGCTTCTTCCATGTTTTGGAGCTTTCTTTCTTCAAATTCTCTGGGTATTTAACACTAATTCTCTTTAATCTAACCCTTCTCATAGGTAATAAGTAACTGCATAATATCTCCCATGCCAAAGCGAAAATGGAGAGGAGAAGTCTTTGGCTCAGAAAGCAATGAGTACTATAAGCAAACCTTCTTAAGGGAATGTGTGAAATGTATCTGAAATCATTTACATGCTACCGTGTGCCAGATAGCATATCTACCTTATCTCATTTAATTCTCAAAAAAAAAAAAAAACTTCTAAGAGATAGTGATAATCACTCCATGTAATTTTATGAACAACCAAATCTGAGCAGAAGAAAAGGTAAAATTATGCATGAACCCTTGACTATCAACACCAAAGTCCATGCTCTTTAAATCAAATTACTGGTTATACTGCAGTTATTATTTTCTTGTTATTTGCAAGTAATAATTCTAATAAAACAAACTTCATTCCAAAGCAAAACAAAATTAATAGCAGTAGCTACTGTGTAGCCATTAGCACGATCTGATGCATTTGAAAGGTTATTACTGAAGACATACTATGGTTGAAATTTTAAAAAAATGTATATTGTACTTCTAGAATAATTTTGTTTGATGGACAAATGGAACCATGCTAAAAACATGTGATCACTTTTTCTTAGTGAACTTACAGAGGCTCACAACTTCCTAAAACATATTTACTTCCTTCACTTGGAGAAAAATGGCAATTACTAAAAATGCTCTCATATTTTCATAGCAACCTAGACAGAATATAATTAAACAATGGATAAAAACTATCTTTAGTAAAAAACAATTCATGATAATATTACCTTAAGTTTATAAAGCACTTTATCGTTTTCAAGGCTCTTTCATACACATTATGTCATTTAGGCCTTCAGGAGCCTGGTGAGATTGCCAAAGAAGATAAATTATTAACCTACTTTTATGGGTGAGCAAAGTAAGGTTCAGAAAGATTAAGTGTCTTACCTAATAACACACATAGTTTTATAGTGGCATTTATATATTATTATTAAGGTCAAGTTTCTTTTTGGATTTTCTGCTGTCCTCTCTTTTAACAGCAATGACTTCACTGTTTGGGATAGAATTTTACAAACGTTTCCCAGTTTTCAAGATAGTTTAATCTAAAAATTATAACTGAATGTTGCCATGAAAAAAAATAACAGTCCCATAAACATGGCTTTTAAAAATCCTGCAGTAATATTAGGTTAGTGTATTTCTAATACAGAAATCCGAGTACATAAACAAATGAACTAAAAAGGAAGCAATTGTTCTTTGATTTATTGAAATGAAAAAGAGCATCCATGCCCTGCATCAACAGTTCCTGAATTTTAGGATTAACAGTACCACATTTTCTTAGTTTGTAGTAATAAAAAATATTTTCCAAGAATCATTGGCATGTCACATTCTTTTTTAGCATGAATAATGATGAGCAGTTTTGAGCTCTAATGATACCGCAGGATCACAGAGAATGCAGCTTGGAGGCTTACCATATAAATTAGTGCAGTATCACATTAGCAAGCAAGACACAATCAGAGAAACAAATTCAAACTGAAGGAAACGAATTGCCAGATACAGTTCTCTGAAATAAAGCAAAAACATGAAATAATGTTGTTTTACTTTTCAGTTTAAGCTTTCTGAATTCCAAAGGTGGATTTGGGGATTTCATTTGCCATCCTCCTTTACCATGCTAGATTTGCTGCTGTCACTGGATAAGAAGGACAAAAGAGTAGCAAAGTTAATCCAAATATATTCAGGTAATAGGACCAAAGACTAATCAGCCAGATCAATGTGTCTTTTTCATCATTTTATTCAGGTGGTACAGTGTGCTTAGGAACATTCAAGGAATACCTGATGATTTGGGGTGCTGAGACAGCCTGATTTGGCCCAGTCCTTCATTTGCATATTTTAAATTTGACTTCTCAGTTGTCTTAAGTACTGTGAAATTGTTAGCTGCTAATACTCCTACAGCTGCGGAAGTGAATCTGTAGACATGGTTATAGGATACTGGTATTCAAGTCAGCTCTGTGCTACCAGTTCTTAGACACAGCTTTTGTAATGGCTCCTTTCTTCCATCTTTCTGAGAAATCAGCAAGAATAATATAAGAGGCTTCAGAGTAGTCACCTATCCATCATTATCCTTTAATATGTTATGGACCATGCTTTGTAAGCCTAACACAAATCACATTATCCCACTCTTTCTGCTAGACCTGTATTTTCATACCCCTTCAAGAGTCAGAACTATCCTGACAGATCAGGATGAACCTCTTGACAGATCAGATTTTAATCTCAAGTGATGTAAAATGCAATGCATTTTAGTTTGGCTTTTTCCTCACTTAGTTTGCAATAATTCGATACAGCTTTGGGATGAATGGAGATACGTTCTTCTGGGCTGTAATATACACCCAGTAAATTTGTAATAGGCAAGCACCCTATATGCTGAAAATCATTTTCTCATCAGGAGTCAAGAGTTGCCTCAAAAAAACCTTTCAAATCTGTTGTCTAATTTCCACTAGAAAAACAAAAGTGTGCCATGAAAACTCTACCAAATCTAAAGAAAATAAAATCAAACAATAAAAAAGTTAAAAAAAAAGATAGAACAGTTTCACTCACTAATTAATTTAGTTACTCACTAATTCATTCACTTTAATTAAAGCCTTGAAAGTAAAGGGAGATTAGTACAAACTCAAAGGTTTCATGTGAACGTGAGGTTTTCTTTTGGTCAAATTAGATGTACGATTACAGCCAATCTTACAATATTTCAGTCTAAGGTATTAGCCATGTTCCTTGATCTGAAACTCTTTGATCATTACAGGACAAGTTTTGTAGCAGCCGCAAATCAATGTATTGAGTAAAAAAATTATACATTGCTTGAATTTTGCCAGCAACTCTGAGGGCCACACCCACAAAAGATGGGGGTTCTTGCAATTAAAAATCAACACAGTTCTGGCTTCCCACCTAACATAATAGATTATCAAACCGACCTATGTAATACGGCAATCTAAAATATTTGAATCCGTCTATACTCAAGAAATGGGATTGGCACATATAGTTCTCTCCAAAAATGTAAGCTTAAAGCGTTGCTGTCACCCAGTTCTTTGGTAAATCCTGACAGAAAGGAGTGATGTTCAAGCAAAGAAGATTTATGCGTCATACAATCCATACATTCAGTGTGTTAAAACTCTAACTTATATCAAGTTTAATACCCGGAAATGAGAATGTACTAAAATCATTAATTTAAAAACAATTATTAATTTGTCTTTTTAACCAAGTAAGTAATGTTTTAAATGTTATCCCTTTTATTTTTATTCAGAGCAAATGTTGCGTATGATATAGTTCTAACCCTCTTCAAAGAATGTCTGTTCTTTTCTGTTTATGTATTTTTTCACATTTTTGTGATTTCTTTTTATTTTTTCTAAATTTTTCTAAAATTATTTTCTTTTAATTATATGAGATAAAACTTATTTTACAGTTCTCCACCTGATCCTGAGTAAACATTTTATTGTAGTTGTCTTAACTGCTTAACCTACAAAATGAGAGAGCCGAACTGTACCTTATGGTCATTTTCATTTGAAAAAGCTCTGCTTTAAAGATCTGAAAGTATTAATTAATAAATAAATAAATTAATTAATTAATAGAAAAGATTGATATTACTGATGAATTCAAAGCACATAGATCAGTGAGGTTTCTTTCCTAGTACTGTTCATTTTATTTTTAGAGCAATATATGTAAACTCTTTTCTAGCAATAATATTAAATCATCGATTCTCAAGTGAGGGTGATTCCTCCCTCACTCCCCGAAGGATATTTATCACTGTCTACAGAAATTTTGGTTGTCAAATCAGCGTGGAATTTAAGCTATCAATTTCCAAGTGTTAACCCTATGGGTTAGAATGGTACAATATTGCCACTGAAGATGGCCTTGAGGAAAGATTTAAATTAAGCCGGTAGTTCGGAGAGTGGGAGGATCTTGCCCCCAAGAAATATTTGGCAGTGTCTCGAGAAAGTTGTGGTGGTATGACTTGGCATAGGAGTTGCTAATGGCATTGGTGGTAGAAGGTGACAATGGCAGTAAGCATCTGAAAGTGAACAGAACAGTCACTCAAAACAAAGAATTACCTAGCCCAAAATATCAACAGTGAAGTTCTGAGTTTGAGAAACCCTGTACTAGATGGAAAAGTCTCTCTGTCCTTAGTTTGCCCTCTCTTTAGATAAATATAAATATCTCTATAAAAAGCAACTTAACAATGAACACAACCTACTTTAGAAAAAAAGCAAAATATTCCAGATTTGACATAATGTATCTTCATCTCTTTCTAAATTGTAGTCTAATATTTTAGCTCCTTTTCTCTTAATCTACTAGTGAAAGATGTTTTGCATATCTTATGCAATGAAAAAAACTAAACCCTAAAGGATTTATTTTTGGAAAGGAAACTGACATTCTGTTTTACAAACTGATAATTCTTTGGCAGAAGTTTCAAGTAATTTCTCTTTAATTAAACATCTTCTAAAGAAAATTGATGTGAATGTCTCACTTTGGAAGATAGAAACTGAGAATTACACTGAATATCATTCATGCAACACATACTTAGAGAGCACCCGTTGCATGCCAGGATGATGTGAAGGAGTAGACCACAGGAAGAACTGGAGAAATAAAACTGGAAATGTCAAAATAAAAAAAAAAGCACTAAGATTTTGGGTATAGAGAATAATGAGTGAGAGATAGTGATAGAAAATGAATCCAGAGTGGTAGTTAGGAGTAAAAGTCATATGAGGCATGGAAGACCACGTAATGAAAGTCACTAGTATATTTTAAGCAGAAAATGGCAAGAATTGGTCCCTTCCCTTTTCATTTATTCCCTTCCCTTCTTTCCTCCCACCTCTTTCTTTCTTCTTTTCTTTTTTGATTTTTCCTCTCAGATTTTTCTGGCTGTTAAGAAGAAAATAGACTGAAGAAGTGAGAAGTGATAATGACTTGGACTAGGTTAGTAGTGTTAGAAATGGAAAAAAATGGTTGAGTGCCAGATATAGTAGTAAGGTTATACTCATAAGATCTGTTAGTGGATCCGATAGGAGGGTCAAAAAAGCAAGCCTCCAAAATTTTGGGCTTGAGCAAGTAAATAAATAGTATTGATTGTCACTAAGATAGGAGAGTGAAGAACAAGTTTTGTTTAAGCAATTTTTGCCCTGTGCTTGCTTGTTTTGGTGGGGGGGAATCAAGCATTCTGTTTTGAGCATGTTAGGTTGAGGGTGTTCATTAGGTATATGAATATAGAATAAGACAATATTTGAGACTTTTGGAAAAGTTTGAGCTTGAGTTATAAATATGATGTCATCAGCACATAGGAGGACACAGGTAGTACCTAAATTGTATAAAAACACCTATAGAGAATATAAAAACTTGAAAGAGAAAAAGAAAATGGGAAGCACACAGTACTTGAACACTCTTTGGTTAGAGAGAGGATAAGGAATTGGAAAAGAAGAATGGGAGAAACAGTCAGTTTTAGAAAAGGAACAAATAGAGAATGCTCTCTTTAAAGCAAGTGAAGCAATGTTTCAAGAAAGGAGATCTGATAAGAGTCTAATGCTTTTGGAGGTAAAGTGAGGGAAGACAGAGAATCAACCATTGGATAAAGTGAGAGAAAAGTTTCCAGTTTTAACAAGAATTACTTCTGTGAAGTGCTTGAGGCAAAGTCTGATTGGGAGTGAGTCAAAAAAGTTATAGAGATTTTGGGAAATATGGTCTATTGAACAAGTGTCTATTTTTTTTCCTACTGAAGTTTTGCTAAAAGGACATTAAGAATTTTTAAAAGTGTAAATTATAAGGTGGAAGACTAGTTACAGACAGTACAATAATAGCAGATCAGATCATAATATATATTTAAGCATTTGGAAAGCAGATGAATTGAAAACCAGTTTAGAAGTGGGAAGAAACTAAAACCTAAGTGCTTGAAGGGATAAATATAGAAAACAAGCAAATCAGTTTGCTCACAGAATCACCCAGTATGTGAGAAATGGAGCTGGGGAAGGCATATGGACAGTCTGTTTATACCTCAGACTCTTTCCGCCATTAGACCTAGACCACTACCTACCCTACCTCATGCCTTGTATTCTCCCCTCATGTCCATATCCTCTCTAGGAAATCTCGGATTGACTGGAAGAAAATAGCACTGAAGAAGTTCCTGAGTTTATTATACCTAACACAGCAAAATTCATGGAAAAAATGCAATAAACACAGACCAAGGAAAACTTAATAAGGATTAGGGAAGAGAAGGAATGGGATGAGGTTTATATATGACATAACTGGGTAACAAAACACCTAAAATATGACAGATTTTAATTGCCAGATTAAATGTAAATGGTTATTTCTACAATCTTGTGATAAAGAAAATGAAAAAGTCATATACTATAAATAAAAACACAATTACCTATATTAAACAACAAACTAGGAGAATCTACTTTTGGGATATATATAAGTGAAAGAGGGTTAATATCCCTATTACAAGTGTTCTTGCAATTAAGTTAAAGGAAGTTAAATAGTTTCATAGTAAAATGAGCAAAGAATGTGTGTAAGTAATTTACATAACAACTATTCACCTTTAGTAATAAAATAATTAAATGTAATACATACTCTGGCAGATTAACAAAAATTTATTTATTTTTGCTTGTTTTTTAAACATGATTTTTAAAAGGTATTCATTTTGAGAGAGAGAACGTGAAAGAGAGAGAGAGAGAGCACACATGAGTGGGGGGAGTGCAGAGATAGAAGGAGAGAGAGAGAATCCCAAGTAGGCTCCACGCTGTCAGCTCAGAACCTGACAGGGGCCTGGATCCCATGAACCAGGAGATCATTACTTGAGCCAAAATCAAGAATCAGATGCTTACTCAACTAACCTACCCAGGTGACTCCAGATTAAGAAAAATATAAAAGATTAACTCTATCCACAATTGAATGTGTAGTAATCATTTTGAAGGGCTTTCTGATAATGTGTTTTCGCATTTTGATGGTCAAATTCTTTCATAAGCCAATGTTCAGATCTTTTGATTTAGCAAAAAGAAATATGTGGAGAGATGTGTGTGATATTTTTTTGTTGACTCATTAACTAAAAAAAATCAATGAAACTTAAAAGTCTATCCTAGGGAATTGATAAAATTAAGCCATATGTATATACATATATACATATGGCTTAATTGTGTATATATATATACAATTATATATATATACACAATATATATATAAACACACACACACACACACACACACACGCAATCCTCATCTCTAGAACCTGTAAATGTTTCCATATAAGGAAGTGTTTTGCACACATAAGTAAGGATCTTGACATGGACAGATTTTGCTAGATTCTCCAGGTGGGTTACAGATTCAATTACAAGTGTCCAATAACAAAGAAGTAGGCAGCAGAGGCAGTGTTATCAGCAAAGCAGAGATTGGGTGATATGGCTGCAAATTGAGCCACCAAGAGGAGCTTGAAGAAACAAGGAACAGATTCTCCTCTAAAGCCCACAGAGGTAGCACAACTCTGCCAATATTTTGATTTGGGTTTAGTGATAACTGAATTTTAGAGGTCTGGCCCCCAGTACTCTGAACGTCTATTGTTGGAAGCCATCAAGTTTATGGTCATATGCTACAGCAGCCACAGGAAACGAATTCACTACTGCAATGGGAAATCTCATACTTTTCCTTCCCAGGTGGCGAAAACCCCAGTTCTTCCCTACTTTGCCTTTCTCTCCTGTGGGTCTTCTTTACTATTTACATAAAACCCTTCATGTTGGACACTTCTGGTCACCAAGTATTCAGAGGTTTTTCCCCACACCAACTGATTCTAGGATACCAATAATTTAATTGGCATTATCTACCCAGAGATGGCTTCAAATTCTACAGGTTCAGGGCTCAGTCTTACAGGACTCCACCCAACCCCCAACTTCAGGTGCCATTTAAAAACCCAGGCTGGGGGCACCTGGGTGGCTCAGTCGGTTAAGCCTCCAACTTCAGCTCAGGTCAAATCTCATGTTCGTGGGTTTGAGCCCTGCGTCAGGCTCTGTGCTGACAGCTAGCTCAGAGCCTGGAGCCTGCTTCCAGTTCTGTGTCTCCTTCTCTCTCTGACCCTCCCCCTCTCATGCTCTGTCTCTCCTGTATCAAAAATAAATAAAACATTAAAAAAAAAAACCCCAGGCTGTCACCTGTGCTTCTGATCAATGAGTTATAGATCTGAGGTTCCAAAACCCCTTCTTGCATTCCATTAATTTGCTAGTTCAGGAAAACACAGTTTATTAAAGAATATGCTAAGGAATACGGAAGAATATCCAGGTGGGAGACATGTACAAGGCAAAGTATGAGGGAAGGACTGGGAGCCCCATGCCCTCTCTGGGTGTGCCACTCTCCCAGCATCCCTCTGTGCTCACCGGTACAGAAGCTCTCTATATTTTGGGGACTTCATACAGGCTTACTCACATAGGCATGATCAATTGTTAGGTTCATTTTCAGTTGTTTTTCTCTTTCTAAAGAAGGGGATTGGGGACTAAAATTTCCAAGCTTCTAATCGTGCTTGGTCTTCCATGGTGAACAGCAGCAGCGGCCCTCCCTGACCTGTCTCATTAGAACAGGAGGTGCTCCTAGTGCTCTTGTCCCTTTGGGAGTTACGGAGGTCCGAGGAGCACTGTGTCAGGAACCAGAGACAGAGACCTACATGATATTTTCTGTGATCTCACAACTATCTATGTTCACTGACAAGAAGAAAAAATTACCTAGGTCATATTGTTAATTGAGAAGGGCACTTAATAAATAATGCATATCCCAAACCGCATGAATAAATGTCTGAAAAAATAGATTAACAGGAATTATACATAGATACTTCGAAAACTGGTAGTTTATAATTTAAGATATTTTTAATCTTTACAATGAAATTGTATTATTTTTTCAGGTAAAAATAATGCTATTTTCACTTTAAAATCAAAATTAATAATACTTGTCTCAGCACAAAATATCCCTATATCTAACCCACTAGGCTAAAGTGCATAGTCTAGGTATCTGTGCCCATGGGTAGTAAGCCCAATAAAATGGAGTGTCTACCTGAATTGGTTTTCTTGTTTATGTAATTAATAATGTTTTGAGGCTAAATTAATCTCTGTTTCTCCTGTGTATCAGTTAGGAATCATAGTTGGCTGCTCTTATCAGAGGCCTTCGGTCAGTTCAATATATTTTAGGTTTGTTTCTCTCATATAAAATTAAACTGAAGATAGTATATAGAAGGATGGTAGAGCAGTTCTAGAAGTCGCCAGGGGCACAGGTATCTTCTGTCTTTTTATTCTTCCATTCTTAGTGCAAGGCTTTCCTCCCCGAGGCGTTAAAGCATCGTATGGTAGCTGCTGGACCAACATTTTGGGTGAGTGAAAAGGGTAAAGAGGAAGACACTGCTGAACCTCTGCCCTTTTAACACCTAATATCCACTTATATCTGATTAACTATCCCGATTTGCTGGGAGGCAGCAAATCGTCATCTTGTAGATGAGCATAATGTTATTAAGGCAGAAGGAAGAATGGATATTGGCTTGATAACTGGCAGTGTCTTCCATACACACGGCATTAACAACTAAAGATGTCACTGAGAGGCACGTGAGTAGTTCAGACAGTTCAGCATCCAACTCTTGGTTTGGCTTGGGTCGTAATCTCACAGGTTCATGGGATGGAGCCCCATGATGGGCTCTGTGCTGACAGGGAGGAGCCTGCTTGGGATTCTCTCTGTCTCTGTCTCTGTCTCTCTGCTCTTCCTTCGTGCATTCTCTCTCTCTCTCTCTCTCTCTCATGCACACACACAATTAATTAATTTAATTAACTACAAAAAATTAAAAAAAATAAAGATGTTACCAAGAAGTATTCAAATCAAGATCCAAGAGGATTCACCGATGTGATATTTATCACCAACAACCTCTTTAGGAAGAAAAAATAGACAGTAAGATTGTTTCACATTGAGACTAAAAAGAGGACATTTCATTTTTATCTTTCTTGCCCATTTAAACTACAAATAAACTAATTTCTTATTTTAAGTTCTTGGTTTTTTTAACTTATATAGGTAAGTTAGAGATTATTAAGTATGTATTTAAAAATTTTAATTCCAATTCATCTTTACTTTGTGCCTTAAATAAATCTGTTTCATGAAGTACCTGCCTACCTAAATGACTACCAAATGAGATATTAAATCAAAACAGTCTCTAAATAAAGCAACCACATATTCAAGAAACATGACAATGAATGGATAATTTTTGTGTGACCAAAAGCTATCAATTTTCAAGTCCTCAATTTGTAAATTACATAAATTAATGGTTAGTATTTAATTGCTCCCATTCTAGTGAATCATGATAGCAAAATGAAGCTAAGTGAAACATGACAAAGCACAAATGAATACTAAACAAGACACCAGTGAGCATTTTTCCCCTAAATAAAATTCTCACTTTTTTACATTAAAAGATTACTCAACAGATGAATATGAACACAATATAAAATGATCTAAATATAATTTGATTCAATATCAAAGATCTTCAGATAATGTTCTCTTTTATACAGATCATCTATGTTCATTGTACATATTTTATTCTACTGTGTCTCAGTCATATTCAATGTATTCTTAAAGTTAAACCCAATTTTGGTCCCTGTTGCATGTCTTTTAAATTGATTCTATAGAACAGAATATAAAATTGTGATTGAACAATGCATAACTCAATACACAATTCATTAGGTTGTCTAAAGAACCATGAACCTCTTTGAAAATTTATCTCTCTATATATGTGTATTAGTTTATTTCATCTCCATATCCATCATAGGTGAATATGTATGTAAATATATCATTACTTATGTAGTATTAGGTCTGCTATAAATATGCACAAAATTCTTTCTCTGTATTTTTAACCTGCCCAGTTTTCAATCTCTTACATAATTAATAAACACCCACTGGATGCAAATACAGCTTATATACCCCAGCCCCCTCTTGCACAAGAGCCCCAGGAGAGAAGGAATTTTGATGTATTCCAGGCATGACTACCGCTCCTGTAAGCAGCCCTGGCACATTGTATGTGCTTATGAAATAACCTGGACCCAACAACATCTGTCCTTCCATGCCTGGCTTATTTCACTTAATATAACATCCTCTGAGTTTATCCGTGTTGTTGTATATGGTGGGAATTTATAAGACAAAGATCCATTAGGGAAGGCCACACTCCATTCTAGAAGAGGAGGCCTCACTTCTGCATGATTGCACTTACATGAGGTATCTAAAATAGTCAAACCCATAAAAATAGAGAGCAGACAGTTGGATGCCAGTGGCTGACAGGTATTGGAGGGGAAGGTATAGGAAGGTGTCGTTCAGTGGGTATAAAGTTGCGGTCATGCAAGATGATTAAGTTCTAGAGATCACTGCACAGCCTGTACCTACTGTTAGTAATACTGATACTGGATTGTACACTTAAAAGTCCAAGAGGGTAGATCTCATTTTAAATATTACCACAACAAAAACAATTGTGATTAGAGACCAAAACATGTTTGATGAGTGACTATTAAAATAATAAACATATCAAAAACAAAAAACAAAAATGAACAAATAAAAATGAAGTAATCTAGAATTCATTTCAACTAACTTTCAAAAACAGAAGAGAACATGGACCTACCTGAGCATAATATTTAGAAGACTTTTGTACTGGGGTACGTGCCTACTAAGGCTCATAACTGCCCGTGGCCTATTAGAAGTCTCTCATATCAATTTGAGGTAAGTAATAATGATGCAAAGATTAAATCCACACTACATATATTCCAGCGTCTGTAAGTACCTTACAGTCATTCTCCCAAGTTATCTATACTTTGTTATTATAAACCATCGTTTACCACAAGGAAACTAAGACTTAGAGAGTACAAATCTGTTTTGTCCAAGATTTTGCAGCTCTTGACACAGTTTTATTCCATAACTGGAGCATTTAGCTTCAGATTAACAACTGGAACTTGTGAACATGGATCACCTCATAAGCGGAGACACCTTCAGGGTTTTCTTCATATCAAAACCATATAGATTATCTTTTTCTCTAGATTCATATCTGTCACGAAATCAGAAAATTATATGTAGGAGATTAACCACAAAGTAAAATTAGTTTTATCATGCTCCCCAGTATTCCTATTGCAAAGAAATCCACACTTCAGAATTGTGTAAACTGTCCCTAAATTCTAGGGAACACAAAAGATTTTTCTGAAATGCAGTGTAATACCTATTAAAATGGAATCACAAACTAAGGTAAATAAAACTCGCTTAACAGGGTTTTCTCCCCCTAATATTAGATACCTATTTATTGACTTGAGGAAGCACTTGTGATGAGCACTGGGTGTTATTTGTAAGTGATCAATCACTACATATTACTTTGGAAACCAGTATTGCACTATATTTTAACAGATTAGCATTTAATAAAAACTTCTGGGGCACCTGGGTGGCTCAGTCAGTTAAGCATCTGACCTCAGCTCAGGTCATAATCTCATGGTTGGTAGGTTCGAGCCCTGCATCGGACTCTGTGCTGACAGGTCAGAGCCTGCAGCCTGCCTTGGATTCTGTGTCTCCCTCTCTCTCTGCCCCTCCCCTGCTCAAACTCTGTCTCTTGCTCTCTCAAAAATAAATAAACATTTAAAAAAATTTTAACTTGAAACAACAAATATATATATTTGCTAAAAAATGAATTTACAAAACAATACTATATCATTAGATTTTATTCTAAAAAAAATCAAGTATAGGATTACACATTTCGTGATTTTTTTCTCCTGAGTCTATATTAAAGACTTTGGCAGAACTCTTCTTATACTCTAAGTATATTTGATCAACATAATATGCCTATTGTCTGTTAACGTTTTTTACAAAACCTTATTCAGCAACACAGGAGTATTTCAGTATGAATGCTACTAATTACTGATACTTCTGTGGCTGATGTGGTACTTATATCTAGGAGGTCACCTATCAAAAATTGAAATATTTTTAATGTAAGCAAATCAGGCCTTTCTTATAGCATGAGTTTTGGGTATGTATTTGTTTTGAGGGGTTTGGTTTGGTTTTGCTTTTGCTATGTAATTGACCCTTCTCTAAAGTTAAAACAGATGGATTTGAGTAGCAAACAACACAAAAATACAAAATATTCAAAAATGGATAACTTATAAATACAAAAGTTATTTCAATATGAGATACGAGAGCCTTATATTCCCAGACAATAAAAAAGAATATCTGATATTTGATGATATGAAGATGATGTGAGGGATGAGGGGGGAAATACTGAGAAGTATGAATGGGCTATTCTTTATAATAATCCTCACAGAAATAATTGTCTCCTCTTAGAAAATAAGATTATAGCTATTATTCAATTTGGTTCTTTCCCATTAACAAAACAATCAGATGAGATAAATAGCATAAAACCAGGAATTTCCTCTCTGAATCTAGAGAATAAATTATTAAGTGTACCAGTCTTAGAATAAAACAGAATTGCAATTGGTCCCTTTACCAAGCTTCTAGTTCTTAGGTTAAGCGTAGCTAATTCCTAAATGATATCAGCTCTGTGACTCACCCTATTAGTTCTCATTATTCTTGACCTCCCCAAACCTTCAACATATTGACCTCATCCCATCTAAAAGTCTTAGTGGTATGGTTTCTCCTTTCTTCCTAACTAAAGAATTATTTACTCTTCATCTCTACTATTCTCACTAAAGTAAGTCAATCTTACAAAGATTCTCTTCATCTTGTGATTCAACTATAATTTTCTCTTTTCAAGATATCACCATTTAATGTCTCCTTGAATTTAAGTTCTCCCTATACAGTGCAATGTCCCAAAACATCATATTGGCTATATCAAAGTCTTCAAAGTATTAATCTCTCTCCCTCAATGCTTATTGCTTATGGACTCAGTGTGTGTGTATGTGTGTGTGTGTGTGTGTGTGTGTGTGTGTGTGTTTGTGTGTGTGTATTATTATTATTGTTTTAAGTGCTATTATTTTGAGAAAGAAAGAGAGAGAGTGCAGAGGAAGGGCATAGAGAGAGGGAGAGAAAAATCCCAAGTAGGCTTTGCGCTGATAGCAAAGAGCCCAAGCTGGGGCCTGAACCCACAAACCATGATATCATGACCTGAGCTGAAACCAAGAGCCACCCAGGTGCCCCTGTGTATAATATTATTAATTAGATTTCAAATTTCTTGAAGTAAGGCTTGAATAGGAGCTGCAATAAATAATTCCTCTTAATAGTGAGAATTTTAAATGTAAAATTATACATCTTTTAAATATCATAACTATTTACCAGGGAATAAAAATCTCTAAATTAAACCTGGCTGATGAAGATCAAATAGAAATAGATTACAAAACCTTTTCTCATTCTCTGATTCACACTTATTTTCTTATTCTTTTTTTAAAATTAAAATGTCACTCAACATCATGTTTCATTTGTGACCCTGGAGTACTCACACACTTTTACCTTATTTGTTTCAAATTCTCCTTTCTGTACCTTATATTTTTGCAGCTTGTTTTTCTTTATTATGTGAATTTTTATTTTCCTTATCATTACAGATTTATCTGAAACACATCAAATATTCTACTTTGATCTTTATGATAAAAACAACCACAAAATACAGTATTTATAGTATTTGTCTTTCTATTAATTTCACATAGCATAATGTACTATGGTCCATCCATGTTGTCACAGAAGGCAGGATTTTCTTTTGTAAGTCTGGATAATATTTTATTATTTATATAAGATATATATTATATTAATATATCATATATATACACCACATATTCTTCATTTACCTGCTGACAAACACTTGGGTTGTTTCCAGATCTTGAGTACTTTGAACAATGTTGCAATAAATATGGAAGTACAGATCTGTTTGAGATCTTGATTTCATTTCCTTTGGGTATATAACCAAAAATAGGACTGCTGGATCTAACAGCAGTTCTATTTTCAATTTTTTTTTTTGAGGAATCTTCATCCTGTTTCCAATAGCTGCTGCACCGTTTTATATCTCTATCACCAGTGTACAAGGCTTTCATTGTCTCCTCATCCTCAACAACACTGGTTAGTATTGTTATTTGAATGAGTCATCCTAACAGGTACGAAGTAATAGCTCGTTATAGTTCTGAATTGCATTTCCCTGATAATTAATGATGGCAAATCTCTTTTCAAAAAGCTCTTTGAATAAAACTAGCCAATTTTAAATCCTTGAAAATTAAATCCTTTTAGATATAGTCTATCCTAGAATTAAATAGATCTCTGCTTTTTACACAAAAGTCTGCAAAACAGGAAATCAATATAGCAAAAAAACTGAGCTTTCCTATTGTTTTTAGTGGGTCAGAACCAAGAATCCTACATATACCGTTGTCTGGAATAAGTCTGAGAGGTGTTGGGGAAGGTATGGAGGGAAGGGACCCCCGAGGCTGTCTGAGTAGACGTTGTCAAGACAAGTGACTTACTGTGAGCCCTGTAAGGCTCTCATCTGCCTTCCACCCGCTTGCCTCCTCATTTGCTGCTTTAACTTGTGGACCTCAAACTTAATACAAAGTCAGTCTCTTTATGATCCTCTATATCCTGTGGGTTCACAAGTTGGGTATGACTAAAAAACAAATGGCAACCTCAACTTACTCATTATATTGCTGTCAAATCTAAGCAAAGCATGATGGGTCCCTATTGAAAATGTGCCTTGTTAGAGTTTACTTTTTCTAAAAAAATTAAATCATATGATTTTTTTGTCATGCAAATCATTCTTTCTAAAGGATTTGTGCCCCTAATGTTAAAGAACTTTCATAAAAAATCAGAATAATTCTATATTTTCCACATGAACACCCAGTTGAAAGCTAGAGGTGGTTAAGCTTGTCTAAGAGAGAAAGTGAATCTTAAAATCAATATTCATTCCTTAGTTAAACTTCAAATATTAGAAAAATCTAATTACATGAGTTCCTTTGTGTTCAAAAGTGAAAATGAAAAACGCAGTGTTTTGACAGCATTACATTTAGAAAACTTCAAATGAATCTTAGAACTCTGAAACCAATTTTCAAAAACAAAAATTCTGTTACTGCATGCTCACCAACTTCTTATTGAATTAATAGAGTTAATAAAACTAAATCCAGTATATTTCTTGTCATTCTTTTTGTACTACAAGGACAAAGTGCAAAATCTATATGAATTTTAATTCATTGGTCACTCATACGAAAAATTCTATTCAGTAACAATAGAATTTGAAGTTTGAAGACAAATAATACAAGTATTTATTACAATGGATACTTCAAATAAAACTATATATAGAAGCATCTTATGTCAGTTTTGGTATCTGATGTCATATTTGGTGAACAAATATGGCAAACCCTACTCCCTCTTCTAGTTTTTTATATGTTCTTTGTATGTTTCCCAGTCTTAAATATTATGTATGTACATACATTTACACACACACACACAAACACACACACATACACACACTCATACCTGTTTCAGTTTCCTAAGAAACTATAAAGGGGACAATGGTTATGAGAAACAGAAAGTCAATGTAAGATACTGGCATACAGATCTTTCCCAACCATAAGGGAAAAAAAATCCCTACTTAGAAAAAAAATTCCAGGTCAATATGCAAATGTCATTTGAAAGCATTCTGTTTTTTGAAATAAGTTGTTTCCCTTAAAAGATTTTACAAATATCAGCTGTGTTGGTATAATATGTTTGCAAGCAAACCAAATTTGGGGACCAAAGTAGATTTCTTAAAAAAAAAGTCTATATATGAATCTTAAATATGGTTCCAAGAGCACACAGATGGTTTGCAGGTGGTAATGTCTTCACAACTGAAGCTCTTTGAAACGCAGCGTGCGCTAGTGTCCTGAAGTGAGAATGGACACACACAACTGCTCTGATTCTCCAGTCTGTTGTGTCGACATCTTCTGTCAATTATTTGACCGCCATTATGTCCCCAGTTGTCTCAACATGTCACATTCGCTCAACAGTTCTTGCGTTTGCCGTCTTTGAATCTACATTCCAAACAGGTGTATAGGACACATGTAGAAAAGGTTAGATTACCAGACCTAGGGAGGATGTAAAAACTGATTCCCCAAAATGAAAAAGGAAAACTCGGGTAATAAATGCAGTTAGATCAGATTCCCACTTTCATCATAAGAGGAGGATAAAATCAAATTTTTAACAATCATTCTAATAAAGCCCTGAATGAGCCAACTTGCCTGATTCTCTTATCTCTAAAAAGTGTCACATTTTGAAGATACAAGCCAAAGTCTCAGCACTAGACTATTTATAATTAGCAGATGAATTGTTCACATAACTTTAGTCACGTGTTAGATTTTGATAAATTTCTGTTTGGAAAAATGACTTTAGTCTCCTGATTTTAGAAAATGTCATCAAACCATCATCCTTGGCAAAAATCTTATTATTCTTTAAAAGTGAAACATCACAAATCCTGCCACTTATTCAGACAACATCAACTATCTCATTCAAAGATTCAACACAGCTGAGATTTTATAGAGTGCCAAGTCTGAATGAGGATGTTAGCAAAAGATGGTGCTTCCGGTGAGATTTTGGCCCTTCTTCCATCTAAAGGTTTCTATTTTAGCTACCAGAAAGAGGTCAGAACAATCTTGTTCATTGAGACCTCTGGAGTCAAGAGGTGTTGTTTTCTGCCCTTATGACTTTAGCAAATATAATAGTTGCATGATTCTCACTCAGTATGAAAGAATGACACAAATATCATCTTGATATGACCTACTTTACTGACAAGGGCACAAACCTTTAACCTAACTAATCACCGACTGTGATTAGAAATAAAATAATTCAGACTGTAATCCAATAAATTGCTAATCAGCAGATTTTTCTTATGCATTCCTGACCATTGGACTGTTTTTAAAATCACAAATGTCTTATTTTGTGTACCAGATGCAATTAAAATGTTGTAATGACTTGCCCATTCATGAAAAATAGTAGAAGGTACTTAAACAAGATCTTTTGTCTTACAACTATTTGAAGTGGTGTAAGCATTTAAGGAAATCCTGCCTCGCAGCAGATTCCTTATTCCATCTATGACCCATGAAATACTCAAGATGTAATCTTTAAAAAAAAAAATGATGCTGGGGACACCTGTGTGGCTCAGTTGGTTGGGCGTTTACTTCAGCTCAGGTCAGAACCTCACAGTTTGTGAGTTCAAGCTCCACATCAGGCTCTGTGCTGACAGCTCAGAGCCTGGAGCCTGATTCTTATTCTGTGTCTCATTCTCTCTCTGCCCCTTCCTAACTTGTGCTCTGTCTCTGTCTCTCAAAAATAAATAAACATAAAAAAATTTTTAATGATACTGAAGATGAATCTCTACATTATTTTATTCAATTTTATGTTGAAATGTATCACTATATATCTCATACAAAAGGAGATTTTTCATTCATGATAAAGTATTGTCACAAAATATATTCTAAGATAAGTAACTGATTCCCTGTGATACAAATCTTAGCTCCATTCCTTGAAGTATGTTACATATGTGATTATGTACACAAATATCATCTTCTTCTGTTTAGACTCCACGCAACATAAAGGGCATATCTTAATGATTAGGATTTCATGAAACCTGAAATCACTCTTCTCATAATCTGAAACCTATGTAAATGTTTTTTATCTCCAAACTTTCTAATATTTTCAGCAGATCCTTACATTAAAGATTCATTCCCTTAATGATTTTCATAGCCTTTTCTGAAGCATTTAGTGTTTTCATCCATTGTGCCAAACACAATTCCATACAATGTCTTCATAATTTTAAATATGTTAAATTTTTAATTTTAGTTTCAAAATTATTATGAGATGTGCCTAGAATTTTCATGTTTTCTTCACATTGCTGTTCCTAAAAAATGATGGGTCATCATCAATGAAAAACAATCTATGATGATACAGTTAGGGGGGAAGATATCTGAGCAGGACCTAATTAAGAATAAACATAAGATACTTGAGTCAAGTGTGAGAAACACACTTGAATAAATAACATAGACAAAATTATGTAGGAATTGGAAGTAAGGTTATATTTTTACTTTTGATAGATAGATGTGTTGCTGGATTAATAAAAGTAATTTGTAGGAAATTCACTATGGGATTTCTATGAAGAACAGATTGGAGATATGCTATAAAACTACTTTGATTTCTATATGACCTTTTGATGAGTTTTTTTTCCTAGCCATCCCTTTAGTTTTCAAATCCTGCCTCCAGCACACAACTAGATAACACAATGTATCCACCTTTCTATGCTTTTATTTTTTTTGTTACAGTAACAATCACCACACAACACAGTCGGTATATACCCATTCATTTGTTTACTATGTACCCTCAATTAGAGCATAGGTTCTGTGAGGTAAAACATTTCTGGTTTTGTTTTTTCCTACTGTGGTAATCCCAGAAACCAGAATTTTCTCTAGCAAATAGCATAACACAATTAATAGTAGTCAAATAACAATAAGCATGGATTAATGACTAAGTTAAGATAGAAATATTCAAATGTTATATTATAAAAGACTTTGTGATAACTATATCCCAACTGTGACCTAAAGAAATATATATTTATGTTTAAGAATATCAAAGTTTATAATAAGAAGGACTTTTACCCCTTTAAGTGGTGTATATATTTAGGGGTAGGGGCCATAAAACTACATTTTCATATTGAGTTAAACCTGAACTCTGAGCAGAAAGACATTCAATTTTAAATAACTGTAAGTGAAAAAATAAAATTTTGGACTTATATACTATTTTCTTTTTTTCTTTTGAGTCATAATACATGCTAATACTATTGGAACCTATAAAAGTATTAACACAAAGGAAAATAACCTAACAGATTAAAATAAACCACTCCTATCATTTTGGCACAACATTCAGGCTTTTAAAAATAATTTTGAAAATAGAGTAGTAATCCAATAGCACTAAAAATGTTATTATATTTATATTTCTTTTATCTATATTAATGTACATAACATATCATTGATATTTCAGAGATCATTAAAAACTCAGCATTTCCATTTAATTATATTCTTTACATTGCCTCAACAATATGGTGGTTTCTTTTGAATGTTGGCAAGTTCCAAAGTCTTCAAAGTTGCTTCATGAAAAGAGGACAGCTTTTAAGTATTAAACAATGAAAGAACAGATTACAATTACTTTCATGAAGGACAGATATTAATCCGTGATTTTATAACTGGGGAATAATATTAAGTGTCCTTGTAAATATAGATTTTATAATAAAAGTACAGAAAGAAGCTTCCAATGTACATATACAATTATTTATAGCTATCTATATATTTTATAATTTGCTATTTAAGGGCTTAAAGTATGGATATGTGGTTATGTGAACATCCACATTTTAAGACCATCAATATATATATTAAATATTTTTAGATGTGGTTATGTTAGGAATAGTGGTAGTTTATGGTGAGTATCATGAAAATACCTTTTACACATGAGTATTATAAAAGAAAATTGTGTTTCAACAAGAATTTTCTTAATGTATAATCTGGTTCTTGTTTTGCACACATATCTATTCTCTTGTCAAAGATAATACATTTTAGGATATTCATGTACACTTTCTGCACAATAATATGATTCTAAGACTTATTTTACAAATTGTGCACATTTTTATCATTTCTTCAAGTATATCACTTCAGAAACAATTTGTTCTTCATTTAAATCAAGAGTATACATGTTGAGTTTTGAGAAAACGTGTTGCTTATGACAGCATTTATCTTAATAGTTGTAAGATTTTATGCCCTTGCCTATACGATTTAACAACACGTGAAGACTTTGAACAAGTGTGTGAATATGGTGAGCATACATTTTCTGAGTACATGCCTGATTGAGTTAATTCATTTGGGTACCAACAAACCAGGGCCACCCCAGTGGCCTGGCCCACGTCACATGCCCCAAATCTAAACGTCAGTCTGTCTGCATTTACAGGAAACACTTCACTGTTAAGGAAGCCGAATGTCAATCCCAATCATCCAACCTAACCTTAGCTGAGTTTACCTTTAGCCTTATAAGGAAATTCCAACCTCCTAGCCAATCATGCCCTGTCTGTTTAGCATTTCTAATGATCTATAAAATTAGATTGCCCATAATCCTGGGAAGAGTGCCCCACTGCTTGTGAAGGGCTGTGTTCCCCCAATCCATGGATTATCCCCGCTAGGATAAAGGACATCAAACTCATTAGTTTGAGTTTAGTTTCATCACTTGATATGACTAATGCATCTCCTGATTTTGGTTTATGTGTTCAAATTGATACAGATAATTTTCAATTTTCAGAATTGGAGGAAAAAAATCTAAGCATTTAGTTTTCTACGGCACCTGGGGGGCTCAGTCGCTGAGCATCCGACTCA
>NC_043702.1:157305307-157313266 GCF_006229205.1 Suricata suricatta | reverse complement strand
AGTTGAATTACTGGACACCCAGACGGTTTCTGAGAACTTCCCAGTGGGTGTTGGGGAAACCACCTCTTCCACCCACACCTGTCAGAATCGGTTCTAGAACCATTTAGAAGGCAAACGACAAGGTTACTCATGAAAGAACAAAAAAGGAAAAAAGCGTTTTTAAAGGATAAAAAATTTCAACGTTTTTGAACGTTGTTTCTAAAACTTTAGCAAACATTTAGATATCATTTATGTGCATCAAGTCTTGATTAATTCAAAATTCAACACAGTTGTAATTAAACTGAATTTTCAAACACACACAGAATTAAATTAGTTTCAAGAGAAAAATGTAATGTCACTACAATTATAAGCATCAAGACTGGGTCCAAAGCCAAAAAGTTCTTAAGAAGTGAGAGTTAATTAGAAGACATATTACTCTAATGCTTGCAAACAAGTGTTGTATTCTCTTTGGTTCTTTTTTTCAAGAAAAATTCACAAATGTCTGAGAACTTTTCCTAGACATATGGTCTAACATACAGTGTTACTCCAACTCACTTGTTCTGACTCCTTGGACATATTATTTAAGCTGCAGCTTTCTCATCTCAAAAATATACTAGCTGAAGTTCACGAAAGAGTTAAAGGTGATGAGCATGTGGTTTCCAGCACAATGTCCACAACACCGATGTCCTCATTACTGCTTTCGCTACTCAAGTTTTCTCATGAATGTTTATTACATTATCTTCTTTTTCTTAGTTATCTTTAAACCACTTTACCTTTTATCTTTTTCTAGCTACTCAATGAATTGTCCATTTATCACATCCCTAGAAACTGCTCCTTCCCTGTTCGCGTTTCCCAAGGTGGCCCTACCTCTCATTGGATTGTTCCCTGCCACCTAGAAGCTATATGGCCTGGGGTGACTTTCTTAACTGGTAACAACTCAGCCTTCTTCTCTGTAGAGGGAAATCATAATGTGATACTTAATTCATGGTGTACGTTGAGGGATATATAAGAAAACGTATGAAGCATTTAGAACAATGTCTGTAACCCTTAACTGTGACCAGTGTGATATAAATGAATGTGTGTGTTTGCTCTCTTTAAATCCGGTTGACAAGTCATTTTCAGGAGAGAGCTCGGTAACATATTTTGAATATATTAAATAATCTAAAACTGTAGAGATCATATTACTCAGATTCTCTGTGAACCTCAGAAAAGACACCAGAAAATTATACTCTATAATATTAAATTATTTATACCTTCAAAAATCATAAAAGTAACTGTCAATGAAAAGTGACACATGCTGTAGGGGAAGTGAACATGAGAAATGACACATTCAGGACATATGCTGCAAATTCATTATGGACATTCTCTGATGTGATAGGTGACTCCAAACATTCTGATAACCAGAGCAGTGGAGGATTTCTTGAATTTATAAATGAATTATTCCTCCCATAAGTATCACATTTTCTAAGCCTAATTTCCTAAAATAATAGCTAACGTCCAGACTTGGGGGGAGTGGAATGGGAAGGAGGAGTGAACGTAAATTCTTGACTCTCATTCAAAAACTAAAGAAGAAGCTCAGTATTTTTAGTGTTAAGCATTTATTTTAGGTTTATGATTTTTGGCTGAATCAAAATAGCTTTACTATATGAAAAAATCTTTTGACATATCATATCATTTGTAAAAGCTACCAACTTTCACAGAAAAAAAGTTAAAGTGCTAGAGTATTATTATCCTGTTTCAATTTCTTATTTTGTATATTGAAAGCAGTCTTTGAACTACTAGAGTTTCTTTAATCTGATTTTTGAAGGGCGCCAATTTTCATCTGTGGTCCAGGCAGGCAGCAAGCTTCCACTGATCCTTCTCTTTTGAGGGGAAGGGAGAAGTTTCTAGACCCTCATCCCTTTCATACTGCCTTTACAGATGAACAGTTCTTTATGCTTAGGTTAGCTCCAGCTTCCCATAAGGAGGCAGAGAGCATTTGAGGTGAGTACTCCCCTCCCTAGGGGGTCATTGCAGCACTGACTCTTGTCCTTAACAGTTAAATGTGTTCCACGGCCTCGTGTGGGGATTTACATTTCCGTTGCCAAAAGCTGAGCCTCTACGTCCCCTTCATGGCTCTATGTTTCAATTCATGGACAACAATTACAAAAACTCATCCCACATTCCTGTGCTTTAGGAGGATAGCAAGTCTTTCTTAAGCAGACCAAGCCACCACCTGCACTTGAATTCCCTGTTTGTTTATTTAGCATAAAGTCAGGAGAATATTGACCAAATTCTATAGATATTTAAGATATACTCATATGATAGCATAAGATTTTTCCTCCATATATATCATGAACTGACAGCAGACAGATAAACTACCATATGAAAAATTATTGCACCTTTGCCTATTCAGCCATTTGACAAGAAAAATATTGCCAATCCATTTAACTTAAGTTTTACTTCAACTTTATACTATATTTATGCATCCAAATATACCATAACTTAAAATTTTTTAAATTAAATCATTGCAAAAGAATGAAATATTGTCTTTGGATAGTTTTCCCAGTTACAAATGAATTTGTCAAACTTTTGACTTCACACATTTCTCTCAACAATTCCACCCCCACGCAGCATATGCACACACGCTTCCTATCATCGGTGCGAGACTGAAGGATTGTATCTTTGATTATTGTTATGGCAGCGTTTATTTTTCTCGCACAGGGAGTTTATATTTTTATATTACCAAACCCTAATTTTGAACAATGCGAGATAAATTTATGTTAACCTAGTTTCAGTGTTGCTCCCAATCTGTTCTTTTATGGGCTTTGCATCCAGAATATTAAATTACATTCCATTTCTTAGGTGGTGAGAGTTCCATAAATACACAAGGTTGGTTTTTTAAAGTAGGTATACGTGCAATCTATTTTTGGATTTGTTCCAGCTTATTACAGACTTTAAAATATAGTTCTTCTGCTTCTTTCCATGAAATAACTCGTGTGTAGAGAGACATTTGAGTCTTAACCTTTATTCTAAAATTTGCTACTCTTCCATTCTATTCTAAATTTTACTTCACTATTCTCTGAACGTGTTACTATACAGCCAAAGGATTAAAGCCAGCATAACATATACAAGAAGTTACTGCCTTATAGACCCTCACAATTGTAAGTATTGCCCCTTCCCAGTCTTTTCATACCCATTCAGATACATTCTAGTCCCCCCAAAATAAAAAACAAAAAACAAACAAATAACTCTGCTATTGGCAGAGGGGCACTTTAAAATGGGAAGCAGAGTTTTTGCATGAAAGCAATACAGTCAGGGAGAGTAAGGGAGTTAATATTATTATATTACTACAGGTGTTAGAGTCCAGTCCGCAATCATTTTCCATTAGTTTTTGGGCATGGTGTGGCTTTTGTTTTTATGTGGGTATCCAGTTATCCCAGCACCATTTAGCAAAGGACTGTCTTTTCCCCCTCTGTCCTAAGTATACACCGATTGATGAATGAATAAAGAAGATGCACTATGCTATTCAGCAAATAAAATAAAATCAAATCTTGCCACTTGTACCAACATGGATGGAACTTAAGGGCATTATGTTAAGTGAAATAATTCAGACACAGAAAGACAAAGGCCATATTATTTCACTTATATGTGGAATCTAAGAAACAAAACAAGCTCATAGATACAGAGAACACATTGGGGGTTGTGCAGTGAGGGAATGAGGCAAAATGGGTTCAAGGGATCAAAAGGCACAATCTAGTTATAAAATAAATTAATCAGGGACACCTGGGTGGTTCAGTCGATTAAGCGTCTAACTTCGGCTCAGGTCAGGATCTCATGGTTTGTGAGTTCGAGCTCCACATTGGGCTCCGTGCTGACAGCTCAGAGCCTGGAGCCTGCTTCTCATTCTGTGTCTCCCTCTCCCTCTGCCCTTCCCCCACTTGTACGCTCTCTCTCTGTCCCTCTCTCTCTGTCTCAAAAATAAATAAACATTAAAAAATGTTAAATTGAAAAATTATTGGGATTTAATGTACAGGATGTTGACTCTAGTTAATAGTATTCTATTGCATATTTGACAGTTGTTAAGAGGGTAGACCTTAAAAGTTCTTATCACAAGGAAAAACTTAAACAATTTAAAACAATGAATAGAAATGGATATTAACTAGATCCATTGAAATCATTTTGCAATATATGCAAATGCTGAATCATTACATTTCATACTTGAAACTAATATACCTCAATTAAAAAAAAAACATAGTTGACCCTTGAACAACATGGAAATTAGGGAAACCAACACCTCATATCCATGTAAAACTTTTGACTTCCAAATAATGTAACTACTAAATAGTCTGTTGTTGACCAAAAGCCTTACCAATAAAATAGAGTCGATTAACACATATTTTGTATGCTGTATGTATTACATACCACATTTTTACAATAAAGTCCACTAGAGAAAAAGGTGTTATGAAAATCACAAGAGAAAATACATTTAGAGAACCATGCTGTATTTATAAAAACGAAAAAATGCATGTATAAGTTGGCCCACACAGTTCAAAGCTGTATTGTTCAAGGGCCATCCCTGAATTTATTATAGGGACTTTACATATTCATGCATTCTTTTAATTCAGGTTGTGGAGGTACCATACAATGGCTGAGTGAAGCATTTCAATGCCACGCCATTAAGGAGTCCCTGATAGAAACTTTGGTCTAGAAATGCTGCCCAACAAATTACCTTCCTGTTGTGCATATGAGAAAGGAAAATGGCAACAACAATTATAGTAGAAATACCTGTAAGTAGAGTCTTCTTAGAGATTAAAGATTAAGTCATGTTATGGTAGAAGAACTCTAAAACATGCCACAGATAGGGTGCCTGGGTAGCTCAGTCGGTTAAGCGCTAGCCTCTTGATTTCGGCTCAGGTCATGATCTCACGGTTCATCAGATTGAGCTCCACATCAGGCTCAGCCTGTTTGGGATTCTTTCTCACCCTCCTCTCTCTGCCCTTACCCTACTCTCTCAAAATAAAATTTAAAAACAAATAGATTAATTAACTAATTAATTAAAATGCCACAGTAAAAGAAACTAAGTCTAGAAGTTTCAGGGAAATTAGCTATAAGAAGTCATCTGTTGAAAAGATGTCTCTTTCCAACATCAGAAGGAAATGTCAGTACTGAACCTATAATATTTATGCTTTTTTAAAAATTATTGAGACAGAGAGAAACAGAGCATGAGTGGGGGAGGGGCAGAGAGAGAGAGGGAGATACAGAATCCGAAGCAGGCTCCAGGCTCTGAGCTGTCAGCACAAAGCCCGACACGGGGCTTAAACCCATGAACCATGAGATCATGACCTGAGCCGAAGTCGGCCACTTAACCTACTGAGCCACCCAGGTGCCAGTAATATTTAAAGAAGCATCTAAGATGATATTGCCTCTTTAAAAGAGCACATCTGGAGGTGAGGAAGTCGGAAAGAGAAAATGAGTATGATTACAGGAGTGATGGATGAGATACAGGAAGACATCAAAAAACCTAGAATTGCAATAATAAAATAAAAATCAGATGAGAAGCAAACCCAGAGAGAGCTGACACTTCAAATAGCTGAAGCAAGAAAGGAGGAAAATATCGAGAAAGGTATGCCTGAATGGAAAGAAAAAGAAAAACAGATGTTTAAAATACTGAAAACCAAGGTGACAGTTTGAAGGACCAAAAACAAATATGAAAACAAATATGAAATCAATTAGATGTCCTGTAGAGCAATTTGCGCACATGGAAGATAATACAAAATTAGATGGAAACAATTCCTAATGAGTTGAAAGGAGATCTATGGTTGTAGACAGAGACGTTGTAACAAATACAAGGTAATACCAATCACTTAAAAACTTAACAGGCAGCTGTTGGCAAAAACATAGATACTGTCACAAAGTAAGCATGGCCACACTCCTAAACACAAAAAAACAACTCTTTCACATCTGCAATCAGTCTCCAGCGACTAATTTCTTTCAACAATGGAGAGAACGAGAGTGTGCTACACAAAGAAAGTGAGTGCCAAATTAGTTATTTCAAAGAACTTTCATTTTTAACTGCCAAATAACAGCAATTCTTTCTATTATAAGTCACCATCAACACACTTAACAAGTCAATATGAAAAAGGCTAAAATTTCGCTCACTGTCCTAAAAATATAAACCGTAAGCCGAATAAAAGAAAATGGATCCTATGAAAAGAGACTCAGGCGCTGTGTAACATTACACAACAGCTAAGTTGGCAAAACCTTTGCTTGACCTTAAAGAACTATACTTGTTAGAATTATTTCCAAATCAATAACCATTAGACCCAAACAATGTTGATTTGTGCCTTTCTGAAAGGTAAATGGCTCAAACCAGAATCATTGCAATAAAATCTTCCTCTCTAACAGTATTCATTTCAACAGGAAGCCAATAAATCTGACTTTCATGAAAAGCCAATAAATAATGAAAGCCCGGCATTTTATTTTTAATCAGCAAAAATTTAAATGCATTGGCATATACAATGTCAGTATTGCAAGAAAGTTTCACAATTATATATTGATATGTAGAATACACAGGTTCAAAAGTGAAGAAGCAAGCATTTTTTCAATATTGCAATATAACTGGAGGATTGTAAAAGTTTTTATGTATCTTTTACTTTGGAGATATGTACTGGAAATATTTACCTAAATCCAGAGGATAGTTTCCAGGATCACTTCTGAGGGAAGAAGTAAAATATTCTTGTTCTCATCTTAACACCCTCCATCCCCCTTAAAAAATGAAAATAATAAAGCAGAAGTGTATGGCGACATCAAATGTCTCATATAATTTGTATGATTTCATAGGGTATAATTTCTAACATTCTACCTTCTACACCATATAGGACAGCATGTGACCTAATTAAATCTGATACATTTTTTTAATAACCACAACTATAAAGAATATAACAGAACAATTTATATTATAAAATTTAGGAAAAATTAAGAAATATGTAATCTCAATTGTAAATTATGCTTAGAAAAAATATTAGAAGAAAATACACAAATAGTTATATGTGGTTGTCTCTAGGCTCATAGGACTACTATAATTTAGGTATTTATACCAAGCCCCATCCAGATAATAAAATCGTTCTATTTTCTTCAAAATTTTTCTTAGTTTACAATTATCTATATAATTGTAATTATTTAT
The DNA here is from genome assembly GCF_006229205.1 of Suricata suricatta. NCBI lineage: Eukaryota > Metazoa > Chordata > Mammalia > Carnivora > Herpestidae > Suricata > Suricata suricatta. The sequence continues at coordinate 157,306,122 of NC_043702.1, read as the reverse complement.
ATACAATTGATTTATTAATCAAAAATAGAAAACTGTGCTATAAGAACTATAATGTTGAAGTCTGGATTAACACAGCATTCTATGTTGTAAACAAATTACATAACTTTCTCTTACAACTTTTCTTTCTAAATAAAGCTAAAAATTTTTATTTCTAAATAAAAGTTGTTTCAGGAATTAGTAGGAGAATTGAAGGAGACAATGAATATAAAATATCCTGTGTACTGTCTGGAACCTCAGATGACACTCTATATACACATTGAATTTTCTGCCATTTTGATCTCTAATATTAATATCCAGTCTATGTATGTGTTTACTCTTCTGTCTTTAAAATGTTATATTCTTAAAACCAAAGATTTTTTGGTTTGTTTATTCCATAATATAACAATTTTGTACGAGCTTTGAAAACATTTGTAAACCTTTCGCTACATGTGTGTGGAAGAAGACATGCATGTAAATCGTGTTAGCCAAAGGAATGCCGCATTCTCTTCTGTTTAGGCAGTATGCTTGCCTTTTTAACTTTACAATGGGAATAAATGAAAATGAACAATTACATCCTCTTATAAGAAGGACGTTCTCCTAAATTTCAAGTTATTTAAATATTCTCTGCATACAGATACACCCAATGAACATAGAGTATAAAAAAAAACACCCATTGTAGCATTACATGTACAAGTGAGAAATAAACCATGTAGGAAAAATCAATTTGGAAGCCTTCTTTCAACAAGAATCACTCTCAATGGACGACTTAAAATACTTTTTAATTTATATCACATTTATACAATAATTTTAATTATTTTCAAAAAGGATATGTGACC
>NC_043702.1:157258189-157305207 GCF_006229205.1 Suricata suricatta | reverse complement strand
TTTTGTTTCTGCTTGTGTATGTGTGGGTGTGTAGTGTGTGCTAAGAACATTTAACACGAAGTCTATCTTCTTAACAAATTTTGAAGAGCACATTGTTGCACTATTGTTAACTATAGGCACTACATAGTACAGATTTCTAGAACTTACTCATCTTGCATAACCAAAAACTTATGCAAGTTGAGTAACAACTCCCCATTCTTCCCATCCTCCGGTTCCTGACAGTCACTATGGTAATCTCTCCTTCTATGAGTTTGATTATTTTAGATATCTCATAAAAGTGAAATCATGCAGTATTTGCCCTTCTGTAATTGACTTAATGTAGCATAATGTCCTCCACGTTGTTCCAAATGACAAGAGTTTCTACTTTAAAAAAAAAATTCTTATTTAGTTATTTTGAAAGAAAGAGAGCATGAGTCAGCAATAAACAGGGAGAGGGGAGAATCCTAAGCAGGCTCCATGCCCAGTGTGGAGCCGGATGTGGGGCTCATCGTGGGGCTTGATCTCAAGACTATGAGATCATGACTGGAGCAGAAATCAAGAGTCAGACATTTAACTGTCTGAGCCACACGAGTGCCCAAGATTTTCATCTTGATTAAGTCTGAAGATCACTCCATTGTGTGTACATAGCACATTTTCTTTACCCATTCATCTGTCAACATACACATGAGTTATTTCCATATCATGGTTATTATAAAGAGTGCTGGAATAACACAGAAGTGCAGACATGGTGTTCTTTTCTGTATAATATATCCTTGAATTTTAACTTTGGAATAGTTAACAGAAGGGTTTGGAAATCAGTTTGCTCTTAAGGATTTTAATTAGAGTGATAACATAATCAGAACTGTGACTAAGAAACACTCATACCATATCTAATATGATAGCCTCCAAATATAGAAGCATTCATTAAAGAGATGAAAGAGAGTTAAGGCAAGAAGCTCTAAGAGTTATAAGAGAAACAGGAGGAAAGCCAAGTGCCTACAACTATAGACTAAGCAGAAATGAGTTTAGACCTTGAGATGCGGTCAAGAGGAACATATGATAGGTTGACAAGGTGCCAATAACAATCATAATTATAGAAACATGACTTACTTTATGTCAGGCACCACACTAAGTGCTCTCTGGACATGCATTATTTAGCGGAATCCTCATATAAAACCTGTAAGGTAAATACTATCATTACCTGCATTTTACAGATGATGATACAGATAATTAGAGACTTTAAGTGCCTTGTTCAAGGTTACAAGTTATTGAATTGACAAGACCATAATTCAAACCTAGGCCATGCTTTTTAATTATTATTCTATTTAGCTACTCCCATACTGTCACTAAATTGAGAAGAGTTCAGTGGATCTAGTAATTAAGAGATCACTCTTTCTTAATTAAAACCAATAGGTTTTGTGAAATGCAAAAGGATAAAATACCAAATCTATTTTCCTCTCTAGACATTTTAGTTAAAATACTTCTTTTAACAGTTTTTATCTTGTATGGAATTTTTAGAAACAGTACTTCAGTTTCAGAATGTCACCTTTACTTCTTTAACATGAAAGTTAAGTAAAGATACGGAAGAGTCAAAGTCATGAACCAATGGTTTTCAGGAAACAGATTATAAGATTTGTAAACTCACTCATAATAAAGACAAACAAGTTTAAGTATCACTTTAACCCATAAGGCCACTGGAAGCAATCAATATCAAATTTCACATTTGTATAACTCTTCTTTGAACACTGCCATTTATAAGCATTTATTGTACAGATATGTTGTGATGCATGTGAACAGAGACATATGTGCAAAGATATATTTTGTATCAGTATAGATTGTAAATAATTTGAATATCAACACCAGAGCAAGGGTTTGATAAATTGTGTGGGAATAAGTCAAGCAGTACAAAAACATGGTAGGTTTAGATGTACTAAAACTTTATCTGTAATAAAAAGATGAGAATTAGTGCATTGAAGTTACAAGTAGGATGGACACTTTTCACCATATTTTCTATTGTGCTGTTTAAATTTGTACTGTGTTTATTTATTCTTGCATATATGTTTAACTGTAACAATGTATTTGAAGAACGTGTAATTAATTTTAATTATGTCTAACTGTTTTAAAGGGCAATGTTAGTAATGTGCATTTGCATATGTTAAATATATATTTAAGGAACAATACAACAAAATTCTTGACACGTAAGATTCTAGAAGTCTTTTATATCAGTATGTACTTTCTTATTGTTTGGAAGTTTAAGGCACATTTCTAATAAAATCTGACTTCACTTTAGGTCAATTTCTGATGGCTGTGTTGATCACCAAATATAGATGTTTACTTTAAATTTTACTTTTATCAGAGGTTATGTGAATCATAGAAAACAGATCTTCAAACACCACCAGTCAGTTTTGTTTTTTTGTTTCTCTTCCAAGTTTTTATTTAAATTCCAGTTAGATAACATGCAGTGTAATACTAGCTTCAGGTTTAGGATTTGTGATTCATCACTTACATACAACACCCAGTGCCCTTCACAGGTGTCCTCCTTAATCCCCATCACCCATTTAACCCATCCCTCTCCCCATGTCCCTCTAGCAGCCTTTGGTTTGTTCTCTATAGTTAGGAGCTCCTTTATGGTATGACTCTCTTTTTCTTCACCTATGGTCATCTGTCTTGTTCCTTCAATTCCACATATGCGTGAAATCATTATTAGTCACTTTGCCAGCAATCTTATTTAAGAGTGAGAAAGAAATATTCCTCCTGTGACCTAAACAGAAAACAATGGCAGAGAGCTAAGTTCCATTACTGCCTGTTATGGTTACTATTTACTCTTAAAAACAAGGTAGAAACCCAGTCACGGGATCTGAATATGTGTAGTTCAAGTTGAACTAGAAAAAGAGGGGATAAAGGCTCAGCCCTATAATGCAGAGCTGCACTTACATATATACATACATACATATATATATATATACGCACATTACATATATACACACATATATGTGTATACATTACATATATATACATATATGTATGCATATATATGTATACATATATGCATTTTTGGGATTGGGCTAAGATTTATACAAAGGGCTGACTGTGCCTACTACAGATGATAAAGGTCAAAAGGTCTTAATTTTGAGGAAAGGAGAAAAGCAGAAATAGAATATCATATCTAAATACACACCTAAAATATAATTAAATTTTATGTATGTTTTTTTTATCTAGACTTTGCAACTTGAACCATTAAAAGGGAAAATTTCCAATTCTCAATGACATTTAAAGATCATCAGATACAAAACAGTGATGGCATAGCACATTTTCTTCTTAGTGTGGAATGCTGAAGTATTGACAGAAAGCCATAATTTAGCTTTATGAAGCAAGGAATTCAATTGCTGTGGTTCTCACTGTTGGAGCCAATCTATAAAATGAAACAGTTCAATCCCACTGTATAATTTATAAGAAATCAAATTAATGGTGCTGTAAACTACTCAAATATGTTTATCCTGTCCAAATGATAATTGTACAAGACTTTTTTCTCAGAAAACTTATTCCTGAGTCCTATGTCTGATAGAACTACAAGATAATGGGATAATTACTAGAAGGTCTCAGGAAATAGCAAATTTATGACATTATGTAGGTATGTCTATCCCTTTAGCTAAAATGTTAGTTTAAGCATCCATGTCTAAAAGTGCAATGCACTTCTGAATTTCATAAACATTATTAAGTTTAAATTATTTTTATTTTATTCTTTTTTTTGAGAGACAGAGAGAGGCAGCATAAGCAGGGGAGGGGCAGAGAGAGAGGGAGACACAGAACTGGAAGCAGGCTCCAGGCTCTGAGCTAGCTGTCAGCCCAGAGCCTGACGCGGGGCTCGAACCCACGCATCGTGGGATCATGACCTGAGCAGAAACCGAAAGCCAGACGCTTAACCGACTGAGCCACCCAGGTGCCCCTATTAAGTTTAAATTAAAATATATATTGAATTATTCAAAAATTTTGTTTAAGTAGTACATATAGTGAGACTGTTGTTTAATTAATTAATCTTATTTTATTTTATTTAAATTTTATTTATTTTTGAGAGATAGAGAGAAAAAGCAGGAGGAGTAGAAAGAGAGGGAAAGAGAGAGAGAATCCCGAGTAGACTTCACACTGTCTAAGCAGAGCCTGATGGATGGATCGAATTCACAAACTGTGAGACCATGACCGGAGACAAACCCAAGAGTTGGACACTTCCCCAACTGAGCCACCCAGGCACCTCTAAATAATTCACTTTAAATGCCTTTGATATTCCATGTGCAAAGGTTGCACTCAAATATTTATATATGTGTATTATATATATTGTCCAAGAGATTATTTCATACAGAAATTTTATTTTGGAAATGTTATTACTTCTTACTTAAAAATAATTATATTCATAAATTACTTAACTGAAAAAGATGAGGATTTCATTTTCCATGGAAAAAATCTCACAGGAAAATGAATGCATTCATACCAATATATTCTACACATAAACCACAGTTTCTTTTAGTAATTTCCTACTGCAGAACTGTATTTGTTTTTCTGTCATATTATGCATATCAAATTAATACTGATCCATAGCATAATGCATTTTTTTCCAAAATATCTTTTGAAAGCTTACCTGCACTTGCTGAAAGAATCAAAAAAAATAATAATTCTCACGTCAACCCATGAGCTCTAATGGACATTAAAAATGGGCATTTTTAGTATAAAATAAGAACCAAATAATGGTATTAAGAAGAATGTGCTAAAGGTAAGAGCAGAACACAGTAACAAATGTACAGACAAATGGGAAGAGTGATGTACTGGAAAGAATCACAAATATATAAATCTCAGCAGTTTCCTATAAAACACCAGCCTTCATGCACATCTTACTACTGCACTCATTCACATGCAAGTCCAATTATGCCCTACTTAACATGGCTTTCCTACTTAAAAAGGCCAGAAATCAGGTGTCTTCACCACAATATTAAAGCCACGGAATTTTACTGCAATCGGAAACAATGGAATATCCAGCTTTGCTCTGGTGTGCTTGCACCAACCCTAGGGTGAACCATTCCAGACCTAAAGATCCCAAAATCTATATAGCCAACCTTCCCTAAAAGGACAATAATCCTGTGACCTTCCTAGATAAAAATTACCAGGACTGTATTGGATGAATTTATTCAAATTAAATCATCATACCTAAAAACAAAAACAAAAAAAAGAAGATCCAAATATGTCCCTTAACACGTTTGAATTATAAATGCCAGGTATGTGATACATAATAGTGCTTAATAATTCACTTAAAAACCATGTTCTTGAAACTGTGTTTCTAAATAAAATTATTTGAATAATTCACTTCATGCAATATAACAAAAACATTAAATATAGAAAAATATGTTCGTTTGAAAATAGTTTCAGGCAAAGAGCCTCATGGCAGGTGGCTCAATTGTTCATGGCTGAAAATAAGCACATGCCTTCGGGTGAGCTACAGACAGTCAGCTCCATCTGGTAAAAGCTCTTCTTGTATTTTTATTGTGTTTATTGAGCATATATTATGTGCAAGACCCTGTGTTACATGCCAGAGTGATGGTAATAAATAAAATGTAACGTTTTCTCTCAGGGAGCTGATATTCTCAGGTAATTGTCAGACAATCAGGTAATTACAATATAAGATATGTAAGTCTTACCATGTCTACCATTTTAATGAAGACAAACTTCACCTAAGTGAGAACTGATTACAGCATTTGGTATAATCAGTATTGTTTAAAGTGGCTATGTGTTTTTATAGAGTTTTTCATATTATTAAGGTTTTATTAAAAACATTAAATGATTTCATTGTTTCTTCAACAAAATGCCACGATGACACATTCTGTGTCAAAATACCCGGACTCAATTCCTTTGTCTCCCAAATAGATACAAATGATTTAATCTTTCAGAACTTTCTTTTGGCCTTCTCCAATAAAACCATAGACTTCTCAGACAGAACCGTCTCTATGCAGTTTACTGTCTATATTAACATCTTCATCAGCATAACTTTATAATTCCAGGAAATGTTTATGTAGGAAAATAAATTTCAAACACCTTTATTGTTCACTACAGGATCTTCCTGATAGACATATAGACTCTTTAAAACAAAGCAAATAATAGTTTATTGCCAATACTCTTTCAATCCCAGGCCTCAAAATCCATCTTTTGCTCCATTCAGTAGTCCTCAAGTGTTACATCGAGGATCCTTATCCAAACCTAATTAAGCCTCACACTACCCATCTTGATGGACCAACATAGACAACACTGTGAAATCTTAGAATTGTTCTAACTTTACCTTCTCCTCTCTGAGACACTATTGAGTTTCTGTCATGGAAATGGTGGCAGTGATAATAAAATTGGCTTTGTCTTATCAACAAGTTATTCTGATAATACTTTGGGAAGCCAGAATTCAACATCATTATTATTTAATTTTATAATTATATTTTAAAGTATTTAATGACTTCTTAATACACATTTTAACTATTTAAAATTATGTGGAAATGTAACTAACTCATTTAATTTTATGTTTATAGAATTGTAGACAATAAAATATATTCATGATACATGAATATTTTAAAGACTAATGTTCCACAGAATATTGTTATAAACTTCTCCTTGTAAGATACGTAGTGAAACTACAAAAGTAATGCTAAAATAAATATTAATACAGAGGCTATTTTGCAAAATCCTATCCTTCATCATACAAGATTTCACAGTAAAATAAAAAACGTAAAGGGAGAAGCTTTCAAATCAATAATCCCTAAGATCTCTTCCAAGTGCAAGAGTCACTGTAGAATCACTCTTTGATAATTGTATATTATTAAATACAACCTTTAAATGTCTTGACAAAAAATTATAAAAGTAACTAAAGTACTGTGGTTTTGTTATAAAACAATGTACATGAGAACCCTAAACATTATTTTATTGCAATTGTGCTGCTTTTTATTTTTTATTTTATTTTTTTAAATTAATAGTTTATTACCAAGTTGGTTTCCATATAACCCCCAGTGCTCTTCCCCACAGTGCCCACCAGATGACCTATCAACAGTACTGTCTCCTATGCTGTCTCTCTTTCTTCCTCTCACTCATCACCCCTATCTGGATGCAAACTGCGCTAAAATCAAGACCACACGGGTCTGTATTATTCTATATTAACAAGATTTTCAGAATTACCTTATCAAAATGACATACTTCCTGACTTTGGGGAAAACTACATTTTACCAATGGAACATCATTGTTAGGTTAAACTGGCAATTTATGTTGAGGTTGAGGGCTTTTTTTTTAAAGAATTTTTTTAAGTTTGTTTATTTACTTATATATTTATTGAGAGATCAGGCATAAGTGGGGGAGAGGCAGAGAGGCAGAGAGAGAGAATGTCAGCACAGAGCTTGTCAGGGCCCTGAAACTCAGGAATTCTGAGATCATGACCTGAGTTGAAACCAAGGCACCCAGAGGTTGAGGGCTCTTTCCTTGAAATCCCCTAAGTACCTTAAGATGTAGAGACACTGGGGCACCTGGGTGGCTCAGTCGGTTAAGCCTCCGACTTTGGCTCAGGTCAGATCTCACGTTCGTGGGTTCGAGCCCCGCATCAGGCTCTGTGCTGACAGCTAGCTCAGAGCCTGGAGCCTGCTTCCGGTTCTGTGTTTCCTTCTCTCTCTCTCTGCACTTCTCCCTCTCATGCTCTGTCTCTCTTTGTATCAAAATAAATAAAACATTAAAAAAAAAGATGTAGAGACACTGGAATGATTTTCACAAAGGTATTACATTTGAAAATACTGGTATATCCTAAATCCAATGCCATAGTGATTTGTGAATAACAATTTTATTTGGGCTATGGCCTGGGTCAAAGAGCCCCTGAAAAGAACACTGGGCAGCTGGGTGGCTCAGATTTCACAGGATCCGCGAAATCTCAGATTCCAGGAGCAACTCCTCTGGTTATTTTAAAGTTTACCTATACTCATGTTTGCCCCCTGGTTGCTTATGGCAGAGTAAAACTGACCAGATCGCTTCTGATTCGATATCACTCCTTCTATCTACTCTGGGGTTTTTTCTTCCAAATTTTTGTTTAAACTCCAATTAGTTAATATGCAGTGCAGTGGCTTCAGGTATAGGTTTTAGGAATTCATCACTTACCTACAACACCCAGTGTCCTCACAAGTGCCTTCCTTCATACCCACCACCTATTTACCCCCTGCCCTCCTCCCTCCCGTAGCCCTCAGTTTCTTTTCCATAGTTAAGTCTCTTTTACGGTTCGACTCTCTTTTTCCCCACTCTGTTCATCTGTTTTGTTTCTTAAATTCTACATGTGAGTGAAAGCATATGGCATTTGTCTTTCTCTGACTTAGTTTGCTTAGCATAATACTCCATCCATCTACTCTGTTTAAAGGTATCATTTTCACAACTATGTGTATGTGTGGGAGATGGGACAGAGAGGAAGGGAACACAAGTGAGTATGTTTCTTCCCTTCGGGCTCTGAAATAATTCAGAGCAACAGACATGGTGAAAGTGATTTGGCCTACATTCTACCCTCCACTATCCCTGGGGGTGTGGGGGGGCTATATTGCTCATAAGTAGGTATAACGCTCACAGGAATATATAATAAAGAAGAAATGAAGAGTATTTCACCTGAAATTGAATATAAATTAATATATTAACATAAAGTGTTTTTATATAATCCTAGTATCCTAATGTGGTTTCAGTTTTCCATTTTAATTTTTTTGAGGTTTAAAATAGCACAAGCATAGCATAAGACTTTCATATTTTATGAAATAAGTCAGGTGTTAGAAACGAGATCACGAGGGCAGCACCCATTAGTGACTACAGTTAATGCTGCTGTATTGCATATAGGGAGGTTCCCAGAGGGTCGAACTTGAGAGTCTTAATCACAAGAAAATAAAATTTTGTGACTGTATGGCAACAGATGTTGACTGGACTTATTGTGGTGATCATTTTGCAATGTATACAAATACGAAACTATTATGTTGTATACCTAAAACTAACATAATATTACATGTTATTAGACATCATTTTTAAAAGAGTTTATTACAAAGCAGGAAAAATACCAGTTCATTATTATTTTCATAATAAGGTCTGTGTTTGTGTGTGTGTGTGTTTTGAAAAAGTTAATGGTAAAAAGGTGTTGCGGTGTGTGATGATCTATTTTACTAGGGTTACTAAGGCCACAAACAGAAGGCGGATAACTTGGTAAACCTGATGGCTAAATAGTAAAGCTCAACAGTGAACAGCTAAGGAAAAGACTGAAGTATGAGCATATTACCAGAAATAGAGATAGAGAATCTCAGTCTTCACAAGATATAATATTAACGTCATATTCTATAGACAATGATCCTGTTTCCTCCAACAATGCAACTGGAGTCCATAATTAAGGGCATAAGATGTTAAGTTCCGGTGACAAGGGCACATTTTTTTATTGTCCCTTTGAATTTGTTTCCCATTGGTGAAAGAAAAGAATACTCATAATGCTTTAGTTTTTCTTTTCTTCAGAAAAATACTTTGAATAACTGCTTTGATCGAAAATATACTAATAAAACATTCAAAAATCTTACTGGATGACATTTCTTCAAGCAGATACCAAACAGCATGTTTTTGAAAGCTACAAAATATATAAAATGCAATTAGTGAAATTTAGAGTTTGAAAATAGGAAGAAACTATTTGGAATTATTATAAAGTAAAAAAGAAATCTATTCATATAACTTTCTAAAATCAAATTATCAGGGCAGGGTCAACAGTGGAAGTCTCTTTGCCAGCCAATAGATTTAATTTTTTATTCACATATTTTACATTACTTAAATTTCTTTCTTTCTTTCTTTTTCTTTCTTTCTTTCTTTCTTTCTTTCTTTCTTTCTTTCTTTCTTTCTTTCTTTCTTCTTTCTTTCTTTCTCTTTTCTCTTTCTTTCTTTTTTATTTTATTTTAGAGAGAGAGGGAGAGTGGGGTCCAGAGGGCCAGAGAGAGAGAGAGAGTGAGTGAGACAGAGAGAGAGAGAGAGAGAGAGAGAGAGAGACTTGCAAGCAGCCTCCGTGTTCGGCGTGGAGCCCTATGTGGGACTCCATCCCATGACCTTGGTATCATGACCTGACCTGAAATCAAGAGTCATATGTTCAGTGACTGAGCCACCCAGATGCCCCTCTCATTCTCCTTTCAAAAACAATTAAGATTGTTTATCTTGAAAAATTATAGTTAAATTTTAGAAATTATTTTCTAACAAAATCTGAGATCTCTATATTCAGACACAGTGCTCACTAAGTAAAATTTGTTAAATCAAAAACCTATATCCAAAACAAATTCAAACATTAATCCTAAAGAAAAAATATGCAACCAGTTCCATGGCAATCCCCATTTACATATAATTTCTATATGCACTTATAATGCCCTAAATAATTATTAACATTATAAAATAACTTCTGTTAGAAAAAAGACAAGTGAGAACTTTGCCTCAAATGAACCTCAAAGTGAGGAAGAAACTTACAGAATTTTCTGTCATTGCTATTTATTAAATGAGGATTCAGAAGCACAGAGGGTTATATATAATTTTAGAGGTTTACACAAAAAGTGAATGATAGGCAGTGGCCTGAGACTTTAGTTCTATAAAGTCAATTCATTTTCTCTCTATCCTACCATGAGTTGACTTTGCCTTTCCATTAATATAGTGGAATTAAATTAACATAATGTCAAAAATTTGGGCTCCTTGGTGCCTCAGTCAGTTAAGCTTCTTACCAGATCAGGTCAAGATCTCACAGTTTGTGAGTTTGAGCCCTGCATCGGGCTCTATGCTGACAGCTCAGAACCTGGAACTCCTTCAGATTCTGTGTCTCCCTCTATTTTCAGCCCCTCCCCACTTGTGCTGTCTCTCTCTCTCATAAATAAACTTCAAAAAGCTTTTTAAAATATGTCAAAAATGAGTAATTCCTTAAGGTAAAGATCAACTAAAAAAAGATTAGAATAAAAAAAAAACTTTTCAATAGAGCACGAGAATTATAAGGTCACAACCTAAAAAAAAAAAAGAACTTATGAATATAATTTCAACATTTAAAATGCAAAAAGAGGGGCACCTGGTGGCTCTGTTGGTTGAGCCGTCGAGCCTGGATTTCGGCCTCAGATCCCAGTGTTGTGGGTTCAAGCCTCGCATTGGGTTTCACACTGAGAATAGAGCTAGCAATGTAATATATGAATATTTGCATCAAGTGCAAAAATAAAATAAAAAATAGTGTCATATCTGCCCAGGTCAGGTAGGTTTTCAAGTCATGTGTGCAAAGAGAGAATGGTTCATTTTCAGAGCTTTGAGATTTTGAAATTGTGGATAAAGGGCTTTAAAGGTTTACAAAAAGTTGAAAAGTATCTAGTTGTGAGAGGGTTTCTCATGATGTGACTGAGAGGTCTATTTTTACCCTTACTCAGCTAAAATTATCAGCAATGCAAATGAATACATAGGAGACTTTTTTCCCAATGTGCAGATTTAAAATAAAACAAGGTGTCAGATTATAATGTTCAAAAACAGAACATTTTTTACAGATCTGTCAGATGGTTAACAGTGTTTTATATTACATTATATGAGATATGAACACACATATCAAACAATGACACACAAAAAGCATGCAATAGATCCAAAATGATTTGAGTAGATGGGTTCTAAGGGCATTTTTGTATCCTCAAAATCTTTAAGTTTATATTAAAAAATATCACTTCTGAAAAGGTAATTCAAAAAAAAATCTCTGTTTTTTATAACAAAGAAAAGTATATTTATGTGTGACGAATTTACTGGTAACTGAAAAATCACTCTTCATATAATAGTTAATCTTTAGAGATACATTTTGTGAGGAAATACTTCGTACAGTTTAATGGGAATGTTTCTTTAAATATAATTTTCTATTATGTTTTGCACTATAGTCGCGCATGCCTTTAAGACTAGATAGCACACTAGACTGCGGCAAAACAGCCTTCGCTAATTTCAGGCTGGCAGGAGAGATAGTTTAATTAGTGAGCTGCTAATATCTATTTAAGTGAGCAGTCTGGGAAATGTCTTCTAGTAAAAGGACAGGTAAATGCATGGTAAGGCCATTCTCTTTGATTCTTTTCACTTGTGTCAAAAAGGAAGCGAACAGGTAGCCTGGGCATGTATGAAAAGCAGAAGAAATTACTTTAAAAAAGGGAAGACTGATGCAAAAAGTAATCCTATGTCTGCAGAATGTGTGTGTGTGTGTGTGTGTGCGCGCGCGCGCGCATGTGTGTGTGTGTGTGTGTGTGTGTGTGTGTGTATTTGTCCCTTGAACAATGGGAGGGTTAGGGGCACTGACCCCCTGCAGAGATAAAAATCTGTGTACAACTTTTGACTTTTCCAAAACTTAACTCCTAATAAGTAGTGTACTCTTGGCTGGAAGCCTTACCTTAACATAAACAGGTGATAAGCAAATATTTTGATTGTTATATGTATTCTATACTGTATTCTAAAATATAGTAAGCTAAAGAAAAGAGTTATTAAGGGAATCACAAGAGAAATTACATTTATAGTATTCTATTGTATTTATTGGAAAAAATTCTTCACAGAGGTGGAACTGCACATTTCAAATCCATCTTATTAAAGGCTAATTATACTTTCAAATGTTGTGGAATCTTCTGTTTCTAGCAATAAGACATTCAGATAATTTTTTAATAATTCTTTAATAGTAACTGAAGAGCACAAAAATGTCTTTTTTGACTCAAGACTATTAGCTTTTATACTTAAATATACTTAATAAATAGTGTGATTTTTATATTGTCTTTGTTTACTAGAATATTTAGAGAAATAGACAAAAGGGCAATTAAGAACGTAGGGGTGAAGGACCTGAATAGGCATTTTTCCAAAGAAGACATACAGATGGCCAAGAGACACGTGAAAAGTTTGGCATCACTAATCATTGGGGAAATGCAGATAAAAACCATAGTGAGTTACCATCACCTCATACCAGTCAGAATGGCTAGTATCAAAAAGAAAACAAACGTCAGTGTTAGTGAGAATATGGAGAAAAGGAAACCTTCATGCTCTGTTGGTAAGAATGTAAAATGACGCAGCCACTGTAGAAAACAGTATGGAGGTTCCTCAAAAAATTAAAAATAGAACTACCATATGATCCATCAATTCTACTTCTGGATATTTACCCAAAGGAAATGAAAACACTAATTCAAAATGATATACACACCCCTATGTTTACTGCAAGATTATTTACAATAGCCAAGATATGGAGCAACCTAAGTGTCCATCAAAAGATGAATGGACAAAGATGTCAACACATACAAGGGAATATTACTCAGCCATAAAAATGAAATACTGCCATTTGTGACAACATGAATGGCCCTCAGGGGCATTATTCTAAGTTAAATAAGTCTAACAGAAAAAAGCAAATGCCACATGATTTCATTCATATGTGAAATCCAAAAATCAACCCAAACAAGCAGACAAACCAACAAAACCAGAAAGATTCATACATAAAGAACAAACAGACAGTTTGTTTTCCACAGAGAAGGGGGAATGGGGCAATGAGTAAAATAGGTGACGTGGATTAAGAATTACAAACTTCCAGTTATAATATAAATACATCAAGGGGATGAAAAGTACAACGTAAGGAATACATTTAATAATATTATAATAACTCTGTATGTTGACAGTTGGTAACTACATTTACTGTGGTGCTTATTTTATAAAATATAGAATTGTAGAAATCACTATTTTGCATACATGAAACTAACACAATATTGTATGTCCATTATACTTCAGCAAAAAGTGTATATATGAACACTCTTTGTGTCCTTTTTTTTTCAACCAAATTTGTTGAATATCTACATATTATCATATGCCACTTGTGTCTGAGAGGCAAATTTCATGGTTAAATACTACTAATTAGTTGATGGCAAGACTCTTCTCTAAGCTGTATGAATTTTATTGGATAATTCTTACATTCTAAGACAAATTATGGGATTATGATTTTAATTGAAAGTAATGAGAAAATAAGGAATTTATAGGAAAGTAATCTCAAAAAATTAAAATATGCTACTTCTATAAAAGAATGTCTAATTATATAGGTTAATTACATGAAGGCTATTAGAAACTACAAGTACTCAGTAAAAATTTTGGCTTTAACTTACAAAGTACAATATGCTAGGGCAGGTCTCATCTTTTACCATGATTCACATTATATGCTTATTAAAGTCAAAGAGATAATATCCTAAACTTAACCTTCTGACCAATATTTTAAAAGTTGGATTTTTAATATTTCAATTAGATGGAAATTACTTTAATTATTTTATGTTAAAGCAGGAAAATGCATAATAATAAACGTTATTTAGGACCTATTCTTACTTACAATGAAAGATATAATGCAAATAACTTCTTTAAAGAGCAGTCCATTTAAATAGGCACAATACAAACATAGTCAAGAAAAAAGACAAGGAAATCTTTCAAAAAGGATTATTATTACTCAGCTTTTCCCCCTCAATTTTTAAGCATTGCATTTTTTGAATAACACTTGATTTAAAAATACATATTAACGATTCTAAAGACCCAGAACAGTGACATCGATAGAAAACAACACTGAGAGTTTTGGCAGTTCTGTTTAGAAGAAGACCACAGAGATAATGGCAGTGAAGAATTATAATGTTTGCTAAGGTGGAACTAGAGAGAGGGCAAAATAATCAAATATATTTGAATTCCAAAAAATCATAATTGCTATTTCTTCTTCTGTAAATAATTGTGTAAACTGGTAGTCCTGTTCATTTTTTATTTGAATAGCAACAAATATGAATGTACTATCAAACTAAACATTTTACTTACATATTAAATAAATAATGATAAAGTATGTCTTTTATTTACAATCATGAGATTGTATACAATCTCCATTAAGAACTGTCTTTTCTAAAAGTTCATTATAATTCCTAAACCCTTGAATTAATATTTTTATTTTATTCTTTACTAAAAGTTTCCAGATGTCAGCTAGGGAACACAAAGTATGAATTCATAAGTGTATTATATTGTGAATTAGAATTTAATAATAAAATTTTCAATTTACTATATGGTTTAATCTTAAAGTTAAAGATATAACTAAATGGAGTTGTTAAATAAATATCAAGTATCAATAACATTTAGTTTATTTATGTATAAAGTCACTATCTGGAATACTCCCCCTAATTTGTCACTGCACTGCAAAGTGCACCAGACAAATGGAATGATTTAGAGAAAGTCAACCAATTGGAAAAAATAGCTTCCTTCCACTATAGCCTCTTCAATAAAACATAAAGAAACAGAAAAGAATTGGAGGGTTGGGTAAAGGGAAAATTATTATAAATTTGATGTTTAAGCTTGCATAAACATGGAGGAATATGGAAGATTCTTAGGTATTATGTTTTAAAAGTGTTTATAAATGACTTTTGCAAAATACAGGATACATATAGAAAAATTAACCACAGTTGATTTTTTTTATTTAATACTCATCTATTTGTTCTCTTATTTTTTCATTTTCCAGTTTTTGGATTACAGGCATCTAATTTTATAACTCAAAGGAAATTTAGAGGTCTAGTGCACTCTTAATTTTACAAAAAAGGATACTGAGGTGTGAGAAATTAATTTATAAATTGGTGGTGGCACAATTGGTAAGTGACAAAGAAAACAATTCATGTCTCCCCGCTTAAGAGTCCAGAAGGGATCTCTTCAATGGCATGAGCTATGGCTTTGAACTCAAGCAGCCCCAAATATAAAGCTTATGTCTTTGATAGGAGAGCAACTGGTTAGCTCCAGGAAGATAAAGATGGATAGAAATACAGAAATACAGAAAGGAAACACAATATGGAATATAAGAAGGGGTACATGGGTGGCTCAGTCAGTTAAGCATCTGACTCCTAATTTCAGCTTAGGTCATTATCCAATGGTTCATGAGTTCAAGCCCAATGTCAGGCTCTATGCTGACAGTGCAGAGCCTGCTTGGTATTCTTGCTCTCCCTCTCTCTCTCTCTGCCCCTCCCCTGTTTTGTTTACTGGAGTAAACAAAAGGACAATATCTTATGTTCTTATTTGTTAATCTGCAAAATAGAAATCCTTTATTAGGGTTGTTTGGGGGATTAAAGTCACATGTGAAAGCACAATCACATAATGAAAACAAAATATTTAGATCCATCTCTTTCTTTTTCCTTGTCTATACTTTATGCATGTTCCATAAAACATTGTTGAATCATTTTATATTTCTTTGTGACATAAAGTTGTCTTAATATAATTATTTTTGAAAATAGGTATGAAGATTCAGAGAGTATATGAATTTTTTAAACATTTTAACCTTTTATTTAAATAATCCTGATTAGCATTAATAATTTCATTGTTAACTATCTGGAAGTTGTTTTTCAAGTTTGTATCATCTTAATGTTTTTAATGATATTAAGTATCTTTCTGATCACAAAATTACAAATACTTATTATAGAAAATGTAAGAAAAATGTACAAAATTTTCCAACAAGCGATAAAGCAGACACTTAGATACATTTACTTGTGGTCTTTATGCTATGCATGTATATATTTTTAAAAAGTAAAATCATAAAGAAATAATTTGAGCCCTATTTTCTGTTTTTGAGTTTTTGAATTTCTTGTTTTAATAAGATTGTGTTTAATCTTATTAAAACAAAGTTGTTTAATAATTTGTGTTAATTAATTTTATTTAAATTTAGTTAATTAACATATAATGTAATATTAGTTCAGAAATAGATTTAGTGATTTATTACTTACATATGACACCCAGTGCTAAAAATTTTGTGTGGACTAAAATAAAAATATATATGTAAATTTATAAAATAAATACTATAAATTCCCCATTTTATATGTTTAAAAAGTATATTGCATGTTTAGCATGTATAATTTTATATAGTATACAATTGTACTAAATCCAATATTCAAGTTATCTGCTTTTTTCCACTCCTACACTGCTTTTGTTGTGTGATCTACTTCATCCATGAATAAGAATGGTAGATTAAAATTTCACGTGACAGTTGTTTTTTAAACTCCCTTTAGAAGATCTAGTATAACATATTTTTCCTTAGATAAGATTATGTGAATTATAAGATAATTAATTGATAGACTTTTTACATTTTATGACCTTTTATGTTAGGTGTAATTTTGTTTTTAGTAAAAGGCGAAAGATTTATGTAATCTGAAGAGAAACCAGTATGTTTTTAGTAACTTTGTTACAAGTAGCATATCCAAATAAATGTTTTAATCAAACACACTAATTATGCTTAGATTTGAAATATATGCATTTGTTACATTACCTATATGTTTGTTGTTTCTACACTTTGTCTTAAGTTATATTTACTATTTCTTTTTTTGACATCTTATATGTTTGTCTTTGTATGTAGCAATAAATTTCATGTCCATATCCTTTTTTTCCACGAATTGTTACCCTTAAGGTTTGTAATAACATTTAAACTTATTCTTTCCAGTTTCTACTTTCAGAATTTAAATAAATATAATTTTTTTCTTAAAATAGCTTTTATATTTCACTCAGTCTATAACAAGGTCAACAGAGCTTATAAACACAGGTGACTTAATCCCTCCCTGCCATGTTAAATATTATGTCTTCCAGGAATTATATGTTAACACTTCCATATAATTTCATAACCATGCTTGTAGTTTTTATGCTTTCTGTGTGTAATGATTTGTAATGTAGATTTTCTTCTTATTGCTGCATTTATTTGCATTATTATATTATTTTACCCAATTCCCATTTCTTTTCAGATCATTTTTCCTTACCAACTTTTCTGTTTTGTAGACTTCACAGTTTCTTACAATCTATTGAGAAGACAAAGTATACATGTATGTAATGCCTGTACATGTGTGTATTGAGGGGGATCATAAACAGGCTATCTTTCCTACTGAGTTGTTTTTGTTGTTGTGATTTATTTATTTGAGCTGGAGAGAGAATGCAAGTAGGACAGGGACAGAGAGAGAGAGAGAGAGAGAGAGAGAGAGAGAGAGAGAATCCCAAGCAGGCTCCATGCTGTCAGCACAGAGTCTGACTTGGAGCTTGATCTCATGAACTGAGAGATCATGACCTGAGCCAAAATCAAGGAATGGACACTTAACCAACTGAGCCACCCACGCACCTGACACTACTCCTTTTTAATTGCACTATTTTATAATCAATTTATGTTTAGCTAGAGTATTTTATATATCAAATATCAGAACGGTGAAATCATCATCTGAGCCAAAATCAAGAGTCAGAACTTGAGTGAGACACCCAGAGCAGAGCTGAGACACCGAGGTGCCCTTCTCCCCTTGAGTTTTTGGGTAATCTCTTTATCCGTTTTGTTCTGCCAGTGTTCTATTTGTTCCTCTCCTCCTTCTGTGAGCATGCTCTACATGGTCTGTGAGCCCCTACAATGTGACAGGCACTCTGTCATGCAGTGAAAACCCAGAGGTGCTATTATTATCTTATTTTATTTACACGGTGTGGAATGGAGAGCTCTCCCAATATGCAGATCCTGCTAAGAGACAGGGTGTGGATCACTTCTTTCCCCACTTGCTCTTTGGTTTCCCGAAAAGCGCACTGATGTGCAGAGGTTTGGGTTTAAATGTCAGTGTGTGGCTATCTTCATTGAATGCAGTAGTTGCCCTGACATTAATTTCTTTGACAGAGTGAACAAAAAGTATCCACAAAAAACTCTATTAATTATATATATTCTCTTCTTATTCCTAATTTACTTCTGAGAATCCTTGTCCTTGACACAACATCATCAAAGCCAGCACTTTTCCTCACAGAGCCACCAGATAGAGCAGATAAAATACACGACAAACAGTTAAATCAGAGTTTAAATAAGCAATGCATTTTTTAGTATATGTAGGTCCCCCATATCATATGGGTCCTACGCAACTGGCAACTCTCTACCTATCATATTATTCTTGGGAACTACCATCTCCACACATGGTAAGAAAGAGAAATCATGTAAGGATTGAATCCCTAAATTCTACACCTAAAATTAATACTATATTGTATGTTAACTAACTGAAATTAACAAAAACTTGAAAAAAAAGAGAGAAATCAATTGCTTATACTCTGATTATATCACAAAACAGGGGCTTGCAGTTGAGAGAGGGCAGCATAGTTTCACATAGGTGCCAACTCGGGCCTTCTGAGTAGACAGCTGATAACGATGTGGCTCCCAACTGGATTTAAGGCATCATCTTTGTCTAGACTATTTAGCTTAATCTTTCTTAAGCATTTAAGTATGTTTGCTAATCACTGATTCTTATGACTATAGAAATGACTCTCAGAGTCTGGCAGAAAATTGTGTATCAGTCTCAAATCCTGTATTGTTATGTTTTCATTCTCCTCCCAAATCCACTTCCTTACATAGATTCGTAGTATATTAGTAGGAAATTTAAAGTGATTGTGTCAGGAACTGCTGTTTGGATGGGAGACATTTTTAAGTCAAAATCACCTTAGTTTTTATGTTAAAAATGTATGCATCCTTAAATAAAGAAGCTCCTTACGATAAATGTTATCTTCATCTTTTCATATTATTTATGAAATCATTATTAAATACCTGTCTAATTTATATTCCTGAGGAAGAATACTTTTATCTGTTACATATGATACATGGAAACCTTCCTCAAACTTAGAGACCTAAAGCAAGATTTTGTTTTTGCTGATAATGATTCTGTGAATGAGTGAACAACATTGGCTAAGCCCAGCTAGAAGGTTCTCCTGGTAGGCCTCGGGTCCCTCATAGGATGGCTACCAGGTCCAGAGAACACCAACAGCTGCTCCATGTGTCCTCACCTCTTCTACCGGGCCAGAATGAACTTCTTCACAGAGTAGTTGCAAAGAAGTTTCAGGGAAAGCCCAGTGCACCAGCACTTTGTAAGATAGTGCCTGCATCATATTTGCTGACATCACATGGACTAAGGCAACATAGATGCCCAAGCCCAAAGTCAGTGAAAGAGATAATACACAAGGCTGTTGAGATGGAGAGGCCTGATATACTGGGAACCTTAAATGCAACAATCTAACACAAGTGTGTCAGGTCTCTGGCAACAGAAAACACTAGATAGAAGAATGTATTTACTGAGCAAAACTAATGTACATGAACACAAAAATAAGACCCAGTGGGTTTGGGTTTTGAACATTGGAAAGATTTAGTCAATTATCTATGGGAGCTATTTATTTATTTATTTTTAAACATTTATTTATTTTTGAGACACAGGGAGAGACAGATCATGAGTAGGGGAGGGGCAGAGAGAGAGAGGGACACATAGAATCAGAAGCAGGATCCAGGCTCTGAGTTGTCAGCACAGAGCCCGATGTGGGGCTTGGACCCATGAACTGTGAGAGCACCACCTGAGCCGAAATCTGATGCTCAACCAACTGGACCACCCAGGCACCCCATGGGGGCTTTTTAAAATTGTGATAAAATAGTCATTAATTTAAATTAGAAGTATAAGTTCTTTCAATGTTTGTTGTTTATAGACATATTATTTTAAATATCTCTATGCTCGGTTTTTGAAATTGATATAATAATCCCATATAGCTATACTACACTATACTATACTACATAGCTACAGTAAAAATCACATATAAAAATTATGAGAGGTCTTTGTAAACAATCAACAACAAGCAAATTTTATTTTTGCACATTAATACATGTATAGATACTAAATTATAAATGTGCACATACTATTCATATCTTTAAACATTTCTATAGAATTTATAAGAGTTTAATAAACTTTTATAGTAAATGTTGAATTTGGAAACAAGGGAAGAATTAATGTATTTAATTTAGGACTTCAATCTTTCAATTCAAGGCTGACACAATATTTACTATTACAATTTTTATATTGTGAAATATAAAATGCTATATGAATAACAGTCTAAAATAAATATTATTTATATATTATTTTTATTATTTACTCATTTTTGAGAGACAGAGCAAGAAAGAGAGGGGCAGAAAGAGAAGGAGACACAGAATCTGAAGCAGGCTTCAGGGTCTGAACTGTCAGCACAGAGACTGATGTGGCTTGAACTCAAAAACCATGAGATCATGACCTGAACCAAAGGCGGACACTTAACTGACTCAGCCACCAAGTCACCCTCAAAATAAATATGTAGAACCTAAAGAACACCAGGGTAACAACCATCCAGTTTAAGAAATTGAGTATTGCCATTACCTTAGAAATCCCTCATATTCTGCCCTAAAAATCCCATCCTTCTTACTTCTTCCTAGAGATAGCGGTTAACTTAATTTTTGTTTTAGTGATTTCCTTGATTTTCTTTAGATTTTCCCACTATGTTTACATATACACCTCCAAACAATATAAAGAGTTTTGTGAATTTCATATAATAGAATCATACCATGTGCAAATTTTTCCTGTATTGAGTTTCTTTCACTTGTTTTGGAGATTCATTCAGCCTGCTACTAGTGGCCAGATCCCTATTAATGTATATGTGGATGTGTGTGTGTGTGTGTGTGTGTGTGTGTGTGTGTATGTGTATGTGTGTGTATGTTAATATGCCCGAATTTGTTGATGTTTAATGTTTGATGCCTGGTGAAAAAATCCTTACATAACCCAACATCATGAAAATATTTTCCTCTGCTTTCTTCTAGAATATAACATTTTTGCCTTTCCTATATAGAGCTTTGTTCCATTTAAAGTGTATTTGTATATACTGTATGAAGAAGGAATGTGATTTCTGCTCTCCCATACACAATTTCATATACCCCTGTCATATATGAAATGCCCATATATTTGTTTATTTTCCAGACTATCTTGTCTTTTGCACTCCATTTTTTAAATATATTTTTTTCAGAGAATATGACCACCAAGACCAATAAGGTCCAACATTTAACATTTATTTCAATTGTTTGCTATTCTCATCCAAATTTTGGTTTTCAAAACTGCCTTGAGGAAGTAAACTGAGCTGTGGTAATAGGACATATCTTTATATTATCTTGGAAGATTATAAGAAAAGCATCAGTATTTTCCTTATGAAGCACCTACACATGTGCTTAAACAAAGAATGGTAGAAGTTGATAAAGCAAAGAAAGGTTTTTATTTTGTATCACCATATCTGAAGATGTACACATGTGAAATGTCTCCTTTATGGGAATAAAATTCACCTCCTTATGACCATAGACTTATAGCTGTGATTCATGTTAATTCTAAGTTTGAGGTACTAGAAGTGAGTCCCTTGTCCAGAACTCTTATAATTTATTAAAATAAGGGGCGCCTGAGTGGCAGAGTCAGTTAAGTGTTGGACTCTTGATTTAGGTCCAGGTCATAATCTGATGGTTGTGAGACTGAGTCCTGTGCTGGGTTCTGCACTGGGTGTGGAGCCTGCTTAAGATTCTTTCTCTCCAGTTCTTTCTGCCCTTCCTTCACTCATGCTGTCTCTCTCTGTCTCTCTCTGTCTCTCTCTCTCTCTTTTTCTCTCTCTCAAATTAAATAAATAAACATTAAAAATATTATTCCTCTTCTTCTTCTCCCCCTCTCCCACTTGCACTTACATTCTCTCAAAAAAAATTAATAGGGATGCCTGAGTGGCTCACTTAGTTAAGCATCTGAGTTCATCAGGTCATGATCTCACACTCTGTGAGTTTGAACCCCGCTTCCAGTTCTGGGCTGACAGCTCAGAGCCTGGAGCCTGCATCAGAGTCTGTGTCTCATTCCCACTCTGCCCCTCCCCTACTTGTGCTGTCTTTCTCTGCCCTTCAAAAACAAATAAATGTTAAAAAATATAAATAAATAAATAAATAAATAAATAAATAAATAAATAAATAAATAAGAAACTCCAGGGCTGAAAGAAATCATGCATTTGCCGGTGGCCATGCAGCTTATGGGTGTTTCTAGAGCATAATAACTAATCACAAGGCTTCAACTGATTCCGGTATCAAGTGTGCTCCTATTCTACGCCTTGGAGCACACAAAATTTCTCCAAGCATAATGCTTTTTCTAAAACTGAGGGTACTTTCTAAAACTGAGGGTAGTTAAAATGCCTAGGTTCTGTTATCAATCTTCAACTAAGAGGGAAAGATGGCTAAACACCCAACTTTTAATGTTAACCAAATAACAAGTTAAGCATTAGCTAGTTCATTCTACAGCCTCCAATTCAGTGACATACTGATAAAATAATCATTTTTTAAAAAATTTTTAATAGTTTATTGTCAAATTGGTTTTCATATAACACCCAAATCATGGAAAGAGCCTAAATAATCATTTTTAATTCATAGTGTTGTTTCAGAATAAAAATCTAAAATTTCTTTATAATACACTTTAATTAATTTAAAAATACAAATATAGTCCTTGTTAATTGACAAAAATACATTTTGTCAAAAAAAACAGCACTTTTTTCTTCCTTAAGCTTTAGTAATATTCAATGGTTATGATCTTGCTGTTTATATTTCAGGTGATAAGAAAAATATGTTACTGGAGAAGGAGATAAAATGAAGACAACTGAAAAAGACCTGAGCGGGGGCACCTGGGTGGCTCAGTTGGTTGAGCTTCCAACTTCAGCTTAGGTTATGATCTCCTGTTTGTGAATTCGAACCCCATGCCGGGCTCTGTGCTGACAGCTTGGAGCCCGGACCTGCTTCAGACTCTGTGTCTCCTTCTCTCTCTGCCCCTCTCCTACCCATGCTCTGTCTCTCTCTCTGTCTCTCAAAAATAAACAGTAAAAAAAAAAAAAAAAAAAGTCTGACCTAATTCTTTAAATAGGCTTAATATGTTTTACATTTAGGGGCGCCTGGGTGCCTCAGTCGATTAAGCGTCCAGCTTCCGGCTTCAGCTCAGGTCATGATCTCACCATTCGTGGGTTTGAGCCCTGCATTGGGCTCTGTGCTGACAGCTAGCTCAGAGCCTGGAGCCTGCTTCAGATTCTGTGTCTCCCCCTCTCTCTGGCCCTCCCCTGCTCATGCTGTCTTTCTCTGTCTCTCAAAAATAAATAAAAAAACATTAAAAAAAATTTAAATATGTTTTACATTTAGAACTAATACCTTGCAGGAACTATATCAATGCAATACCCTACACGAAGGAGCTGATGACAGTAATAATAAACATAGTAAAATTTGGCAAGTGGAGAGAAGCAATGGGTTATATGGAAACCCATTTGACAATAAATTATTATAAAAATAAATAAGTAAATAAAATAAAATGATTACTATAGTGCTTAATATGGGAAATATTAACTTTCCAGGTATGTGTCTTAAATTCTGTACTTCAGGACAAACATTTATAAAAGAAAAAGTCTCTAATAATTAGTTTTTAAGACAAACATTTTTATAGTATAAACAACAGCAACAACAAAAACTTATTGTAATCCTTGGATTTAGGATTCTCTAATAGCTCTACAACAATGTTAACTTCACAAGGAAAAATCCAGATCCATTACATTAGGTGCACAGGTGGAGAGAATTATCTGAAATTTAAGTAAATACTAATTGGGTAAATGAAATTTCACACGTTTCAAAACAAAAGAAATCCTCATAAATATATTGTTCATTATATATTAACCGCCAACAAATATCATCAGGCAAGGTTTCAAAGGTAACATAAAGAGTTGTATCTTTGGGTGGGGGAAAGGGATACTGCATTCCATTGTTTATAAATAGGCAATTCCCACACTTATTTATTCAAACCACAAAGATACAGACATAGGAAGGGTGAGCAGCATAGGAATAGTGGAGGTCTTTAAGAATACAGTGAAGATGAAAGGGAATATATGAGCCTTGCAAACACATCCCAAGGCATTGTTTTTCATTACCTTTCACTGTGGTGATCCAAATATTGTCTCTTTCATTCAACTTAGAACCTCTAAAGACATGTCAAGCCATGTTTCCAACTCACAGCTGATCGACCAATAAGCTGAGCCAAACAATCACACCCAGTCAACACCTCAGACCTCCCAATACAGATGCCAACAGATCATGGAGACATGCTCTGGGTTAGTTTGTTTGACAGACTGTTAAAATTCCTCTTGCAGAATGCTGAAATATTATACATCCTGACAGTCTTAAATGCAAGTAGCCTCACACAATTTGTAAAGGAAATCTGGCTAAAGCGACAAGTACCTGTAAAAAGAAATAAAGCTGAAATCATATATATGACTGTTTATATATAATATATATTATATACAACAATATATAATATATATTAATCATATATATATAATCTGACTGTTTCCTGCTGCATTTCAGAAAGAAAATCTTTAATACTTATCATGTCATTTTTCAAAATACTTGAATTCTTTTTGTAGACTTGTGAATGCGCCCTGCTACCTAGACTAAGGGATTTCTTATTAAACAGAACCACATGCACACACATGCATCCACACATGCACACACACACACACACACACACACACACACAGAACAGTATAATTTCATAAAACTTGCTCAGCAAAAGACTACATACAGACCAGAAGCACAGTGCCCTCTGGTGCACATACAACTTAAAATCAAATACTTATATAATAGTATCTACATAGAATCAGACACAAAAATACAATACTAAATTTTGCTTCTACATAAATGCTAAACCAACTGCTGGGAATTGTAAATTTCAATCATGAAGAAACAAACCAAACTGATAACTTTACATAAAACATTCTTTATGGCAAAGATCAATACAATCTAATCCATTCAGGCAACCATTTGTACACTCCTGTACTTAATGGATTCACTGGGCTTGGGGAAGCAGGCAGTCTGTTAGATTTAATATACGACTCCTTTTGTGTAACTTATTTATATTCAAATATATAAGAACGGTAAAAGTTAAAGGCCATATATCTCCATCCCCTCCTTTTTCTTGGCCTTTGCTATCATGTCACATTCATCTGCTAATTCTTTTTAACCCCTTGCCATTTTCTCCAGCTTCTGAATGCACAATTACCTTTAAGGGAAAAAAGGACCAGAAGACTCAACTTCTCAGTCACTAGAAGATACCATTTCCATTTAAGCTAAAAAGGTAACGTAGCATGGTATAACGTAGAAAGGAATCTCGAGAAAATTCACTTAAAATTTTGGCTGTTTAAAATGATAAACTCAGCCCCAAAGTTCATTGGAATTTACATATATTGGAAAATAAAATATACTACGTATTGCATCTACAAGAAAAACTTTTAAATAACAAGAAAACAGTACTATAGTGAATAGTAAATAATAACCTTCTGATCATTACCCTTTCCCATCTCAAACTTTCCCTTTGAGAAGCTTAGTTACACACAACCTTCAAGGAAGATATCTCTAAAATTGCTTTCCCTTTGCTTCATACCTGTATATCTTGTATCTTGTGCTAAATCCCTGCCGGCTTCTGTCCACAAAATCTGTGTATTCCTGTGAGCGATGGAAGGGTCCCTTATCAGAGAGGAGCCAGTCGAAGGGGCTTGTGACATGCTGATCCGAAACAGCAGCAACCGCTAAAACCCAGCAATGAAGACTCAGGGCTATCCACTCCCATAGAGCCATCAGAGAGAACAATTCAGCACCAGCTCTGCTCCGCCATATCATGCTTCCACTGGGGACTTAGAGCCTTCATTCTCTTAGCTTTCCCTCAACACCTAGACAAAATACACAGGCAATTAGTTAGCCCCTAGAAGATTCTTTTTCTAGCAATTAAGGTGCTGAGGTGGCGAATTCTTTTCTTTTTTTAATCTAATATCATTGCTTAAAATTAGATGATAGCAAAAGTGAATAGGTAAAACAAAATGACTTATTTTTTTTTTTCAAAGCTGTGTGTCCCGCAGACTTTGTGTCCTTTTGTATATTTATTGGAAAGTCAGTCACTGAGTCATAACAGACTTTGTCATGACAGTGTCATACGGCCACAATCAGAAGTTTTGACAAATGTGTCTTCTTTTCTGCTTAAATGTTTATAACACCAGTCACTTTCAAGAGAAATAGTGATATGTGCAATTATTCCATAAATTATGTTATATATTTTAATATTAGATGTATTTTGTTGTTTATTTTGGCCATTTTAGAATAATGCTTTAAGAAATGGATTAAAGATATTCAGGTAGTTATTTTCACAATATAAATACTAAAATGGAATAAAATTGTGCTCTTAAGATATATATATATATATATATATATATAATCTGCCTATCATCTATTTCTATATATAGATGGGTGGATGGACGTGTAGGGGTGATGGCTAGAAGGGGAGGTGTGTGTGTTTTCTCAGACTTTTCCCCCACTTTTTTATTATGGACAAACTTCCTTGATTATTTGAGCAGAATTATAGTTAAACTAGTTCTAGGACCTTTAAAAATGTCAATGTGCATCAGTGACTTAGTCTTCAGATAATCAGGCATATCTACAAAATTCATATACACACAAAAAACTAAGACAAATGCAGATTATATGTAAACTATAAAATCACATGCATTAATTTTAGAAACATTCAAAAATAAAGTACCACGAGGTGCAATCCCAGTGCGGGAGAGTGTGGATGACTTCCCACTGAGCAGCAAATGCAATGTCTATATACTTCAAAAATAATCTACAAGTATTTGAATTCAATTTTACTTTCCACCTTCACCAATCTTTCCCAATATCATTATTTATACCACATAGAACTCTGCAGTATATAAATTCTGACTAGTGAAAATGTTTTGATAGTGATGGTTTTTAGTCAGGAAAATTTCTTTAGAAAGTAATCAAAATGCACAGTATTGAATAAAATACTTTAATTATAGTAATTGCCATATATCTCTGGTGTTTGGATAGGACAATTGATATTCTTAATGTGCTTTCTACTTATTACGCTATAATTCACAATTTAATCGTACACTATTAATATGTGTAGGTAGAGAGCAATAATTTTAAAACTATAAAGTATCTCAAACAGTGACCCAATATGACTGACTTAGGTCATGAGATCCTCAGGCAAACACACTATATAATTAGAAAGACCAACGCCCACATAGTATATGAATTGCCCCACTGTGATGATTAAACAATGCCCTCTTCTGTAAACAAAAAGGAAGTCTGACAAGTAAATCTATTTAAAAAGTATTTTTCCTAATAAAGGATAACATGATATAATAGATTTGCAATAGAAGTTGAGAGTTTCTAGATCCCCATCAATTACTTGTATAAATGAAGCCCTATCAAAGGATTCAGTACAGAACTTTTAATTACACTGTTTCTTCTGTAGGAACTATACCAATTTTCTTAAAATTAATATATTTCATTTCTACTCATAAACTAAGAATTATTACTATGTGTAATGGTATCATATAATCCTGTTATGACTAATAAATATTTACCATTGTTAACACATGTTTTTTAAAATTGTATTCATTTTAAGAAATCTCTACATCCAAAGGAGGGCTTAAACTAACAACCCTGGGATCAAGACTCACATGCCCTTTCAAATGAACCAGCCAAGCGGGCCTATTAATCATATATTTTCATTCTGCTGATCAAATAGATTTAAACTAGAAACATCTGATCATTACTACAAAAAAGTCATATTTTCTTACACAAAGCACTTAAAATAGTGTCTATCAAGTTGGGAGGAGCTTAAGAGTGTTTCAAGGTACGTTTAATATCGAAGTGAAATCATGTAATTATATACCATAAAATTAAGCCCAACCCTTTTCGTTCCAGCACATGATTTGGTAAGAAGGTAGTAGAGGAGAGCACCCAGATAGCTCGGTTACTTAAGCAGCTGACCCCTGATCTCATGGTTTGTGGGACTGAGTCATTTATCAGGCTCTACACTAACACGTGGAATGGCTTGGGGTTCTCTCTCTCCTCTCTCTCTCTCTCTCTCTCTCTCTCTCTCTCTCTCTCTCTCTCTCTCTCTCTTTCTCTCTCAAAATAAATTAAGTAAAAATCAAAGTAATATATACTTGACCTGGCATTTCAGGTCTCTAAAATTCTATAGTTTTTCAATATTTAATTACCCAGAACCACTGTTTTTATTATTTTCTTTACCAAGTGTGTTGAATATGTTTCATGGTGGTTATATTTCCTAATCTTAACACAGAAACATGGCAAGATTTTCTTAAATTATGTGTAGGAGAACTACACATGTTAGTTAGTATTAGGTTTTAATTATTTCTGTTTCTTCTGCTTCTCTCGTTTGGGTATATGCCCCCACTTCTGTCTGGAAGTGGGGTTTTCTAAAAGAAAGGTCATTAGCACTGAGATAATGAGAAGATCAATCCCGTCCAAATTTATATTAATTTGGAGGAATTTCTTGAAATCATAATTATAGGGTCTTTTTGAAGAGATGAACTATAGCCAAACTATGATATCCAACATTTCAACTGAAGCTACCTTTGAAAATTACCTTTAAGAGTTAAAAAGCAGAGAGAAAAATAGTGTCAGACTACATTTAGGCAAGGATGTGTGCTTCCAAAGATCCTTAGGACAAGTGGCTCTTAGACTCAATGTTCACGTAAAAAAAAAATACTATGACCACCTAGTTTGTCATAAAAGCATAAAATCACTTGTAAATGAGCAGTAAATTTTAAATTATTACTGAATGGCCTTAACTGGTTCCTTTCTTTGATTCAGATTAATAACCATATTTATCCTTGTGTGAGAGATGACTTTATGATATAGACTGCCAATTTCAAAATTACTGAGTAGGGTTTTCTTGAAGTTACTTGGAAGTCACTACTGAAGTAAACAACTATACTTAGAGGTATTACTAAGGAAGGGAAATCATGAAGTCCAATGAAAGAGTTATTAAACTAAAAAGTGAATTTGCCTATTTCATCCCCTGGATGGTGAGGAAATGACAAAATGATCTTGAATTTACTATTCCTAACGAAGGGTCTAAAAGGCCAACTAAGTAATTGGCAGTGTGAATGCACAGCATGTTCAGAAACATGTGAGGGTGTATTTTATGAGGAAAAAAACCAATAAAACATTAAGAACAAGGCAAAAAAATGAGTTCATATTTAAAAAATGATATTCAAGTAAAAATGGTACTGATCAAGTTTTTCTTTTCAAACATTAAGAGTGAGCAGTAAATATTGAAATATTACATTGTTTAAAAAATAGGTGTTTAGTACATGGCCTGCTCTCACAACACATTCTCTCAAAATAAAATGCAGTGGGAGCATTACCAAGTGACACAAGCTTATTACTTGCAAATACCCAAAAAGTCTGTGCAGAAGAAAGATACCAAAGGTTGTTACAAATATAATAATAAACACTAAAGCATGTAATAAATACATAAATGCATAAAATATGTCACATAATATATGTAGCATGTATTCTGGGACATAACAAATATTCCTCCTCATAGCCCTCCTTAATCCTATTGCAGCATGGCAATTGATTTTATCTAAAATACTGGCATATCATATATATTTGAAATTCATAAAATATTAGAGTTTGTGAAACATTTCTTATAATGTTAAAAGGGAATTTCCAGTAAAGCTGAAATCACAGAAAAAAAGAAGATTATGAATTACTGACTTAGACGTAATATCATTTAGATTGGTGGGTCATGTCACACAGGTTCATCTTTTAGAAGACATAATCTCATTATCTGGTATCTAGTAGAGTGCTGAATACTAATTGTTACTGTTTGTTAAACAATTAATATTGCATACTATATAATTGCTTCTTTTCTGTTTGCATTTGAACTGATTTTTCTGCTAACATGTTCAAAATAGTTTCTAAGGGAATAAAACCCACTTACAATTTTGCATATGTGAAGAAGCTTCATAAAGTAATTGCGTCAAAGGTTTTTTTTTAATTTTAAGAAATGTAAAACCCACAGAGTTGAGACGCTAGTACAGTAAACACAGACATCCTTCAGTCACATCTCCAATTGTTCACCTTTTACCATATATTCTATACTCTCTCTCTTTCTTAAGTTTTTATACTTTTTTTGGTATGGAACAAGGATCCAAAGAAAACTGATTAACTCCATGTCATGCAACCATTTCCCAGATTCCTCATCTTCAGCAACTGCTACATTGTTCTATAAAATAGCTCCTTAACAGTCATAATCCCTAATATTGGAATTTATAAATATAAAAAGTTAAGTCTTCAAAATAAAATCTTCAATTACCAAATGATTATATTTATTATAAAGCCACACTCTTCCTTAATAATTTAATAGAATATATTCTTTTAAAGTATAAATATTAGAGTCATTTTATTATTATACAATGAATGTTTGTATATAATACTCACAGAATCTATTAAAATACATAGCACCTGATTATATTACCATAGATCATATATAGTATTTTATTATATATTGAATAAATGTTAGCTCTGAAGTAAATATATACTAAACACTGTGTAGTTAAATACGTAATGGAAGAGTTAACATATATTTTTAACTGTAAATTTTCAATAGCTTTTCCAAATAGCTATAATTTATATTCTTTTTTGTTAGAATTATCAACAAAGTAAATCACCACAAAAAAAGTAAATATCAGTTATCACCTACAATGTGCAAAATACCCTGATATATTTTGGTATGAAGCTGGATCACAGGTATCACTGAAAATATTGCTTTGGTCCTCAGACACTTACACTCAAAAAAAATAAAATAAAAAGCTTTGTGTAAGGCAGGACACATGACCTATGGAATAGTGTCTGTTAGAAACCAATTCTTCTGTCAACTCAAAATCAACATTCTCCATATTTTATCACCTGGTTTATCATATTTAACTGATACTTCCAGATACTCAAATCTTTACCCCAAAATTGTACTTTCCTCTACTTTCTCATTCATTGCACATATCCAGTCAACTCCTGAGTTCTTCCCAAGAATCAAACCTATCACTTCCTTTCCACACGCAGTTCACTTGAGTGGGTCACTCAGCGCCCCATGCTACCGCCATAGCTTCTATTCTAAGTCCCTACGATAGCTTCATAATTGGTCTTCCTAACACCCATGTGGCTCTCCCCAATTTGTTCTTTATACTACAGAATTATCTTGACATAAAGTTAAGTTCGAACATAGAACTCTTTTACACCCACTTATGATTTTGTGTCATTTCCCTCTGGATAACATCCAAACTTTTCAAGATAATTTATAAAATTATCTTCGCTTACTTAACTCTTCCTTTGCATCTTTCTCCCTATATATGACACTACAGTTATCAACCAAACATCAACTATACTGCAAGCATTATTTTATTCCTCAGATTCATCTCCCTTTCTCCCTTTCTTCAGCATTTTTGCATATGCAGTTTACCTGAACTGTCATTTCTACTTGGATCTCTTCATCTGCCCAATCCTTTCCTGTCTTTGAATTTCAGACTAGATTGTCATTTCTCCATGAAGCCATCTGTGATTCTTTGAGATTGACTGGTCTTATTTCATGATCCCATGTCTTCATCTATACAGTACATTTACATTGTATATTTATGTGGATGTTTTGTCTATTTGGCTACATATCTCCCCTGACTCCAATCAGACTTAGTTTAAGGGGGACAATAATTGTTCTTATTTTAATGACAACTAGGTACAGTTAGCAAAGTACCTGAAATAAAGTTTCTTAATACGTATTGGTTAAGTGAATGAATAAATGGTGAGTAAGTAAGTAGTAAATTGAGGTTTAATGAATCTGATATGGATGGCAAGATTAAGAAAACTCATTCTACATGGAAAGAAGAAAGTTTTAAGGAGTTTGCACCTGAGCAAGACCTCAGGATGACAATAGTTTTATAGTTGAGAAAGGAGCGAAAAGGAGTCCTGAGATAATTGTTGAGGTGTTCAAATCACAAACATAAATGACGTGTTCAGATAGTATCAAAGCAAAGCATTCTTAATATTCAAAAATTATGAAGAGCAAGGATATAAAACTATAATTAATTATTAGATATAAAACTATCATTAATGATTAGCTTTCAGTATAATTATAAGGGAATATCATGATCCTCCATATAATTGTGGAAAACTTAGGATCTTGTCATTTATATATTATTATTCATAATTTCTAAGGATAAATCAAATGAACACGAGCTCAAAGGTAAAGTCAAACATAAGATCTCTTTTCACCATTAAGCATAATATATGTTATACTGTGTCATCACTCTGGAATTTAAAGAATAATAATACAGAAACAGCAGTTGAATAGCTTGCCCTTCCTCACTTGAAAGGTCATATAGTAGGAATAACTTTAACTAAAATCCTTCCAAACTTAGTGGAGGGGAAAAATAGATAGTAATAATGAAAATGACATTATTTTCTTCCCAATAAATTATGTTTACCAAGCTCTTCTGATATGCCAAGCATTTTGCCAATATTTCTATGTTCCACTTCCTAACAGCACAGTGCAGTATATATTATTATCACCATTAGCTTGTTTAGGTGACTGGGGTTCAAGGTGAATAAATATGCAACAGAGCAAGGACCAAATGACAATAGTCTTGAACCCAAATTGAAAACGAGGCTTTCCCTATTACACCACACTACAACCTAAGGAGAACTGATTGCAATTGAAAAATTATTTATTAGGATTTTTGTCTCCACTTAATAAAATGCTTTTGAACAAAATAAAAATTTTAAATGTTAAATATAAATAATAGAAATAGAAATGATATAAAATTAAATGTTATTCAGTTTAATATCTTTAAAGACAAGTACTATAAACTAAAAAATTACAAAACTAGTTGTTTTCAGATAACGTGTTTTATTTATTGGGATAAAAAGTATAATCATGGTCAGAGTGATTTAATTTACCTATGTGCTCTTCAAAAAATTGCAAGATTAATGCAGTAGGCTTAATAACTCAATACTAATATAAATTGTTTTATAATATTACAAAATAAAAAAAAGAGTTGGTGTCTCAAGATGGGAGATATAAGAAAATTATGAGATGATTTTAATATTTTCTGAAATACAATCATAAATTTTTAATTAAGGTAAGATTTCTTATGTTCTCAAAAATTCCAGATGAGGACAAGAATATTAGGATCAACTTTAGCAAGTGTTATTTTAAGGAATAATAGTAGGAAAAGTCAAGACTGCAGCTAAAAATAAATATTTTAAAGAATTATTTGGCAGGACAGATTATGGGTTATGAGGAAAATCATTTCAAAGCCACCTGTTGTTTAAAATGGCAAAACAAGTATTAAATTTGGTGAACATATTAAAAAATATATGGATAATGTAACACATCATCTTCCTATATGCACATACATATATTTTTCGCCTTTGAATATTCATGACCTATATATATCATATATAGTCAAATTAATAAAAGTGTAAGAGCTCCATTATTCAATGATTTACATCATTATGATGTATTAATTTATGGTTTTAGTAAATGTCAGTTATGTTCTATAATTTTTTTACCTCAAGTGACCTTAAATTGTTATTTCTTAATGTAGACATTGTTTAATTAAAGGTAATTAAATTTTAAGCAGTCTAATAGAGTAGAATTTGGCATTTTATTCTGTAAAGGTGTCAAGAAATTTATCAAGTTATAAAATCTTGCATGTTACATAATGTGTGCCTTTTTTCATATAAATAGGCAGAATTTTGCCACTTTCTCTTTTCTGCTCTCCACCAAGAACACAGAGAAATGGTTGCTTTGACTTTGTGCACCTGCTGAAATAAACAGCAATGTGTAGAAATGGGGGAAAAAGTTATTTTGAATTTTAGTAGTGCGATTTGTCACTGGGTATATCTGGAAATTATAAAAAAAGTGGTTTTTTCTTTTCTTTATGCACTAATAATTCTTCCAATTTCTCCCAAAAAAGTAAAACAGATTTGTAAAAAGCCAAAAAGCAAAAAAATATCATACAACTGTAGGCATCTCAGAAACCTGAGGTTATCCAATCAGGAAATTAAAAAAAAAAAAAAGGAATGCATTCTTATGTGCAATAGGAATTCCTTTTGAATTTTAAAAACAAAAAGGAACACCTGGGTAGTTCAGTTGGTTCCACATCTGACTCTTGATTTCTGCTCAGGTCATGATCTCAAGGTTCCTTGTGTGTTTGAGCCCCACATCAGGCTCTGTGTTGACAGTGCGGAGCCTGCTTGGGATTCTCTCTCTCTTTCTCTCTTTGCCTCTTCCCCACCTGTGTGTGCTTTTTCTCTCTCTCAAAATAAGTGAATACACTTTAAGAAAAATCTAAAAACAGATGCCCTGGTGGGTTAATAACTACCTTAAATCCTCTCGAATATGTTGTTTTTAAAATTATTAAAATAGCTACAAACTAGATGTATTTCCATTCATGAATCTTCTAAAATTTCACAGCATGCCACTATTATTCTTTTTACCACCTTTGTTCATGACCAGTTTATGAAGGGCTTGCTGGCAGGGATTATGTCTCAGTAATCCCTGTGGCCCCAAGAGCATAACAAACTGTCATGGACAGGGCGAATTTCCGGAACATGCACCGAATTCCATTTTTTCCTTTTATTTGTAGGCTAGTTCATTGTGTCTGCTTAAACCAGAAAGAGATTGCTATTACATTAATCTGTTAGTAATCCTTTGTTTTATACTATTTCACTTTTCTTTATTTTTTAAATAATTGAGTTTCTTCGTTTTAAATCATGTTGTATAGGTTAAGACCAGGCTGAGAAGTGAAACTTCACAGTGATTTAACTCTGATAAACCTACATTCCAGAGGGTGCTTCTCATTATTTATTTTAGCTGATCAGGCAATACAGTGCCTCTGAATTACAGCTTTAAGTGTTTTCCATCTTAATGAGGGTTAGTATTCCTCTGAGAAGTATATACTGCAGAGGGAACTAATCTCCTGCTTGATCCTGTCAATACAATCTTGTCCTCCCAATAAAGAAGAAGTTAAATGCTACTACCTAATGGTAGAGCTGATTAGAAAAAATGAAGAGAAGGTGAGTTCCATTCCTTAATTCTGTCCAGCACATAAGGCACATAATTCTTAAAAGCCCAAAGGTCAAGAGCCATTTGGGTTATTTTTCATATTTCAAATGTGAAATATCTTCATGCTTCAAGATAAGTGATTATATAACAACATATCTTGGTGAGATTTAGATTGTACTTCATTTTAGTTCATAAGGAAAGTCATCAGAGAATAAAGAATACATTTCAGATACAAGATGTTTTGCACAGTATATTTAGATGGTAAAACCTAATGTTAAAGTATGAGAAATGCTTCTGAAAATTGACTATAATTAGTATCTTTGATTACCAAACAGTAAAAGAGGAGACAGCTTAAAACAAAGATATTTTTCCCAGGGAAGGGTGAACGGCTCAATCAGTTAAGCTTCTGACTCTTGGGTTTAGCTCAAGTTATGATCTCACGGTCTGTGAGTTTGAGCCTTCTATCAGGCTGTGTGCTGAGCCCTCTCAGAGCCTGGAGCCTGCTTCAGATTCTGGGTCTCCCTCTCCTCTGCACCTCTCCTGCTTGCTCTCCCTCACTCTCTCAAAAATAAAATAGACGTTAAATAAGTAAAAAAAGAAACATTTTTAAAAATAAAATAAAGATTTTTTTTCTAAAGAAGACATGCAGATGACCAACATACACATGAAAAGATGCTCAATATGACTAATCATCAGGGAAATACAAATTGGTCCCATGGTGAGATATTACCTTATACTTGTAAGAATAGGTAGAATCAAGAAGACTAGAGATAAATGATGGCCAGAATATACAAAAGAAGGAACACTCATGCACTGTTGATGAGAATACAAATTGGTGCAGCCACTGTAGAAAACACTATGGGAACTCCTCATAAAATCAAAAATAGAAATACCATGTGACCCAATAATGCTGCTACAGATTATTTATCCAAAGAAAACAAAAGCACCAATTTGAAGAGATATATGCATCCCTATGTTTACAGCATTATTATTTTAATAGCTATGATAAGGAAGCAACCCAAGTGTCCATGGATAGATGAATGAATGACGAAGATGCAGTATTTATACGCAATGGAATATTACTCAGTCATAATAAAGAATGAGATATTCCCATTTGTGAGAACATGGATGGACCTAGAAGGTGCTATGCTAAGTGAAATAAGTCAGACTGAAAAAAACAAATATTATTTCACTTACATGTGGAATCTGAAAAACAAAGCAAAACATTCAGACAAAGAAGGCAGAAATAGATCCACAAAAACAGAAAACAAACTGGTGGTGGGGTGGGGGTGGAGGAATGGTTGAAGGGGTAAAGGATATATAGGCTTCTGATTATTGAATCAATAAGCCACAGGGATGAAAAGTACCGCCTAGGGGATCTGGTCAATGGTAAATTAAATAAATAAATAATATACAACTAAGGATTAAAATAATCTACATGTACATACAGAAATGGAATGAAAATCATGTTACAGACAGACATCTGTGTTTAATATGGTCACTATAACCAGGAAAAATATTCTGCTTTTTCTAGCATAGTCTGATTCGTATGCCAGAAAGTATGAAACCTTGGTTTGTAAAACTAAAACAGTTCTTGTCAGTAAAAGACTTTTGTCATGTACATGCAAATTGAAAGAAAATTTGAGGAAATAATTTTTTAAAAGGACTGTGTGCAAGTACTATGTAAGTACAAAGGCAGTAAACATGTTTTCCCTCAGCTTTATGGATAATGACCTCAGTCACAGTTTTCCAAAGATTTAGAAATGATTAAAACACAATTTTAATATAGGTCCTGTATAAAAACAAAGTATAATACTAACTTATACTTTCAGCAAAGGCATTTATAGTGCCGTAAACAAAGACTGATATATTCTAAGAATAAGACATAATGCTGGCTTGAAGAGTAGAAATGTTGGAGTTTGGAACCAAATGGACAATAAATCCATTGTTCTCTAATAGGACCAAAACTTACCTTGGAGTTAACCAGGTTACAAGGTGAAGTAGGCTATTTAATTAGAAGTTATTATATGAAGAAACACAAAGAGGAGTGTATCTTCTGAAGTCACACGCAAAAGAAATATTACATTTAAGAAACTTGTTTTAAAGTTTTCAAGTATTTTATTTCAAGAGAGAGAGCGCGCGCACACACACACACACACTCGCTCACACACGTGCATGCACATGGGGGAGGGGCAGAGAGAAAGGCACAGAGAGAATCCCAAGCAGGCTCCACACTGTCAGGGTGGAGCCCGGTGCAGGGCTCGAACTCCTGAGCAGTGGAATCGTGACCTGAGCCAAAATCAAGAGTCAGATGCTTAACCAACTGAGCCACCCAAGTGCCCCACATTTAAGAATTTTTAAAGAAAGTCTAGGAAAATTGCTCACGTTTTTTAGAAAGGTTCTGATTATTAAGCCAAAGAAAATTCTTTTATTTCAAAATAATAATCTTCAGGTTCTTTTTATTCATTTGTAAGGAAATGAAAATGTTCAAGTATTTTTAACCTAGAATTGTGTGGTTATAAATGTTATCAGTGGACCCCTAAACTTGTCTTCTAGTCTTGTTTACAGACACCATTAAATTCCCAGGATAATTCTTGTAATTATTCAATCATTCCTGTAATAATGTAATAATTACTGCAATTCCAGTACAAGCAACACCAGGCAGGGATCTGTGTCTGTTTTTATTCACTAACACATCTGTAGCCCTAAAAAAATAACCTGGCCAGAGAAAGCCCTCAGGAAACGCACTACTGAATAAGAAAAATTAAATTTGTAAATTCTTATAATGTTAATTTTTATTGTTAAGTCTAGTTACTAAAAAACTAGATATCACGTTTGAAATGTTTCCATTAAGAAAAGCTCACATTTAAAAAAACAAAACAAAACA
Source organism: Suricata suricatta (assembly GCF_006229205.1). Classification (NCBI taxonomy): domain Eukaryota; kingdom Metazoa; phylum Chordata; class Mammalia; order Carnivora; family Herpestidae; genus Suricata; species Suricata suricatta. The sequence goes on along the minus strand of NC_043702.1, from coordinate 157,266,516 downwards.
AACCACGATAAAACATCAACTAAGTCATCACTCAGAGAATCATTATGGTTGTATTTGCAAAAGTGTCCTGGTTCCTTCATTTGTCTTTAATAATTATCCCTGGGACTCTGGAAGGAAAATGCATTTTTTACTGACCTATCTCTATCCTGAGAAATATGACATCCTTCTTCTCTCAAAGAGAACTGTATTTATAAAATCAAATTTGGACAGTGTGAAAATAAAAATCGTGGGCAAGCATTATATTTGCCTTTGTGCATTAATTAAAACAAAGTGTACTACAAATAGCAAAAAAATTGTAAAAGTCTTATGCACAATCGTTATATCTTTCCACTGTTACATTCTCAAGGTTCACTCCAGTGCACACCATTGATCTAACATCCAATAAATTAAAAAAAAAAAATTTGTTTTGAAAGCGAGAGAGAGAGCATGCTGAGGATGGGCAGAGAGAGAGGGAGAGATATCCAAACCTGGCTCTGTGGTGTCAGCACAGAGCCCGACATGGGGCTTGAACCCATGATCTGTGAGATCATGTTCTGAACTGAAACCAAGAGTTGATGCTCAACCAACTGAGCTATCCATGTGTCCCTGATAAATATTTTTTAAAGAACCAAAATAACAATAAAAAGAGGTGATCTACAGTAGACAAACCAATCCAGCTGCAAGTAGTTAAATTGTGATGTGCTGCTCTCTAGTGCCTTCTGAACCACCATCCAGGAAACCCTATCAGGATCCTCCATGTCTCTAATGGGAGAATGCACATCTCACCCAGTGGCCAGAGATGCCGGAATGGCCAATATTTTCACAGGGTAACTAGCCACATGTTGCCAGGTCATGGTAATCTAGTCTAGCTTGTCTAATTAAGCTTCATTCTAACAATATGTTTTATTTCCCCTCAACATGCAATTTTGGAAACATCTGATATTTTCCAAGGACCATTCTTATCACTAAGTTACTTTAAATCTTCAAACTTAGAAAGTTAAAAGGAACTTAAGATATTAATTCAAAAGAAAACCAAAGTGAATCTATAGGAAAAATAATTTATTTTCTTGAAGAGAATTTTTATATTAAAAAACACCCAGATTTTGAAGGATTATATAAGAAAGCATAAGTAGGACATCACTATGTCTAAAATATAGAGACTATTGAGTATTAGTTATACCCAGCACACTAGGTACACACTGGTGGTGATTTTTTAAATCATGTCTTAATTTGTCAAAATTACCTTCTAAACAATAATCATAGGAATCAATGTTATGGGAATTATCTGAGTCTGAAATTTGGTACTAAGTAATTTTTTAAGCTTACTTATTTTGAGAGAGAAAGAGTCAGCAGGGGATGGGAAGAAAAAGAGAGGAAGAGAGAGAATGCTGAGCAGGCGCTACACTGTCAGTGCAGAGCCCAATGTGGGGCTCGAACTCACTAACCATGAGATCATGACCTGAGCTGAAGTCAGGAGTTGAACACATAACTGACTGAGCCACCCAGGTGCTCCAGTAATAAATACATTTTTATGAAGAGTTAACAACTGTTTAGTTTCAAATCCTGAGTAAATAAATTTTCATCTTCTGCTTAGACCTCTATAAATGTATATCTAAAATATGGTAATGCATGTTAAATTTTTGTCACTTTTGTGATGAAAGAATCATGTGACGCTAGATAAACCTTTTATCTTACTGACTCAATATTATTGATGAGAAAAAATATTTTTAATAGTTCATCACAGGCATTTATACGAAGTTGCTGATTCTTACTCTAAATCAAAATTGATTTTCTTAAATAGCAGCAGTCAGGGATAGGTTTAGAAAGGAATCATGACATGAGCGATCTTTTTTATTCATTCTGGCCTATCCTTTGTATGACTGTAAAATGTCTTCATTTCATGGATGGATGAAAGACACAAATGAAAACCTGCTAGAATTCTGAGAGGAAAGGTGGATGCTCAAAGTTATTTTTCCTCCTGGTTTTGTCACTACTCAAACATAATCAGTGCTATGCTTTTAGCCAAAATGTAAAGACTGCTACATATTGAAAATGTCAATAATCTGTCCTTGATCTAAAAGTTCTCAAAGAAGGAGTGATACATTGCAAAAATCTGTGTGTGGAGAAAAAGTTTTATAAATCCATAAGCTGTATCTCCTCTCCAAGGTGAGAAAGATACTTAAAGCAAGTCCTTCAGTCAAAAAAGAAGTTTTAAACTTAATTTCAAAAGATTTGTGGAGTGCCCCTTCAGAAATTTCTCAGGAGTCCCGTTCTTCTTAGTTATGGATTTTGTTTTCATTCAGAGAGTACTGGATTCACTTCTCTTAGTTCACCACGTAAAAATGAAAATACTGTTTGGCTATTGTTGAAACGTTTGATAAGTACAAAAAAGTATATTTTACAACATTGGAAAACATACACCCCCTAATAACTGCTTTTTCAAGAAAGGTTTTTAATTAAAAGTAAGAAGTTGTGTTAAAACTCCATTTAGATGGAAATTAGTAAAAAGTAACAAAAAGTATACTTTCTAGTTGTTACTGTTGTTGATGGTAATTGGCAGATCATTTTTATTCTATTTTGGAAACTTTTAGTCTTCCACATTATTCCCTAGTATAATTTCCAAAATGCTACTTATCACATTTATAAAATGCCCTATAACTTTGTCTTTGTATATTAGAAACAGGTTAGAATGGATAATCAAAAATTCAATTACTTGTAAACTTGAGTCATTCAATTTAAATATTTTGTGTAAGTTAGACTTGGTCTATATATTGATTATCTTTGGTATAAGGAAATGTTGAGGAAAGCATGAGTTAATTATCTAAAGAGATCACTTTTTTACAACTTCGCTGTAAGATTTATTTAACCTTTAATGATTTTCTTCTAAACATTTCAATTGTGGTTATTATTATTTAACAGTTATTTAGTTCTGTAAAACACTGCTCTATCATCTCTCTATGTACCTTTAATGGGCTGATTTTTCAAACCATCAGAAATGTTACCATACTAAACATATGAAAGACAGTTAAATGTATTATCTACATCAGGACTTCCTGATTGAATTAATTCTGTTCTAGATTTACTTTAGCTGCAACAGAAGAAGCTTCTGCACACAGTATTAAGTTGCATATCTGAAAGCATTTAAAAAATACTTGTATCCTTAAAAGATATGCCTATCAACGATATTACAAATTACAAAGAACACATTATATGCAACATATGTGATTCAGTAATGATGCTTGATGCAACCCATGCTTGATTTTTTAAATTTATTTTTTTTGTTTGATTTAATCACATTTTCCCAAACTACCTTGTATTTGTGGACATCATATGGGGTGTTTTAAGGAAAATGTTTTTCAGTTGTGCAAATGAGTGTCTAATGAATCTATAATGTAGCAGTGTGCTTATATTCTGGCCAGTATTTGACATTGAAACTCTAGCCTCCTCAATTCTGTTCCTCCCAAGGCAAGATTGTTTTTTAATAGTGCAATATTCTAGAGATAGCTTTTAAAATTAACAAAATGCAAGACTCCAGAAAAGTTAATAAAAAACAGCTCAGTCCTGATGAGGTTGGCTGATATTCACAGAAATCAGTAAGAATAAGTCTATCTATAAGTATTCTTTCACATAACTCTTTAATGGAATTTAAATGAAACACACCATTATGAGACAATAATTCTTAGAGAGCAGAGAACTACAATACATTTGGATATAATGTTAACATATTTATTAATTTAATCAATAAATGTGTATTTTATGGATTTAATTTGCTGGAACTATAACGTGGTAACTTCTTTATTAGCTATAAAAGGAAATTTGTTATGCTTTGGGTGTTTTCAAAGGCATCTACATCTGAGTAAATTAGGGTTCAGGCATTAAAACAAACACTCCCAAAGTATTAATTATAAATAAAAATAGGTCACACTGAGGAAGAACACACTTGACCTGTAAATTTAGTAAAAATAAAAATTATGGCAGATTATAAATTATGTTGAAGAAATGCCAATGAACATGGAAGCATAAGAATGTATGAGAATTCTTATGTTTTTAGGTTGCATGTCTTTTTTTTTCATATTTGAATGTATACTTTCTTGGCTAAAAATAATCATTTAAAAAACCAACACAACTATTTATTTTATGATAAATACCTGGCAATCCAGTCAACTCTTTAAAAATATATTTGTTTTATCTTTCAATCTTAGGGGGAAAGAAATTGGTTAGGGAATCATGATGGAGTTATTTCAATTACAGAGCGTCAACTAGTTATTCATGATTTGTTACTTTGAATCCAAAGTTGATGTGTATCTCAGAACTGTGTGCATGAATACTTCATTTCATATATTAAGTATAGAAAAGTGGACTCACAGCTTATGAAATCATTAGCTATGGATACTTTGTAACTGGATAGGTTTGAACATGAGTAAGTGGATACCAATATTCTTAATAGCTCATCAAATATGCCTTGAAATGGTAGTAATGGAACCTTTATAACATTATTGATGAGCGTATTTGATGACCAGTATAAAATTGTTAGAGTGCCTATTTGATATCAGTTAAGAAAAAAAAAAGGAGAAGAAGAAAAAAGAAAAAGAACTTCCAGATATATTTTCAGTAGAAACGTCATTAGTGTTTATAATAAAAGTTCATCTGTAGAGATCTTTTTCCTCTTTTCTAGAATAGAATAAACATCATTATACTATTCCCTTCTTTTAATAATCACAATCATCCATTAGCAATCAATAATATTCAAACACAAATGATGTCTTCCTTTGTTCTTCTGTAGAACTTATAAACTGAAAACATTATAATCATAAAATGATATAGCAGAAAATTCAGAAACTGCTCAGTTACACTCTTAAAGTCTAAATGAAAATATCCATGTAGTTGCTAAATTAAAACAGCAGCAATGACAGATGTCTCCTAATTAATTCTGGTAAGCTGAATATTAGTTTGTAAACAATGTTTGAAATCATTTTCTGAGTTTCCACTTTTAAAGTTGCTACATGAGAATATGTTGACTTTATTTTCAATTAAATTGACAGGAATCATCATGTTAAATAACATAAACTTGCTAAGAAATCAGACTTTCACTAAATGACACTAAAACTTTATCAAGAATAACTACTTTTGTAAATGTGACTATTGTCCTAGAATTACATTAAAGTCAAGGTAAATATAATTAAGAACTAGTGTGCCTCAAGAAATGCATTCTACAACTTTTGTTTTGTTTTTTAGCCTCACAAGATCAAAACAAAAAGAAAATGTTATTTAAACTCATTAGACACCCTGACACCATAGACCATGAATATTTGATGCTAATCTTAAGAAAAAAAATGTTGTTGACATCATTAGTTCTTCATGAAAGGACAACTTTATCCAAAAAGACAATAAAAATTAATGTAAATGCTATCTTTTTAAAATATATTTTTCTTTCAGAACATGTTTATCGATTTAAAGCATCTTTATCTCTTACATCATTGATCTATCACAACGTTATAAAGTAGATATTATTTTCCCCATGTGAGAGTTGAGGAAAATAAATCAAGAGTGGTCAAGAAATTCCACAAGATTCATATTACTGAGGTAGAACTAGAACTGACATTGAGCAAGGAATCCTAAACCCATCTCACTCTACGTTTCAAAACCCACTGCTAGAAAATAAAGAGAAAAATACTAAGAATGTTAGGAGCCTACCTCATTAATCATAAGTTATAATCATAATATCCAAATACTCTTGTGGTACTTTTTCATGAAAAAAGAATTTATGTTCAACTTGCCACATTGGTGTTACACTTCTGTTTGGGTCTGAACTTCAAACTAACACCCAATTTTCTGGATTACAAAAATTGTAGACACTTATTCCAGTCAGTAACTGCTCATTTTAAAGAGAATATGAAAAAAATAAAATAAAAACAGCAGGGACTACAGGAAACTGAAGCATCGGTTGATAACAAAGTAACAAAGTTCTCAAGTCCTACCAGTTAAGTCCTTTGTACTTGTAGAGGGAAACACGCAAAGACACTATTCTGAAAAGAAATTCCATTTTTCTTTAAAGAACACACACATAATTAATAAGGTTAATTTTATATATGCATGTATGTATGTATAATCCACACAAGCGTATACACATACACACTCATACAAACACACATTCTTTTAGAATCCCAAAGGATTTTTCCAATTTAAATTTGATTTAGTAAACTATATATACCAATCATTTTGCATAGAAAAAAATCAAGAAGTACTGTATTTTATAAAAAATCTACATTTCCACTATAATGCTGAGTTTAAGAAAATACCTCATGAGAGGCTAGAATAACACAGTATCTGGTTAAATGACAAATAAAATCAATCATATGTGTATTGTGGCTATTTCATTTCAAAAACATTATGAAAGCAATGTATATTTAAATACCTTCTCCACCCACCCAAAAGTGGGTGTACACACACACATACACACACACACACACTGAACATGTTCACTGCTATAAAACTCCAGAGGGTAAAATGCAAAAGAGTTGATGAGTTGGGAAGAATTGAAGAATTGAAATTCATTGACAAATTACTTTCTCCAGTGGAGTAAAAACTACCTCTTGTATCAAACTCCCTTTTAAGAAAAGCACTATAACTTTGCAATTTTATGACCCAAAGTTGCAATGATCTTTCTTATATCTTCAAGATGTTATCAGTGAGCCTTAGAAGGAGAAAATTATTGATCAGAAATCCACATCAATAAATGTAAGTACCAAAAAATATTTCCAGGGAAAATCTTAAAGAATTTAATTTCTTTGAGAAGAGAAAGTGTTAGAAATAAATAGAATAGTTTTAGAATTGCTTCACTAATTTTTTGCTTCATTATGTGGAGCCTCCCGATCCCTTCAACATGTAAGCAAAACATAACAAAACATTATCAATAATAACAAAACTTCACAGGTTCAAAATAATGTTGTCATTTTAATTATGTTTTTGTTAAATCTAATAGTAGAAGAAATCTATTGGCTGCTAAAATTGTACATCTATAAAACTAGGAATTTTAAAAAGCTTTATTTATGAGAGATTTACTATAATTTTCTAAATGTTTATTTTTCAGTTTCCAACTAGTTTTCCAAGCCCAAAGATTTGTATACTGGGGTTGTATGAAACACTGCCTTAGGGTAAGTTATTTTCTGATCCTATTTGAAAACCCAACCAACCCCCACTCCAAGAATTTTTGTTTTTGAAATTGAGAAAATAATAGGACTATAACCCATTAAATAATTCTCTCAAATAGTCAGAATTAAATTGCTAGTTCAAGATGCCCTTAATAATTCTCCAATTGTCCTTATATTAAGGTCTGTGACCTTAACAAGAAGGACTGTTTCAAGGCATTTCTGCAACTACTATTTTACCTACTTCGTCAGGAATATGCATTCCTTCCTCCAACTCTGTACCCTCCCCATTTCTTCCTTTGACCTCTGCCCGGTTTATGATTTTTGTAACATTGTTACACATTTCAGTGACTGCAAGTTAAATATTTAAATGGATTTAAAGGATTCACGAATATGAATACCAAGAAGTTATGCATCATAGCAGAACCATCTGAAAATACATACATCCCATCGCTTGAAACAGAGAAAAATTATCACAGGGTTGGTCAAATGCAGGTTATATGACTGTCAATAAAATATAGACATTCAGTCCTTACCTGCTTAACTGCATGATGACAAATCTAAACAGCATGCAAAACAAGTCTCAAAATTCTGAATCCTCTGTCTTCAAAGCTGCTGTGACAGTTTTATACCCTGATGCTTTCTTCTTTGCTTGCGGACATTTGACTGGCTAGGATATTTGTAAGCAATAGTAGGGTTATTTTGCAACCCCAGTCACCTCTTCCTCTTTTCAAGCCTCTGGTTGGCATCTCACACAGCTCTAAACAGGCATCTTATCTTCGGAAGTAGAGCCTCCCCCGCGTTTTCCAGACCGATCCCCATTAGAAGGAGGTCCCTGCTCTAAAGGGCTGATCACGTTCTCGACCTGGTGCAGAGCAAAACGCTCTCTGGTTCAACTCCTGGGGACTAGGACAACAGCCCTCGGAGACTTCAGCTCTCCGCCACTGCCTGGCTGCAGAACCAGCAGGCACCCGCGGCCAAGAAGCGCCACCCCCTCCAGGGTGGACTCCGGAGGGGAGCGTTCCCAGTCCCAGACCCTACCTCCCGCCCCACCTCCAGAAAGGGGGAAGCCAAAAATAAAAGCCCAACTTGAGAGTGGGTCTAATACCAGGCATACGGCTGCCCACCCCACTCTCTGCCTGGACTTCAACCTTACAGGACGAGCTCCAGTTCCAAGTTGAAATTCAACTCTCTCTCCCC
>NC_043702.1:157184951-157258089 GCF_006229205.1 Suricata suricatta | reverse complement strand
GCCCGGCCCCGCGCCCGGGCCCGCCAGGCCCCCGGGCCCCGCGGCGTCCGCGCGCCCCGCGCCCAGGTGGCCTAGGCGTTGCCGGGAGCTGCGGACAAATCTCCGGGCACAGTCGCCTGTTGCTAGCCCTCCGGTTAAAGCGTCCTTGGCGGCGGCAGCGCCTTCCAAACGCGAGGGTCCCCGTTCCCAAGCTAGAGCTTCGGGCTGTCAGAGAGCAGGACGCACTTACCTAAGCCCCGTACGTCTGTGCTTCCCTGGAGTGGACTAGGCTAAGAGCAAAAGGATGACTGCCCTGAAAGTTGCGTTTTTCGGTTTCGTCCCCCCCCCCCCCCCCCCGCACCCTGGCGCAATAGCAGCAGTCCTCCAAAGAGGAGGCTCGAATTGGTGAATTAGGCGAAGCCCTCGTTTGTTCAACCCAAGTCAGGGCGGCTGATGGCACTTGTCAGCCAGGACGAGCAGACTGGAAGGAGACCAGGTAGAAACTAGTGCCGGGTGAGGGGCGCCCAGGGGTGCGGACCACGGTCTAGCCCCGCTCCGAGGGGCCGCTGGCGGGAGCCGAGGGGGGAGAAGCCCCGGAAGCCTGAGCTGGGGGATGGGGTGACGCTGCAGCTGGAGTACTTTTCTGTCTGGAAGCTAAAAGGGCTTTTGAATTTAAAAAAGCATTACTTAGGTCGGCGCGTCAGCCATCAATGAGGGCAGGAATAGTTCTTCCGAGAAATTAAAAGAGAGAGAGAGAGAGAGAGAGAGAAGAAAATAGGGATAAATGGGAAATGAAGAAGGAAAAGACGTAAGGGAAGTAAGAAAAGCTTCAACAATAGGTTCTCACCTCCATCCATCCCAGTAACGAGAAATATTGTAGAAACCAGGAACTTGTTCTTATGGGGGCTGGGCAGCGGGGGGGGGGGGGCGCTAGGGGGCGGTCACAGAGGAAACCCTAAAACCTTACTGTGCATTAGAGATGACTAACACACGCAGGCTTGACATTTAATTAATACCGTGTCCTTGTCAATATGTGAAGGAAAAGCTAAGAGTTAAATGTGCCTCAACATACCTATACTTAAAGGGGAAATGATAACCATAACTGTCAGTTAAGCCCATAAAAATGTCCATAAAAGCTCAAAACACTGACATATTAACATGCTTATGAAAAATTGAGTCTGGGGGTTGAACAAGTGTGAAGAGTGAGGTAATTAATTTTTTCATATAGTCTGTCCCTGAATTTCAATTTATTAGAACCAAGATAATCAGTACTTCCTTCCGATGGCTTTCTTCCTCTAAAATGAGTACTGTGTGTCCAATTAGCTGTTCACCAGCTAAATTCACAAAATCAGAAATATACTAAATATGATGTCTGAAGTGAAATACAATGTCCAAAATAATGTCCATGTGTGATATAGAAAAAAAAATGGTGCACTTAAAACTCCCACTCTTCTTCTTACCATAGAGTGGTTATTAGCACTTAGTGTCCGGTTAAACCCATAAAAATACAGTTTACAAAAGTCCCCCTTCAGTCAGGTAATTGCTCCCAATGAGCAAATTCTGACCTGAACAATCTTCTGAAGATCAGAGACCTGTGAACTTTCTCAGACCCTGAAATTTTCAGAAGGTTTCTTTTAAGGTTACTCTTGGATAAACATATAAAATTTGACCTTTCAAATGGCACAAGAATGTGTGCCAAGAAGCATTAATGGGGGGGGGGTGGTCAATATTTCCTATAACCTGTAATATACATGAGGACAGAAATAAATAATGTAAAAGGTGATGGGATAATTCATTACATGGGTTGTATCTTCATAGCACAATTGCAACTAATATGCTAATTAATTAACAGTCACATAGATGTTTGAGTTCTGAAAGTAACAAAAATATTTTTAATGAGATATTGTCTAAACAAAGCTCATTAAAATATGCTAGCAATAAGTTTCTAATAAAATGTAAGGAGAAGAACTTACCAGAGGACATTTCAGGAAGCAAGATGACTGTGAGAAAAATATATCCAGGATTCAAACAGATATTCCATAATCTTCCAAATTAAGGTAGTGATGAGCTGCAGAGTGGTGGAACTTTGAAAAAATCAGCAGTTCCTGGTGGCATGTAACCAACTAAAAACCAGTTACACAGAAAGCCACGAACCCCCAAGGAAAAGAAGCAAAATGCGAAAGAGGTGCCTTTTATTTTGGGGGGTGGGGGGCTTATTTGTGACGATCCTCAGGCAGACAGAGTGAAAATGTACTGACTGTAGCATGCCCATACAGTGGGGGGAAATAGAAGCGGTGTAACCCCAGAGAACAGGAGGTGAAATACAGATAAATCTGTAAGGAGAAGTAAAAGGATGTGCTGAAGACAAGAGATAAAGAGAGAACTAGTGAGCAAGGCTGTAGTCATCCTGATAGATACAGCAGCGAGAGTGATTTAGGCTGCTGGGAAGGATCCAATGAGAATTCAAGAGGGCACTGCTTCGGAAATCCTGCTCTGATCTTCCCACTCTCAGTTCTTCAAGAGTTACCTGCGTAGGGAACATTATTATTAGGATTAATAGTTTTCCATCAGTGTTTTTCACTAGGATTTCCCTTGAACTCACTCGCAGCAACTGAGGGAGGCGTAGTAAGGAACCCCAACACACCAAGCCCCCAAATAAACCACGGTGGTCACTTTGGGAAGACTAGACCATCAGCGATTTGCATTGGGGCCGGGGGCGGGGGCGGGGGGCTCGAAGGGCTGAAGACGCGGAGGAGGCCGAGCTGCCGGGCGCTGTCGGGGGCGCTGTGCCGGAGCTTAGGCACCGGGGCCTGGAGCCGCCTTGGCAGCGGCAGCGGCGGCAGCGGGAGCCCTCCCAGGTCCCGTTTTCTCGGAGAAATCTGCAGCCCGCCACTCAAGGCAATTCAGTTGCACCCGCAACCTCAGCTCCAAATGCCTGAAGCTGGGGCTTTGGAGGTTCTGAGGACCGTTCCTGGGGGAGCGGGTGACAGGCTGTGGGGTTCTCGCGTCCCCTCTGATTCCTGCACAGTTACCGAGGGAGAGTGTGCTAGAAATGGCTTTGCAGCCGAATGCATGATCTTGCCATTTTCGTATCCCGATACGGCACACACGATAGCCTGATCGATCTGGTAAGATTAGCTTTATTCCTTCTCTCTTTTCCTCTCCATGGTCCCATCCCTTCCCCAAACCCAAACCCGAAACCCAAATCCCTGTCTCTCTCTCTCTCTCTCTCTCTCTCTCTCTCTCTCTCTCTGTCTCTGTCTCTCTCTCTCAATAGGGAACTTCCCTTTCCTCTTTGCAACCTACCTCCCCAGGGAATTGCTTGTGTGGCTAGGGGCTGGTAATTCTCTTCGTAGATGATTTATATTTTGGCTGTGAAATGATGCCCGCCACCCTCGGCACCCTCCTTAGAGAAGATTCCTCCCTCCCCATGGGTTCACTCTCAGAGCTCAGATCTGGATGAAGAGCGCTGTGGGAGTCTTTTGCCCTCTGCTCTATCTTTCTCTGGACCCTGAAGCTTAAGCATTATCCGCCTCTCTCTCTATTTTTTTAGAAATAGGAGGGAAAGGTAGAGTGGAAATTGATTTCTTGCAGAGACTGAGGCGCCGAATGATAGAGGGAATAAACATTTGCCCTGGATAAAAATGTTCTTGGTAAGTAATCTTATTCTCTCCGGTTGAAAAGGAAACAACATTGCTTCTCACTGCCCCATCCCCCACTCCATTCATTTATTTGCTCTCTGTATGTAAATCACGAGCTGGGTCAGTGGAAATATTCTTCTCCCTCTTCCTGGGAGAATAGCAGCGTGTAAGGGTGAATTTGAACTAGGGGGCTTTTAAGGAAGCAGTATGAAGGCTTTCCAGCTCTTAAGTTCTTATATTCAAAACCTACGCACAGGTAAAGCTGGTTCCTGTTTGCTTGTTAGAAGACTACTTAAATATCTCCTTTATTTCTTACTAACTCTTTTCTTTTTCAAAATAAAGAAAATAGGTACGGGTAGTAGCCCCATGTCCATGGTTTTCATAGACTTTGCCCATGTTCTAAAGTATGATATTCTTTCCATTCCAGAAATAAGAATGTGTATGCAGCGAAGGCTTAATAAGTAAGCATTAGGCTAAAGGTAAGTTAAAGCTCTACTCCCCCTTACTAACATGTACATTTTTGTTCCATTTCTTGTACTGGATACAAATTATTAGCCTCCATGATAGCTGTTTGCTTGTTGTAGAGGTACCTATAAATTCGGAGAGCCCTCTGGTTTGCATGAGTCTGCAGCACCCCCAGCCCGCACTTGCTCATTATGTGAAGAGTGTAAGAGGGAGGAAGCCAGACACCTCTTGGTTGTGTTTACATCATATGTCACTAAGCGTGCGGGATAATCCATCTTGCAAATTGTGTGAAGTTGGTTTATCAAGTGTAAGCTGACTGGTGTGGATGTGAAAAACTAAAGGAGACTTGCTCTAAGAGAGCTTGTTGCAATTCTGAGTCATAGAATATATTTTACTGGTGTAATATCTGTATTATTTTTCTCTATTGTTGTCATACCTTACACTGTGCATCCCTTATTCCCCAAATTTACTGATAAAGAATAAGCTATGCCTGATACAAATAGGATGGCTTTAATTTCATCTCAGGTATCTGACATTAAAATTCCATTGGTAAGAATAGACTTCATTTCAGAGCATCAATTTTCTAGAAATCTTTAGTAGGAATCCCAGAAGAGAGATAGCAAAGTATCATTTTATAATAGCAAGGCAAACTGTGCACGTGCACAAGTATCTGTGGTCGTGATCACTATCAAGATTGTCTAGGGAAAATTTTCATGTGTGTATAACTTTTTTTTTTTTTTCCTTTCTCTCTTAGGCTGTGTTCCAGACCTAATAAGGACCTAGAGCAGAAGTTTTTCTTCAGTGATCTAATCTCACCCCAAAGCCCATTTCTGTGTTATGTGTCTGTTTCACACAGGCTCACAAATGCTGGTAGGGGGATCTGAGGTCCACACAAAGAAGATGAATGTCCCGTTACAAATTTAACCTTAACAGTTGTGATACATCGACAGAATACTTTTCATATAAGATCTTAATAGGCTGCCCAAACTCATTACCTAAATTGTGATTCAAAGAAATACAATTGTGTTTTGAGGACCCAACTTAAATTAGAAAACATAACATTAAAAATTTTATTTTATATGTAAAATAAATGTGAGGTTGCTGTTCTCGATATTTGGAGAATAAACAGTACAGGATAAAAAATATTAATTTTGTGACCCAGTGTTCCTTAAAGTTTGTTAAACTATCTAAGTATTTGAGCACTATACTAAATCATATGATTAAGTTTCATGAACCTCAAAATAGAGCCATAGACTTTTACGTCTCTTAGCTAGCTTTTACCTGGTTTGTACTTGGATCCGTCTCAAAAGTTAACATTTTAATCTTATACTCAACATGTTGTTTCCTAATATATTTCTTACCTATTAATCCATGAAAATGTCTCATTTAAAAGCAATATAAAAAGTATATTTGTTGGGGAAATTGTGAATTCATTTGTGAAAAAAATGTCAGTATGCTTTGGATTGTTTTAACTTTAAATCAAAATTATAATAAAAGTGTAGTAAGATAAGTAAATCCAAACTGTCCCTTGCATACAAAAGAGTCATATCACACACACATATACACGTATGCATATGTAATTTACTTCAGTAGAATATTTAAGTTTACTCAGTTTAGTCTCTGCTACATGTTTATTTTAGTTTTAGATCTCCCTCTTTGAAAGGGCCTAAAGTGCAGGCATCTGCTTGTATTCCTCCATAAAATAAATACGCTGCTAAATAAACTGAGCCAATTTATTTGAACCTCAAAAAAAGTATAGCAGTGTTCCCCACTTATTCATAGGGGATACATTCTAAGACTCCCAACAGATGCCCGAAACCATAGATAGTAGAGAACCCTAAATATACTGTGTTATTTTTCCCTACATAATGTACACATCTATGATAAAGTTTAATTTATGAATTAGGCACAGAGAGAGTTGAACAATAATAAAATAGAACAATTATAAAAAGTCTGGTGTAATAAAACTTGTATGAATGTGTGTCTCTCATGTATTTTATCGCATTGTGAGTTTTGTACTATGCTCCCCTTTTTTCTTGTGATGATGTGAGATGATAAAATACCCAGGTGGTAAGGTGAATGACGCTGTGACCAAGTCTTAGGCTGCGGTTGACCTTCTGACTACTTGTCAAGAGGAGGATCATCTGTTTCCGGAAACTGAAGCTGCGGGTGGGTAGGTAACTGAAACAGGGAGGGTGAAACCAGAGATAAGAGACGACCACTGTATGTTGGAACCTGCAGGGACTTTTGTGGCCATTGAATCTAACTCCATTATGATGAAGAAATTGAGAACCAGAGGTTGATTAGTGTAATCATGCACTAACTGGTAATCCAAGGAACTTTAAATTTCGTTTTCCTAACTTCTTAGCTAGTATTCATCGTAAATCAGTTAAATTGTAACACTAGCTGTTAAAGCAGCTATTGTTTGAGATTGGGATAAGGAATAGATGAAAGAGAAGGTAGTACAAAGACGAATAAATTGCATCCTTATTGGACTTTATTTTGTTGACAACTAATACTCTTCACTGTAGAAAGTTTTTAGTCCCCCATTATGTTTTATGCTCCCCAGCTCCCCTGCCCCCACTCCAGTTCCTGCCTTCAATGACTGGGGAACATTTCTTGATGTAATTTTACTTCCTCAGGAATTATTCTCAGTGTTTTTGTACTCTGCTGGGTTGTTCCCCAGACTATTACCTGCCACCCCCCATACAACCTTAAAGTGTAGATAATTCCAACACGTGCAATCCCACATTCCATCATGTCACCTTCAGTGCTACTTTTCAATTTCCCTACCAAAAAAAAAAAAAAAAAAAAAAGTGTAGCAAGAGGAAAGCCATGATCTCAAAATAAGATGGTTAATTAAACTTTCACCTGAAACCACACACATACAATACGAAATCAATGCAGAGACTAAGACAATATATTGTGATGGAAACATTATTATGCAAAAAAACCAAATCATGTTCCATTAACAAAGAGCTTTCCTAATACAAGAAAGGCTGTGAAGCTTGAGTTGTTTAGGAATGTTCAGTTTTCTGGAGTGACTGAAGCTATTCTTCTTCATTCCTTCACAGACATCAATATTTGAGTAACATTCAAGTTACTTTTTTTTTGGAAATGACACTCCTAAAAGGCAAATATCAACAACAAAATCCACTGACAGTTATCATTACTTCAAAGGATTTTCGTTCTTGGATTAAATAAGAATAAAAGTAAATGTGAACATATTTTTAAATACGTGTAATGTACTCTTACTTACACTAATCTAAAATACTGCAAAAGATAGAAAACATATGAGAAAGAATATATATTGGTTATTTTACATTTTAAGGATTGACAAAGAGTCTACCCTTATTTAAAACCTACCTATTGTTGAATAAAATTTTCTAATTGCTAAAAAGAAAGGTAAGTAGATTCACGAAATATTTTAAAGAACCTACTATAGACCTGCCTCTTCAAATAGATTACCTCACTATCTACCGGGCAGTTTGGTTATAAACATTTCATATACACAGTGACAGTCTCAAAGAACTTCATTAATTTGCCCAAAGTCACAAACTAAGTAGAAGATTCAGAATCAGAAATCACATTTTAGGGGCGCCTGGGTGGCTCAGTCAGTTAAGCATCCGGCTTTGGCTCAGATCATGATCTCACGGTTCGTGAGTTCCAGCCCCGCGTCGGGCTCTGTGCCGACAGCTAGCTCAGAGCCTGGAGCCTGCTTCAGATTCTGTGTCTCCCTCTCTCTCTGACCCTCCCCTGCTCGTGCTATCTCTCTCTGTCTCTCAAAAATAAGTAAAAACATTAAAAAAATTTTTAAAAATGGAATCAGATTTTATGGTTCCAAAAGCTGGGTGGATTCCCATTGTACATATAAACACATATAACACATATAAAATACTGGGATAATAGAAGCATTCTGGAAGCATCTGTTAAGTAGCATTTGTATTACTGTATGTGTTTTCGTGTGACTAATAACATCTTCACAGACATGTAATAGAATTCAGAGCCTAACCTATTTCAGAAAAAAGCTGCCTACTCTGTTTTTCATGAAAAAGAAATGATAATTGTGTTTTTTCATATTTGTGCTCACCCCTTTTGCTTTGAATCTGCACCACTTAGTACAAGACTTTACATAGATAAGGAACTCAATAAGTATTTATTTAATGGATGAAATTTAGTACTAAACCTAACATTCTTTAATATTCCCACAAGGGCTTACTGTATTTAATTTTTATCCAACATTTAGAAATATCATACGGAGTGACAGCACTTTTCAAAATATTTTCAGAATATTTGACATATATTTGGCCTTAGTAAACCATGTTTAAAATGATGACCCTTTTCTATTTCATGAGACTATCTTTTCATATGTACCTTATTATCCACCATATTAATTTATCCTTTAATTGCATGCTATAAATTAAAACATTTCATTTATTTGAAAATAAAGGAAGAATGAAGAAACTAAGGCACTATTATTCATTATTAAAAGAAACAATTAAACTGTTTTTATCCAGCATATTATGTTTTCTAGCTTGTTGGAAATATGGTATATGTTGGTAAATTCCCACACTTTCAACTTTCGCAAGTAAAATATATTCATAGAAGAAAGAAAGGTTTCTAATATTATGAGCTGAATCATAAAACTATCATTTTATATAACATTTTGCTAATCAGACTTCTTAGAATTAAGATTTTTGACATTAACAAAAACCATTGTTTTCTAAATCATTTGTAGTGCTAAAATCTATTTATGCGTGCAATGAACAAAATATGTTCATTAGCATTGTGGTCACATGGATTAATGCATTATCAACTGACAAGAGTAAACTTGCACTAGTTTAAGAACAATTTTTAATATTTATTCTTAAGAAAGAGAGAGAGACAGAACATGAGTGGGGAGGAGCATAGAAAAAGAGGGAGACACAGAATCTGAAGCAAGCTCCAGGCTCTGAGCTGCTGGCACAGAGCCCAGTGTGGGGCTGGAACACATGAACTGCAAGATCACTTCGCGACCTTAGCTGAAGTTGGACGCTTAACCAACTGAGCCACCCAGGTGCCCCAAACTTGTACAATTTTTGAAGTAACTTATAAAATTAACAATTTTGAAAATGTTCAAGAGATAATCAGATACAGCTTCCTTATAATTCTCCCTTGTATATGGATTTCAATGATTATTTGGTGCAGTGGAAAGAATAAAATTTCCTAAAATATCCACATTCTAATTCCCAGGATTTGTGATTAGGTTACCTTGTGTAACTTAAGGAGTTTTATAAATTTCACAAGGTTAAGGACCTTGTAATGTAGAGAGCAGTCTAGACTAGCTGTGTCTCAAACACACGCATCCTTATAAGAGAAAGACAAAAAGGATGGAGTCAGAGAAAGATGTGATGACAGAAGCAGATGGAGTGATGAGGGACCATTAGCCAAGGAATGCAGGCGACACACCCTCTAGAAGTGGAAAAAGGAACGGATACAGAGGATGCCCTAGAGCTTTCAAAAGAAATTAAGCGCTGCCGATCCATTTTAGACTTCTGACCTACAAAATTGTTGAGCTAGTAATTTGCATTTGTTTTAAAGACACTATATGTTTGCGGTAATTTGTAACAGTAACAATAGAAAACTAAAAGAGTCAGTAATGCAAAGAGTTAAAAAATAAGCAGTATGTTCTCTCCTCTCTAGGAACTTTAAGATTTAACAGCAAATTCTTGCTTCGTGGCCATGCTGTTCCTACAGGCATTCAACAAACCACTGTCTTTCATTGGGCTGAAACTTAATTCCTCAGGAAGCAGGCTGATTCATTCAACATGGTTTCATAGAGAGCGAATAGGAACCAGGTTGGGGACAACTGGACAAGAGCTCTAGTCTCTAGAAAGACTCTAACAACTTAAGAATTTATAGTATCATATGGCCTTATTCATTACTATATACTACTAGCATAGAGTCTGACACATATTAGCACCAATACATGTTGATTTGGTTGTAACAAATATTGATGCAGGTGTAAGAACGTAAATAATAATCATTACATTTGAAGATTATATGAAAATTAGATGGTATGAAGAAAAGATACTAATCACAATACAATAGTAAGTGCAGAAGCCAGTGAGAATTAACAAAATATTAACAGAAATGTGAGATCAAAATAAGACCACAACAGAGTGACTGACAGGATGTAGGAGGATTTTATTTTCATGGAAATATGGATATGAAGCAATTTAATCATTTCCTCCTTGTATTTTGTACAGTATTGCAAGCAGAAAAAGAACCTGAACATTTACTTAATTAGGATGCATCATTAATTTTAGTGTCTCATGAACTCCTAAGGCCTTTCACCCCTTGTAGAAATAAAGGAAACTAAGCTACTTGATTGCCAATTCTCTTGGTGTCTCTAAATCTCCGTAATGCATGTACCTCCTATTCTGAAGAAATACATACCTTGTGAGAGGAAGGAAAAAAAATCCTTCACATTGATCATAGAGTTTTGCCTCTGAGGAGAAAATATGAATTTACAGACAAAAGCAATTTTAAAAGACTATATAAAATGAATTCATTTCATATTTATAGAAGGAGACCAAGCCTAAAGGTCAATTCAACAAATATTTATTGAGCATTTATTCAACAATCATTTATTGATAGTATTATATATAAGCAGCAAGGTTCTAAATGTTTAAGGACATAAAAATAAATAAGTTACAGTGTTTCTGTTCTAGCAGGTGGATAAGAGGAGCATACTGATAAATATAAAGGTACTTTTGACTCTGTCCCACATTCTATTTACATCATCAATCATCCTTTTATTAGAAAGAAAAACAAATTTATTGTCATCTGTGGACCAAGCACATCTTAGGATAATACGCTGAATAATATAAGCAAAGTCATGGACATCAAGTATCTTGCAAATACTGAAGGAATCATAACGATAACACAAAAGAAAACAATAAACCTGTACTTGAATAATAGCTGGTGTCTTTATGCATAAGATCTTTTCAGAAACAAGCATACAGTGTTTCACTTGGTTACATTACTTACTAACTACTGAAAGCATGTTACTGTTTTTACCTATTGCCTACATTTGTTGACAGGAGGAGTTTCTCTGATGTTCAAGGGGCAAAAATTTCAGCAGCGTGAATTTTTTGTCAGTATGAGTTTAAAATGAACAACTCCAATATATTGAATTCAACCACAATTTTAATTTGTCTAATGCACGGTTTAGTGGAGTTAGCAGAAAGGGTGTAACAATCTGACACACAGCAATTCAAGATCCAGACACCTTCCATCCCATGGCCCATTGTTTCACTAAGTCCTTTGACATTGTCTATTCATTTGGTAAATGTGTTAAAGACAAAATGTTGAGGGAGGATTACTTAGGAGATTTTATGGGCCAGATCTACAACTGCCCCACACCATTTCCATTCATATTTCATTGACCAGAACACATTCTTATGAACACACCTAACTGCAAAGGAAGCTGTAAAATGAAATCAAGTCTTGGGTCTAGAAAGAACAGAATATGGATAGCAATCTGTTGGACTGATATTCTCAACCAAAAGCACTCTTTGATTGTATCTTCAGTCCAGGACAGAAACTTTAACTTTGGTTGTTGTTATGACTGTGATAGTATTAGATGAAGGAATTTGATGGGTCAAAGAAGGATTTCTAGTCCTTGCCAGCATCTAGAATGGGCTCCGCAAAAGGTTGGTATTTAATACATTTTTGTTAATGAATGAGTGCCTATGACTTTGGATGTTCCCATACAGTATCCCTGTACCCAAAAGAGGCACTCAGTTTTATATCTAAAGACCTTAAATGTTATACAAAAGTAAACTCAAAATAAATCTCAGGCCTAAATTTAAAATCCAGCAAAACTAGAATGCTCTTAGAAGTGAACAGAAAGAAATCCAGGTAAGCCTGAGTTTGGAAATGAGTTTTTTAGACACAAGACCAATGGCACAATTCATGAAATTAAAAAAAAATTATATATATATATATATATATATATATATATATATATAAGTTAACTTCATTAGAAGTAAAAATTTTTGGTCTGCAAAAGACTCCATTAAGAGAATGAAAAAGAAAGCCACAAACTGGGAGAAAATGCTTGCAAAACACATATCTAATAAAATATTGTTATCCAAAATATACAAAGAATTCTTAATGCTCAACAATAAGTAAAAAATTTTAAAAAAGGATGGGAGATCTGAACAGAGACCTCATCAAAGAAGATAAAAGATGGCAAATAAGCATACAAAAAGATGCTCAACATCATATGTCATTAGGGAAGTGCATATTAAAACAAAATACCACTGAACACATACTAGAAATGGTGAAAAAAATTAAAAGCTGACAATACCCAATTGTCAGAGGTTGTGAAGCAATATTATCTCTCATTCATTGCTGGTAGAAACACAAAATGTGACAGCCATGTTGGAAGAAAATTTGGCAGTTACTTAACAAAAGCAAGCATAGTCATATGATTCATCAACTGCACTTCTTATTTACTGAAATGAGTTAAAAATGTATGCCCACAGAGGAGTGCCTGGGTAGCTCAGTAGGTTAAGCATCTGACTTGATTTTGGCTCAGGTCATGATCTCATGGTTTGTGGGTTCAAGCTTTATGTCAGGTGTCCAGCCCTGCACTGACAGTGTGAAACCTGCTTGGGATTTTTATTCTCTCCCTCTCTCCTTGCCCCTCTCCGCTCTCTTTCTCTGTCTCAAAAATAAAACAAAATAAACTAAAAAAGAAAAAAAAGTATGCCTACAGAAATACCTGTAGCTTTATTCTTACTTGTCCCAATTGGAAGCAACAAAGTTATCCTTCAAAAAGTAGATGGAGAAACAGTTGTGCATACTCATTGATTTAAATAGTGTACTAACACAAAAAAGATGCACAGCTTAGTCAGAGAAACCAATCTGAAAAGTCTATCCACTGTATAATTTGAACTATATGACATTCTGGAAAAGGTAAAGTTATAAAGAGACTAAAAAGATTAGCGTTTGATCAGTAGTTGTGTTTTGTTGGTGGAGTGGTAGGGGAAAAAAACCAGGATGAAATGATGCAACACAGGGGATGTCTAACTTAATGGTCAATTCATGGTCTGACTCTTCTTTGACTAATCAACAGCATTTTCACAATACTCGTCCTTGGAAGAGTTTCTATATTTGTTTCCAGCACAAAACAGTAATTGATCTAATTTCTACATTTCTGGTTGCTGCCTCTCCATTGGTTTCCCTAGTTTATTTCCATCGTCATGAACTTTTGATGTTGAACTTCACTAAGGTCCAGTCCTTGCACTTTTTTATTCTATACACAATCTCTTGGAGAACTCATTCATTTCCATGACACTCAATATCATCTGTCTACTGATGACTCCCAAATTTATATTTTCAGGATAATTCCCCGTAGACTTCCCAGAAGCAATAGACATTACTATTTAATAATTTTCTTGGAAGTATAATAACCATAATTTTAACATGTTCAAAATTCACCTGCTGTACCCCAATGCTTCTCAAACATGTTCCACCTACATTCTTCTTTAATTTAATGATAATCCATCCTTGAATATAGTCAGGAAAAAAAATTAAAAGAATCTTTAACTTTTCTCTTTCTCTCAGAGCTCATACATGCATAATCAACAAATCATCTTGATCCTTCCTTCATGCAGCATCTGACTACTCATCCCTTTTATTGCTAAACCATCATAATTTCTAACTTGATTTACTGAAAGAATATCTTCTTTACTCTATTCTGACTTTTTTTCCTGTCTTTAACACAGCAAATATCATAATCTTATTAAAATAAAAATTCTCATGCAAGTCATCTACTAAAAATTGTATAATGGATTCCTATATATCCATAACAAACACAAAAATATTGCATGTTTCCCAACATCCTAAAACTTTTAGTCCTTCTTGTACGCCCTAGTCTGTTACTATTATATCTATAGTCACTCTCCTCTAGCCACACTGACATCTTTGAAGAAATTTCCAGTCATGCTCCTTCTTAAACCATCATATTGAGAGGAATTTCTTTTTTATACATATGTGATCCTAATCCCAGACCTCATTGGGTCC
This sequence comes from Suricata suricatta, assembly GCF_006229205.1. NCBI lineage: Eukaryota > Metazoa > Chordata > Mammalia > Carnivora > Herpestidae > Suricata > Suricata suricatta. The sequence goes on along the minus strand of NC_043702.1, from coordinate 157,243,927 downwards.
AAAGCAGCTGTTCAGAATGATCCTCCTCTGGAAAAGTTGAATATTCTCTGTCACACACTCAGTCCATGAGAAACGAAGTGGTACTCTTTCAGGTTCCTTTTCTTTGTAAAATGCTACAATATAACCTTTACTGTACCTTCCACAGCACCCACTGAAAGTTGTCTTCCAAAATTTTAGGAGAAAAGTGGAGCAGAAATTGCTCTTTGTAATTTCTAATGATTTCTATTGATACTCATCCTCCATCTTTTTCTCCCGTTCCTTTCCTTCTCTACCTTGACCAAGAGAACTTTTGTTAACTTTATAAAGAAGAAAATTACCCTTATCTAGTGCTCCAAATATTAGAGTAAAAATTCTCCAGATTAAATTTTTTCTACTAGAGCAAAAACATTCTGCTACGAGTCCAGTGAGACCTGGTTCTCACAGGGAGGTTTATAAAATTCATTTTATTTACTGTTTTAGCTCTTGCAAACAGAAAGCACCTTGGTTTTCTACCACAGAGCCAGCTGAGACTGAAAACAAAAACTAAACACTCAGTACTTTAATTGACATTGTTTTCTCCTTCAGGGAAGGGGAATTGGGAATAGCAAACAACTTCTAAATTGAAATATCCAAATATTACCTCATTGTATTAGACCAAGAACAGACTTATGTGAAATCTTTACAAGAATGAGAAACATGGAGTGATGAGTTTGAATCCATCTACATGTAAAAGTATGCTTTTCTTTTAGTGTAAATATTTTTTTCTTGGTCCTCTCTATGATTCTTTCATGTAAGTTATCTAATGGGTCACAGCATTCCTGAATACTGGACTCAGGACAATTTCCAGCTTCAAAATCCAGATGCCTCCACTCCCACTCTTTTCAGAATTTCAATTAAAAATTGAATCTCAAATTGGGTCTGAATTGTGGGACCTAGGTCACATGCCTGCATTGCACTATGAAAAAAAGGCAAAAAGGAAGGATAGTTTGAAGCTGAAATTCTCCTTAAAAAGGTGTAGAGAAATGCAAGGGAGTCACAATGCATTGCAAATATCCACCAGTGTGTATATAGTTTCTATAGTTAAAAAGTGGTGACTTTTATAATTTAGTAAGGGGAGAATAAGGCAAAATAATGACTATTGAAAATTAAATTTTAATTCAAAAATTATTGTAAATATCTTGTGGAATCATAGGATATTTTTATTGATTAAAATTATCATGCAAATATATTTAAAGAGGTTAGAAGTGTAATCATCTTATGTTCTCTTCCTCATGCAAAGTTTATTTTTCCAGCATCTACTTTTACACTCAAACCCTATATTCAGTTCCAAAAAAATTCCACAAACATCATCCAATCTGACTATTCCTTTTTGATGAATCCTATTCGAGTTCTAGTAAGAACTGTAATTGAACTAATGTAGCAGTTCATTCTCTTACCTCTACTATTGCCTAACACATTAATACATATAATTAAACATTCAAGATTGTTAATTACAGGAAAAATTACTTTAATATAAGTTGTATAACAAAATAATTATTCAAATTCTAAAGCAAGAGAATTTTCCTAAAAATTATAACCTTAAATGTACATTAATAATATTTAAAGAACCACGCTTAAAATCAACTAGTACATATGCGCTATATGTGCAAAGTCTTCTAAGTTAATTTTCTTTTTTTAAGTTTACTTATTTACTTTGAGAGAGAGACAGAGAGAGGAGAGGAAGAGGCAGAGAGAGAGGGAGAGAGACTCTTCAGCAAAGTTCCAGCTGTTCATGCCGAGTTCTGGGAGGGCTCCTGAGATCATGACCTGAGCAGAAATCAAGAATCAACTGCTTGCCGACTGAGTTACCCAGGCACCCCTCCTAAGTTAATTTTCTAAAATGTCCTGACTCAACTAATGATGTTCCTTAGGGGCAAGACAAAAAGTATTTTAATGTAAATATTGTTTACATAGATAATATTAAGGGCCCTGGAGATTTCTTAGTTAAATAAAATAATACATACACTCAATTTCTTCTAGATTTAATTATGTTTTGCTTATATAACATAGAAGGAAAACCAGTACAATTAACTAAAAACTGAGAGAGGACATTGAAAATGAAAGGTAGAAGTTTTGGTCATAGCTAATGTAATAAAACTGCATATTTCTGGTAAAAAATTTCTTTTAGCAACTGTTGCTAAGTTCCTTTGATAAGGTCTTAATTTGCTTTGAGAAGCCCATAAAACATCTCATTTGCTCTTAGAATTCAGTATTTGTTGTTAATCTTGAGTAGTAATAGTAGATTTTTGAAAGTCACCATTGTCCTAAATGGGTATAAGAAAAATGTGTAACTTTTCAAGGCATAATTTTGGTTTTGCAAACAAATATGTATGTAATATACAATATCGTAAACTCAATATATTCATCATGCTGCATGTCCCACATATGGATGCTAGCAGGTTTTAATACATTTTAATGATTTCATTATTAACAACTATTTATATAAATAAGTTCTTACTATATATTCTCAGTAATAAATTTTGTCTAATATATAAATAGGTGGTTTACTTATAATAGTGTATACAATTCATTGTTGCATTAGGATTCAGAAAATGCATTTGTTTATATGTAAGTAAATATGACTTGCTTTGTTTAATGTGGGTCATTTTTATTCTATAAGTTCCCAGAGAATTCTTCAGGCATTATCATGATATTGTAATATAACTACTGATCTTGGTAGTTATCCATCATTCAAAGTTGGAAAATGTCAGTCTTCTCATCTTTTCATAAAACTGTATGGAGTACAGAATCAGTAGAAGGTAGACAGTGTTTTAGTCTTCTCAGGCTCCATTAAAAAATACCATAGACTGTGATGCTTAAACGACAGGAATTTATTTCTCACAGTTCTGGAAGCTAGGAAGTCCAAGATCAAGGTGTCAGCATGTTGGGTTTCTCCTGAGATTTCTTCCTGGTCTGTAGAAATGGCTGCCTTCTCATTGGGTTCTCACATTGTGGAGAGAAAGCTTTGGTTTTTTCCTCTTTTTAAAAGGCCATCAATTCTATTGTATCTGGACTTCATCCTTATGAATCATTAACCTAGACCACCTCATTAAAGTCCTATTTCCAATGCAGTCACATGGAGGGGAGAAGTTGTTAGGGCTTCCATATCTGAATTGGGGGGTCCAATTCAGTCCATAGTAGATAGATTGTGCTAAAAAATAATAATTTATCTCAATACTAATTCATCTTTAAAGTCACAGTCTTTGATTGTTTTTAATCATCAGTCTAGAACAACAATATCCACCACTTTCTTTCTGCCTTATTAGAGATGATAATGCTTACTTGCAGAGTACCATTAAAAGAGAGAATTCCAGAGATAAACTGCTTGTTATACATAATTCCTTATTACACTCCAGCATGAAAGCAATCACAGAACGGTAAACTCAGGTTATTAACTCAATCAAACAAATATACAAGGATGTATAGAAACAAAAATTAAGGATCTGCACAATGAAATCCTTCTGACACATTTTTGGCCAGATAAGAATAATTATACAGATGAACTTATATATGGAAGCATTTTAACTTTCTCAACTATATTCTCTCCTTAAGAAATTTCTTAAAATCTGTTACATAGTCAGTATAATGCCTAGACTGGGCTGGACTGGACTGGACTTTGGTCACAATGTTGCTTGCTATCCTATGACTGAAGGACTCTGCACTGAATGAGACCAGTTGGGACCCAGAGAAGCTACAAAGATGCACTTTCTCCGCACAAGCATATGTTCTAGGCTGGATAATCAGGTGCACAAGCCTAGTAATTTGAGTCTCCAACTAGGAAGAGAAATCATCACAAATGGTAAGGAATTCATTTTCATGTTAGCAGCAGACCCAACAGCAGCTTCTTGTTTGCAGCTCCAATAACTGCAGCAGTGCTTGCAATGTCCCATATCCTGCAGCACAAGGGGTAGGGGGTACATGAGATGGGGTATCAATTTTGTCACCAGATGGGCTCAGGGAATTTTTGCTTGCATTTGACCACCTTGCATTCTTTGCTCTTGTTTTCTGAGCCTGGTTCTGTGACCATATTAGAAAACCCTTGAGCTAATAAAAATCCATCCAATAAACACACACTTCTGCTTAAATGACCCACAGTTGTTTATATTGCCCTTTTATGGGAAACCTATTTGCAATTAAATGGAACATGTATACTACGATTCCAGACTTCTCTGCCTGGCTTCTGATTGATGTGTATAACTGACCATAAAATATCTCCTATTAGAAGAATGTCACAAAGCATTCCAAATCAATAACCTCAAAACTGAGCTCACCATCTTTTCCTTCAAAACCTACTCTTTTCCCACTATTCCCAATCTCAGTGAATGGTACCATAATCTAAACAGCTTTGTCAGCCATTCTTGAACTACTTTCTTACACTTCTTCTTTATTCAATCATCAGAAGTATATGCCACACTGTACATAACTCTGTTCTGATCAATTCTTTCTGACTGTACTTACCATAACCTTTGACCAAGATATCATTATTTCTCATCTGAGCTACTGAAAACACCTCTTAACCACATCTAATCTGAATTCTCTATAACATGGTCAGAGATATATTGTCAAAACTCATATAACTGTGTCAATCCCCCAGGTATGACTCTTTGCCCTTAAAAATGTTCTTAGAATCAATTTGCCGTTCACTAGTTTGGTCTATAAGCCACATGACCTGGCCGCAAACAATTCCTCCCACTGCATTGTTGTACAAAAATCCTTTTTTACACTTTCAGCAAATCACTATTTCTATTTCATTCTCTTCTATCTGTCATGCTCCCACATGCTTTATGTCCTTTATATTTGCTATTTGTCTACCTGGAATAAGATGCCTTTTCATCTATATTTGCTTGATTTCTACTCAACAGTCATATCACGAATTAGGTGTCATACTCTGGTGGGCCTTTGACATCTTTGACTACACAAAATCCCTACTGTAGGCCTAACCAACATACAGTCATGTTGCAGATAGCAATCACTAATTATTGTATAAGAAAATGAATTAGGTTTCCAACTCCATGTAAATCTATAATTGAGTTAGTTTCCCTTAGATGATGACATTCTAACAGTAGACAAGTGTACCCATGGTAAAGTATAATATCATCAAATAATCTTGTCACCTTCTTTCCTTATATCTTATAAAGATAATTTGTTATGAAGTGAGAATTAAATGCCTTGCAAATATCTATAAATATTGAGAAGAAAAGGATAGCAAGCACAATATAATATTGCTTTTTTGGCAACCCTAGGTGATCAAAGTAATCTAAAACAAAACCAAACAAAGCTCTTATTTTCTCAAAGAACATAATATAATGTAATCTTAAATTTGACGATGGAGCTGACTGTACCACAAAGCAGAGCAAATGGGCAAGTGCACAAATGCCCAGACTGTTCAAACTGTGATCAATGGGCAAACGCACAGGGTTAGGAGCGGTAGCATGGATACAGGTCTCTGATACCCTAGAACATATCCAGAAATCTAGTATAAGGGCCAAACTGACTTCATGACAGGCTTCAGGAAGCCTCAGAGAACACAGAACAGAGTCTCGCCTCTGATTGGTCCGCTCTGGATGCCAAAAATTGCATATTCAGAAAGATAATCCTACCTCTGGTTGGTCTGCTTTGAAAACCAAAAATTTGCATGGCAGACGACTCCTGATTGGCCCAACCCAGCATCCTTCATTTATGTGGAGGGCAACCAATCAGGACATCTTCCCCTTCTCAGGATACACCTTGTTTGGGCTCACTCTGTACTTGGTTAATTTCAAAGATACCTCAAATATTGTGATTGGGTCCTGCCAAAAGTGACAATGTTCTAAATAATATGTATGGCTGAAACTGTTGTCAATACCATCATCTGACTGTGTTTGGATTATTGTACCTATGTCACAATCTCTTGTAACTCCCTCTTGTAACTTCCCCTTCCCAAGCCCATAAAAAACTCTGGTTCTCCCTTGTTCGGGGCTCTCAGCACAGATCCGCTGTGTTGGTAAAGTCTGTAGCCCAAGCTCAAACTTGGAAATAAAAACACCCCTTGCTTTTCCATGTGTGCCTTGGTCTCCCCAGTGGTCTCTGGTCGTTGAGGAATATTGTGACTTGGGCATAATACTAGCAGGGCACAATGTCACACTACAGGAAAGGGATGCTGATCCTTAGGCCACATGATCTCTTAAGCTGCATGAGTGATAAAGTACCCTCTCTTAAATGATTTTGAATGTTTATTTATTTTTGAAGGAGAGACAGCATGAGCAGGGGAGAAGCAGAAAGAAAGGGAGACACAGAATCTACAGCGGGCTCCAGGCCCTGAGCTGTCAGCACAGAGACCAATTTGGACTCAAACTCACAAACCATGAGATCACGACCTGAGCCGAAGTCAGACGCTTAACCTACTGAGCCACCCAAGCGCCCCTAAAGTACACCCTCTTAATGAGATCAGGGTCAAGACACAAAAGCAACATAACAGGGCAGAATTTTGGCCACAGTCTTATCCTGCCAGTCCAGTATTTGTGGATGGAAAAGCACAAGCCTTTCATTGGCAGGATCAAGTCTTGCTCTTGACCAAAAGCGACTGTGTAACCACTATACTGTGACAGCTTTCTATGGCACTCTGCCTGAGCCAGCTTCTTTTCTGGTAGGCTTCTAGGAGATCAGTTTTGGTCAAGTAAACATTAACATTTTACTGAATTAATTAAAATTATGAAGCTTGAAGTAATTCCAATTACTAATTTCTTAAATATTTTCAATATTATTTTTGTATTAATGGACCTGATATTTCCTTCCCCACCATCTTCATATATACCTGTCTTTCCTTTCCTGTAAATATATATCCTGTGTAAAAGGTTTGAGATGAATTCCACACCAATCTGTTTTACAAAGGGACTTTTTCTTTATTCGTTTTCTTTAGAATCAGGCATTTTGAATATATAAATTATGTGTCTTCACATCTGCCCTGGGGATAGGAAGATTGCATTACCATTTGTTTAAAGAAATATTCATATTCCCCTCTGGACCTCAGGTTTTTGAAAATATATAATGCAGTAAACTTTTAAAACCAAATTCATGCTCTAGTTTTAGATATGTATATATCATATACATTTATTCAGTAATGTATTATTTACATTTTTCTCCCAAGTATTATATAATACTTAAAGGCATAAATCTCAAATTTTGGTGCATAATATTATATTACCATTAAATCACAAGTAGAAAATACCATAAAAATTTAAAATTTTCAATTGTGCATGATCAAATTTGGAAGTAAACTAAAGATTTCTGTCCATGGTTTTGAATTCTTCTTTAAATTTTTAATTACTATTATTACTATTCAAATTTTTATTAGAAACTAGCTATCATTTTAAATTGAGAAGGAAGCAAATTAAAAACATTTTTGTACACATTCTTGAGTGAATTATCTTTTAAAAAGATTTTAAGTGAGAAAACATGAAAATGTCAAATCCTGATATTTATCAAAATCATTTAATGATCAAGAATAATGTAATTTGTAATACAAAAAGGAAGGCTGAAAAAGTTATATAAACTGACAATCTACATTATATATAAATATATATAACCAAGTGTAACTATATAAAACACTGTATTATATATGTTTATACCATTTTGATAATTACATTTTATAATTATACAAAATTAACAGCATGCTTCACAATAGGTCAAACAATATACAAATATATAAAAACAAATAAGACAGACAACATATGTGTAATGATAAAAATGAGAATAAACATTACCTTGATAACTGTTTTATTAAACATTAAAAATGGATACAGAGGTTGCTTCGAATAAAGATATTATTGACATTAATATTAGAGGTATTAGAGTTTTATATGTAAAATTAATATTGCTCTATCTTCTGAAATAACTTAGTATAATGCTGATATATTGGACAAGTTTTAATGGGAAAAAATAATTTCTGATGGACAGATTTAAGACATAGAGTCAAAATCTCCAGAGATAATTTGTGATACAATTTATAGAATAATGCCCGGAACTTTGTGTATTTTATTACTAACCTTGATAAATCATGAACTTCAAAAACAATTCCTCTATAGTTCAAATGAAGGGGTGTAACTACTTCTTTGAGTTGGAGAGAAACAGGGTAAGTGGAAGCTCTTGAATACTCTAGAAGGAGAAAAAAGTCCAAACACCAGAATAAGAAAATTATTAAAGCAAATAGAACAGGCAGTAGGAGATATGGTTAAATAAGACCACCCGACTCTAGACCTAACTCCTGAGCACCTAACTCCTACTCAAGGGAGAAAACATGCTCTATATTAGGAGAAAGCTGAGAACAGAGGCTTTGTTTTCTTCCTTCCTCCACTTCTTCCTTCATTTCTTTATTCCCTCCCTCACTCTTCCCCATTCCTCTTTTTATTTTTCTTTCTTTATTTCCATTCTTTTCTTTCATATATATATATATATATATATATATATATATATATATATATATTTGCATTTTTAGATTCAGAAAAGAGAACGGCTTTCAAGATACCTCATCACCAGCATTTCAGTACATCAGAACAAAAACTGATGATCAGGTATGGTCCCAAGACAGAAGATGTCCCAGTGTTCCAGCCTGACATTTGAAGTGACAGATTACATAGTTATTAAAGCCACTTAGTGAACGCATCAGATGATCCGTGTGATGGGGAAAAGAACACGAGGACTGCAGGGCTGAATGACCAGTAAAGAATTGATTAACAGTCACAGGCAGTCTCAGGGAAAATTACCTGCGTTTCCGTACTCATGGATCCTGACTATAGAAGAACCAGTACCAAATATTGGAAACCGATTCAGAGCACATGAAGCCTTCTGGGGAACTTGGCCTCGAACTTGCAAGTTACTGCCACCTAACTGGCACTATGATTGAGTCTTCAAAAGGCCATTCTAGCAAACCATCTGCTTACAAATGCTGGAGAACATGATAAAACCATTGAATTTCATGAGCCTCATTTTATTTGGTGTGAAATTAGTTACTTGATGAGAAGAAATGCTGTAGGGAATACCATGATGGTGGATAAGGAATTCTGTAAGTCCCTGTTTGATAATTTTGGCAGAAACATTGATGCAGGGAAGGCAAATCTATACCCAGACGGTCTCCTTGAATAAGATCAAAATACTTCCCATTCTAATATGGAAGCAGTCCAATGTAATCAACATGCTACCAGGAAGCTGGCTGATCAAACTGGGAAATGGTGCCATATGTGAAACTCAGTGCTGGTGTCTCTTACTCGTAGATCGGACATTCGGTCGTAGCCATTGTCAGGTTGACGTTGGTGAGTGGAAGTCCATGTTGCTGAGCCTATGCATAACCTACGTTGCCACCAACGTGGCCACTTCAATTCCACAGGATGGCTGGGGACAGAGGCTGCCTGATAACCACAAAACAGGTCAGCATTCTGTTACTTTATTAACATCCTCTCTTGTTGAGATCAGTCTGTGATGAGCATTCACACGGGACATAAATAACTTCACATTTTTTCCCATTCAGAGACATCTATTCACAAAATTCTGCTCCAAGTTTTCTTGTCACCAATTTTTGAATTTTGTTCATCTATGTTGCTGACCACCCAGCCAAACCACTGGCTAACCCATGAATTGGCCTATAATTGCACATCTGATCCACTCTTCCCAAAAAAAGAGATATTATTTGGCAATAAAAATGAATGGCAGAACCATGAAAATAGAATGCTATGTGAATTGAGACCTACCACAAAAGAGGCATACTATATGATTCAATTTTCATAAAATATCTAAAATTGACAAATGTTTGAGGGAGAGAGAGGAGTAAATGTGCCTACTAATGGGCATTAAATTTTATTTTTGAGTGATGAAAACATTTTTTAAATTAGTGATGTTTGCACAAATCTGTAAGTGTACTTAAGACACTGAATTATAGGGTGCCTGCTGGCTCAGTCATTAAGCATCTGACTTCAGCTTAGGTCATAATCTCAGGGTTTGTGAGTTTGAGTCCCACATCAGGTGAGCAGGAGAGCCCTGATTCTGATGAGTTCTCTCTCTCTCTCTCTCTCTTTCTCTCTCTCTCTCTCTCCCTCCTGTGATTCTCTGTTTGCTCCTTGTTCACTTGTGCCCTCTCTCTTTCATAAAAACAAGCAAATAATTAAATAAACAAAAAACCTCCACTGAATTGTACACATTTAAAGGATTCATAGTATGCATTTAATTAATCAAGTACATGAATTCAATAAAACTCTCATATGTGTTTTTTTAATGGAAGTGCATAAAAAAGGAAAAGAGCATCTACCATGATTTTACTTTACAGGTGTGTAGGGTCGGGCAGAAAGCGGCGTTGTGAAGGATAAAATAAATACTGGTGAAATTTAGCTTCTATTCCATTTTCTCCTTGCTTTTCTATGGTGAGTCAATTATCTTGAATTTTTAATCTCATCTGTTTTAAGGCCATGAACGTTGCAAGATGAAGTTTCTTCTACCACTCCCTAGCTATGGGACACTGAGCATGTTCCTTGGATATTTTTACTTTCTGTTTCATCATATGTAAAATGAAACAATACACCTACTTCAGGGCTATTATGGGTAAAAAAGAAGATTGCATTCTTTTTAGTTTTTTTTAATGTTTATTCATTTTTTTAAAAATAGTTTATTGTCATTTTTGAGAAACAGTAAAAAACAGAGTATAAGTAGGGAAGGGGCAGAGAGAGAGAGAGAGAGAGACAAACAGAATCCAAAGCAGGCTCCAGGATCTGAGTTGTCAGCACAGAGCCTGACACAGGGCTTGAACTCACTGACCGAGAGATCATGACCTGAGGCAAAGTGGGACCCTCAACTGACTGAGCCACCCAGGTGCCCCAAGAAGGTTGCATTTTTGCTGGTTCAGAAAAAAAAAATAGATAAATGTCCTAGGTGAGTCAGCTATGACCTATAATTTCTCAGTAAATTGAATCATACACTTTTTGTAGTATAAAAATTCATTCCTAATTTTTATCCATTTTGCGTGCTCATGTTTTTATTTGTTCAATATGTATATTTGCATAGAATCTTTTTTAAAGTTTATTTATTTGTTTTGAGAGAGACATAGAGACAAAGAGCAAGTGAGCTGGGGAGGGGCAGAGAGAAGGAGACGCAGAATCCCATGCAGGCTCTGTGCTTTCCGGGAAGAGCCTAATGCAGGGATTGAATCCACAAACCCCGTGAGATCATGACCTGAGATGAGATCAAGAGTCCCATGCTTAATGGACTGAGCCACCCAGGACCCCTGCATAGAATCTTGTTACCCGACTTTCTGCTCTGGTTATCCTGTTCTGAGCTCCCCACCCCTTTATAAAATGTTTTTGTTGTTGTTTTTAATTTTTTTGAGAGAAGAAAGCGCAGAGCTGATGAGTGAGCATGAATGGGGGAGGGGCAGAGAAAGAGGGGGGACAGAGGATCTGAAGAGGACTCTGTCCTGACAGCCATGAGCCCACGTAAGGATCGAATTCGTGAACTGTGAGATCATGACTTGAGCCCAAGTCTGACTTCAATCCACGGAGCCACTCAGGTGTCACTCTGAGTTCTTAAATGTTGCTTTGGCCACAATATTGTTAAGGGTTTAGTTTTAATTATAAATTGACATACTGAATAGTCATCTCTTTTGATAATCCTACAAATCTAGAATATTAATCTTACAAATATAAATAAATACAGAATAAAAATGGAGACTTAAAATGTACTTTTCCTGAAAGTTAATTAAATGTGAATTGTCAATTTAGAATAATAGGAAATATCTTTTTATTTCCTAATAAATATTCCTTTTTATTTCCTATACCTAAAACCTAGTATAATGCCTTGCACATGACACAGTGCAGAATTATCTTGTTGAATTAATTCATTTGACTTATTGAATTAATGCATTTGACTCTTTTTTAATTTTGTTTTTTTCTCATACTCCACGGATTTAAAAATGTTTCACCTAATATTTTATCCTGCATATTTTATGTAACATTATATCAAGGGTGTCTTCTCATGTTTGGAAATATTCCTTGTAATAATTAACTTCTTGTGGCAACATAACATTTCATTGGATTATTTTTAATCAAATTAACTTAAATGCATTTGCATTTCAAAACGTTTTACCAAATCATATATCCGTGTAACCACTTTCACAATTAAATTATACACTTCTCTCTCCCCCAAAAGTTCCCATACAAACACTCCTTCTTCTCCACCTTACTCCGGCCCTAAGAAACTGCTGATTATAGATTAAACTTAATTTTGTCTAAGTTTTCTAAATTTTCATATAAATGGAATTCTATAGTCTGACATCTTTTGTTCAACATACTGATTCTGAGATTTATTCATATTGTTACGGATACAGTAGTTCATTACTTCGTATATTTGAATAATACTACATTGCATGGATGTGCCACAATGTGTTTATTCATTTGTTGATATGCACTGGAACTGTTTTCAGTTTTCTGCTCTTATAATCAGAGCTGCTTTGAACAATCATGTACGTGCCTGAAGATAAAGAAATGTTTCATGTCTCTTTTGTACATTTCTGAAAGTTATATTGCAGGGTCATAAGATAGATGTAGGTTTAAATTTATAATCTGTCAAATTGTTTTGCAAGGTGGCTTTACCATTTTATATTCCCATCAGTATAAATGAATATTTAAATTAATCTGTACCCTCACCATACATGGTATTATCAGTCTTTTTGCTTTTAGCTCTTAATGAGTATTTCATTGTGGATTTAGGTTTCTTTTCCTAGATGAATAATCATAGGTACTTTATCAAGAGTGAATTGGTCAATGGTCTATCTTGTTTTCTGGACTAGTTTTTCAATTAATTTTCCCATTTAAAAATTTTTTCTTTGTCTGCTTTTTTGTTTTTATTACTAAGTTGTAAAATCTTTTTGTAGAACTGTCAACACAAATTATTTGGTCAAATTATATATACAGCTACACATATACACACACATGCACGCATATGCATAATATTTTTCAAAGATAGAATTTAATTTTGGTAAAGTCCAATTTATCATTTTTCTTTTATAATTTGTGCCTTCCATCTCATATCTAAGAAATTTTTATATGTTCAAGGTACCAAAAACTTCCTTTATATTTTCTCTAAAAGCTTTATAATTCAGCTCTTAGAATCTATGATCCATTTCATTTAATTTTTGTATATATATTTTAAGGTAAGAGTTGAGATCCACTTTTTTTCATATAATATATCTCATTTTTCCAACACCCTTTGTTGAAGGGATTACACTTTGCTTATCAAGCAATTGTGGTACATGTATTGAAAGTCATTTGGCCATGTATGTGTGGCTCAATTTCTGGACTCTATTCCATTGCCTTCCTCTATACCTGTCCTTAAACCCATACAAAGCTGTCTTGATCTCTATAGCTTCATATTAATCTTTAGCTAAAGTCATCCTCCAATATTTTATAATTTTGATGCTACTTTAAATAGCTCACTTTACATACATTAAGACTTCTATAAATTCTTCTTGGACTAGGCCACCCAATGACATGCATTGTTTTTACCTTTAATTTCTCTATCTCTGTGATGTTCACTTTACTATTGAGGTCCTTTTTTCGTTCATTAAAATTGGCGATCTTTGTGATTGTGGAACAGTGTTTAATCACTGTTGTATAAGTAACAGAGCAAGAGATGGTATTTGTTATGAACAAATGAATGAATGAATGACTTGGAAATATTATTCTTTGGGAAGTGCAAGCAGACTTACAGTTCATGTAAGTCTAAACATTATTAAAAACAATTGCAATTATGAGAAATACCGAAATTTGTTTGGCAGACAAATATGAAACACCCATTAATAGGACTTCAGAGTGTTGAACAATTCTAATATAAATTATTTCTATTTTTCATATAAATGTGAAATGATACTTGACATTTATTTGATCTATTCATCTGTGAAATGCTTTTTGGAACAAAAGGTTTCTACAGAGATTTCAAGGTCTAAAATAATTTTCTGTAATTTCAAACCAAAGGGTTCTATATCCAAAAATTTTTCTATAAAGCTATATAGAATCACAATATTTAAAAAAGATATACTTGTGGAGTACCTGGGTGGCTGAGTTGGTCATGCATCTGACTCTTAATCTTGGCTCAGTTCATGATATCATGGTTCAAGAGATGACATAGGGGTCTACGTCAGGCTCTGCACTGACAGCATGGAGCCTGCTTGGATTCTCTCTTTCCTTCTCTATGCTCCTCCTCTGCTCACACATGCACTCACTCTCTCTCAAAATAAATAAGCTTTAAAAAATATATATAAAAGATATACCTGTGATTTATTATTGCTTTTATTCTACTTTATCTTTAAAAAATCTTTAACAATTTGTTTTTTGTTTTTTATTTATTTTTGAGAGACAGCATGAGCAGGGGAGGGTCAGAGAGAGAAGGAGACACAGAATCAGAAGAGAAGCTCCAGGCTCTGAGCTAGCTGTCAGCACAGAGCCCTACGTGGGGCTCGAACCCATGAACTGTGACATCATGACCTGAACCAAAGCTGGATGCTTAACCGACTGACCACCCAGTTGCCCCTCTTTTAAAAATCTTAATTGTTAACTTTATTTTTTTTAATCTGGTGGCAATTTCATTATTCAAAACTGAGTTAAAGATTCAGATTCATTTCTTTTTAAAATTTTTTTAAATATTTTTAATCTATTTTTGAGAGACAGAGAGAGACAGCATGAGTAGGGGAGGGTCAGAGAGAGAGAGGGAGACACAGAATCTAAAGCAGGCTCTGAGCTGTCAGCACAGAGTCTGACGGGGGGCTCGACCCCATTAACTGTGAGATCATGACCTGAGCAGAAGCCAGACGTTTAACCAACTGAACCACCCAGGTGCCCATCAAATTTATTTCTATACATTATATAATGTTATCTGAGGTTATTGACCTTACTCTTTTTTATTACAATCATAACAATCGTTCTGTTGCAGACTTTAATATATTTTCCACTTATCTTTTTCAAACTATAGTAAGCTTAACTCCAAAACACATTTAAAATATTTTTCCTCCCTACCATGCCTCTTTTTTCTTTTTCTTTCTTCTGTTTTTTCTATATATTTCATAAAATATATTCTGGTGCTTGCGCATGTAACAAAATGTGACTTACTGATTGCCAACCCCAGAGTTTTCTGTCAATCTTGATTTTTCTCAATTTAACAGTGGCCTTGCGCACAGTCAATCACAATGTTCTTATCATTTGACTTCATGGGGTAGCAGTGATTTCTCATCTTGCATCTTATCTTTCCAATCATCCTTTTGGCCTGTGTAGCAAAGACACTTCCTAAGATTCCTAATATGTCACTTAGAGTATATAATTAATGATGAGGGTTGGTTGAAACGCCATGGGGGCTCCTCACTCTCTGCTGTGTCCTGAACTCACAGTCTATACAAGGCTTTAATAGTAATAGATGCACAGGGAGCATTATATAGAGAAAGAATGTGTCATTTAATCATAATGTGTTTCTTCATAAATATTCCATGTTCAGAACTCTGGATTTTTGTTGCTGAAGCAGACAGTGGGTTCTATTGCAGATAGAAACTTTTTATATTTAAGAAAAGGAAAGACTAGACTTTCCTTCAATTGGCAAAGTTTTTAGAATAAATATATTCCAGGTGTTAACAAATCTAATATAATTAGTACATTGATCTTATATAAGACAAGGCAACACTTTATTATACACTTAGAATGGGTATAAAAAAAAAAGTGTCCACAGAGGGACTCAAAGCATGCTTGACCAGAAAAAAAGTCAACTGTTAAGATGCTGTGTATTTTTTTTTTAAATAAAAACTATGCCATGTATACGAATGCACACTCCTATTTGCAGGATGGCCTTTCAACCAAAATATTCTATGTAAGCCAGCATCAGTAGTTCAGTTCATGCGTCCAGTTTCCTGAGGTTTGCCTAGACAACTCATATCTATTAAGTGATTCAAATGTTACAATAGATATAATTTTTAAACCAATCAATTAAGTGATTGAAGGCCTTGAGATATTAGGATTTATCAGGGTTGCAAAATCAGTAAAGAATGAAATAGGGTGATATTGAATTTCCTATTTTCTGTTTGCTAACTTTCCCTATCAGTTCAATCAGTAATCCTAAGACATTGAGTTTATTGACCTCTACAGTAGAGCTCATTTAAAAAAAAAAAAAACAACATTATATCTGAAGTATGTAATATGTGAGAATTGTTTTGGAACCATAGCATTTACTAAGTGGAAGGACCAGATCATAGGCATCAGAAGAAAAGGGTTTGAAAAAACAGTTCCTCCATTTACCAGCTCTATGACCTAGTCCTAAACACTGAACTCTATGTGCTCCAGAATTGGGAGGTGAGCAGTAGATAAAATAATAATTTATGTATATAACATATCTTTGTAAGGAGTGTATATATTTAATTGCAAAAGTTTTTTGGAGTATTATGATAGAACAGGAAGTATAAGGAACTATCCCACTCCATAACATCCAGACCTCAACTGGACATCATTTTCACGGTTATATCATCATAATGGTTACAGAGGTCTCAAAGGACTACCCTACAAACAAATGAACAAGTAAACAAACATGAACTGTGTCCTCAGGGGTCAGAGTCAGACCTTTGGGATCCAGTCATAGGCTTCTTTGGCTGGAAGCAAAAGCAAGAGCAAGCTAGTGATGATCCATTAATCCAGGCCTGAGAAACTAGGAAAAGGTGATGTAAGTGGTGGGGAGTCAGAGCAGCGGAGGGTCAAAGTAAAGGTGAACATCTGGAACTGTGGAAAAGCACTGTTCTTCCTTGAGAATGGAACCCTGCAAGAAGATTTTAAAGTTTGGAACACTAATGTGGAGAAGCTGAGCTTGAAATTCCCATCTGAGTCCTATCACGGCTCTTAGTTTTGAGCACATTCTAGCTATTAGAAATAGCTGAAGCAAAGCCGTTCTGGATGGAAGAAGCATGCAGACCCAGAATAAGTTTAATATATAAAAACAATTCTTGTCTGTGTGCACTAGTGGTCGTCCACAAAAATATTTAGAGTAACACTCTTTGCAATAGCAAAACCTTTAAAAGCTTTTTTTGCAGAACTACTGAAAAATAAGCAGTGGGAAACCAAAGGGTGAAAATGGACCCATTTACATTCAGCAAGATGGCTGAATCTTACTAAGGTAATATCGCAAGTAGCAAATGATTTCTTTCAACAAGGGAAGACAAGGTAATTCAGACTAATGCTTCCACAGAAAACAACTAGGAAAGCTGAGTAAAAAGTAATAACCATCTACTGAGGACATCTGAGAGCAAACAAAGCAGTATAAATTGCAAGGACAACAGTCACAAAAATGGAAAGAAAAAACCACTAGAGCTGTGAGTTTGACATTTGGGGGCTCTTTTTCTGTAAGCACATCTGCCAATTCTGGAAATTTCGGAGACTGAGAAAATGAGAAACTACCCAGAGATTTTATAGTTGGGGAGAATAAAACATGGAGTCTAGAGCCTTCCAAAAAAGGAGAGGGAAGGAGAAAGAGATTAAATGAGGAAGAGAGAGAAACAAAGACACAAAGAGACACAGAGAGAATCTGGTTAAATTCCTAAACTAGAGACCCATGGTCGGTCACAACAAATGAACATGTGCCAACTTAGAAATATATAGCTACTTGAAAATACTCTTTGAACATAAATTTAAATGAATGTTTGGCCAGCAGACACTCTGAAGTGTCTTTTACAGGCAGAAGGAAAATGACAACAGATTCGAGTTTGAAAATGCAGATAGAAATGAAAAATAATGTAAAATATAAATATGTACATGGACCTGAATACGTGGATATACAAAACAAAAATATGGTATCTTATTCTGAATATGTGTGTACGTATATAATAAAACAATAAGAACATATAAGAGAATTAAAAACTGTGAGGGGAATGTATAGTTACATTCTAAGGCATTTGCATCAGCCAGGGAGAAGTAAAATGTCACCTTTTGGTAAATCAAGTGTGTATATTGTAATTTCTAGGATAACCACTAAGGAAAGAGTGGAGGAATGATAGCTGTCATGGTTTTTTTAAAAAGCAGGAAATGAATAAATAACCAAAAGAAGGAAATCTCAAATTTAAGCTGCTTACAAGAACCATAGCTGATATAGACAGCTTCAAAAAGGTACAAAATAAAATAATGAAAAAAGATATACTGCACAATATATGAACTGAAAGAAAGCTGGCATACTATGTTAATATCAAACAAAACAAAATTTAAATCAATATAAAAACTAAAATATTACAAAAAAGTAAAAGGACAATTTATAGACATAACTTAGATATAATTAATTTTAATATATAAAATTAAAAATTTATATGCTTGACACAATGAATGAAAAGAAATGATGAGGAATTATAAAAATTATATCAACAGGGTAGGGTAATAGATAAGTAAATGTTTACAAAATGGAATTTCCAAAATATCAACTATGAGGAAATAATTATAGTGCTTAATTACAAACTAAAAGTCCTCATTTAAGACATTGATTTACATAGTACATTGTTATAATACTTAAAATAAGCCTTTAGTCATATACCTTATAAATTACTCATGAAAAGTAGAAAAAACTACACTCATGAGAACATTATCTATATTGATAACCATCATATGTAATAGACATAGATGATCAATATCTATAGAGTAGACTAACTGGAGAGAAGTAAAAACATAGTACCTACACAGAATTATCTCTCTGTATGTCTAGACCTGTGTCTATTAGTTACCTGTCAAGTAGCTGGTATAATGTCAAATATAGTTTATTACATTTTTTTATTTTGGATCTATTTTTGTTAAAAAAATTAATGTTTTATTTATTTTTGGGAAAGAGAGAGAAACAGAGTGTGAGTGCAATCAGGGGAGGGTCAGAGAGCTAGGGAGACGCAGAACCGCAAGCAGGCTCCGGGCTGTGAGCTGTCTGCCAGCAGAGTCCCTGCAGGGCTGGTTGTGAGATCCTGACCTGAGCTGAAGTCACTCGCTTAACCCACAGAGCCACCCCGTCACCCCTAAAATATCTTTTAAAGCACAAACTAAATCTTGTCGAAGATAAAAAATGTCAACTTTGCAACTTAAAAGCATTTTACCATTTCCTTTGTAAATTATTCAAAATATGAAATAAAAGAACAAAAATGTGGAATATATTAGAATAATTCTACCATATAGGACATGTTAATTTTTGCATCACTTTGTTATTTTTTTTAAACCCTCAACACCACCATTTACCATCTATACCATTTGATATACTACTTTTCTCCCTTGATATTATTTTATAAAATAGTGTTTCAGTATGTTATTAGTAATTACTTTTGAACCAATATTTTATTCATTTGATATATATTTACTTACTAAATATTTTAATTATTGTCGTATATTTAAATATAGTTATAAGTGATTTATAAATTAACATATTTTATACATACGTTTCATCCTAGTAACTTTTTTTAAGGAAAATCCAAGGGGATGGGATTGTTGGTTATAGGCTAAATATAAATATGATTGATATTATTGTATAACTTTACATAAAATTTAACATATTTTTTAATAGTAAGTAAACTTAAACCTGATCTAACAACAATAAGCACCTATTGAGCACTTCATGTATAGAGTGAAGGAAAAACATCCAGGGATAAGAAAGAAAGAAAACATACAGTTAGTGCCCTTGGAGAATTTATAATTTACTTAATGGATTTGAATATTTCACTTTAAAGAAAGAAAAACTTTTCTATTTTGCCTATATGCTAAGAAGTGCATGACAATTTTTGCTATTATGTACTTGCTATTAAATTAGTAGTAAACCTTAAAATTTTTATGTTTCTTGGAATATATATGTTTTGATATTGTGGTATTTAACTCTTCGTCTTACCTTCACCTATTGGTAATTTAAGACATATAACTGTTATAAGACATATGATAATTAAACAGGAGTTTCTGGTATATCTGAGTTCCTGAAAACCCTCTTGTGCAAAAATCATGCACTACAAATAATAGGGCTATGAGAATAATAACTTGTTTCCAAGCACTCAAAACCTGAGTACCTTGTAATCAGAGACTTAACAAAAACAATAACAATCCCAATATACGTATTATTATATTTAAGTGTCTTCTGGAATTTGCACCTGGAATAACAATCTTTGGTAGTTTAAATCATGAAAATTGGGGCTCCTGGGTGGCTCAGTTGGTTAAGCATCCAACTTTGGCTCAGGTCATGATCTCATGGTTCATGGGTTTGAGCCCCACATCAGGCTCTGTGCTGATAGCTCAGAGCCTGGAGCCTGTCTTCAGATTCTCTGTCTCTGTCTCTCTCTCTCTCTCTGATCCTCCCCTGCTCACGCAGTCTCTTTCTCTCAAAAATAAATAAAAGCATTAAAAATTTTTTTAAAAATCATGAAAATTGTGTTTCCCATGAGGATTCCAGAAGACATTTCTTTTTCAAATAGGCAAAAACTTAATAAAAGTCAATAAATACATTCCAGGAGTGTTTTTGTTAATTAATATCTTAAAATAAAGGGCAATATGCACTTAAGCTTGTCTTCTATATGTGAGCAATTCTAAAATAGCTTACTATATTGCAGAGTTTAGCAGTTCAAAGATTATCAGGTACCCATTTATTCACCAAAGAAAAGTGCTTCTGTGGGATTTTCAGTATTTTTAACAATTGCTGCAAAACATTTATGTGCTGGGGAAAGTTGCATATTTACAAGCATGAACTTACTAATATCATTCTCTTATTTACCCAACACTGATAAGATAATTCATTAGAAAAACGAGTATGTTACACAACAGAATACATAACACCATTCCTTTTCTATGGTAGAGCTTTATCAAATAATTTTTTTCTATGGACAAGTGTCTATACATGTCTTCTGCCCATTTCTTCACTGGATTATTCATTTTTCGGGTGTGGAGTTTGGTGAGTTCCTTGTAGATTGTGGATACTAGCCCTTTCTCCGATATGTCATTTGCAACTATCTTTTCCCATTCATTGGTTGCCTGTTCATTTTCTTGATTGTTTCCTTTGCAGTACAGAAGCTTTTTATTTTGATGAGGTCTCAATACTTTTTATTTTGGTTCTTGATTCCCTTGCCTTTAGGGTTGTGTCATGCTAAGTGAAATAAGTCAGGTGGAGAAAGACATATACCATACGTTTTCACTCATAGGTCTAACAGGAGAAAACTAACAGAGGACCATGGGGAGGGGAAGGGGGAAAAAAGAGTCAGGGAGAGGGAGAGAGGCAAGTCATGAGAGACTCTTTAATATTGAAAACAAACTGAGGGCTGAAGCGGGTGGAGGAAAGGAAAAGTGGGGGTGATGATCATGGAGGAGGGTACTTGTGGGGAAGAGCACTGGACGTTATATGGAAACCAACTTGACAATAAACTATATGGAAAATTTTTTTTCCTATTGTAGACTTTTCAAGGTCTTTTTTATTTGGAAATTAAGAACTAATAAACCCTCTTTGTTTTTAGTCATTTAAATCTTGAACATATTTTCATACTTATGATAAAAATAAATGTTTATATTATATCATACACTTTTATTGTCCACTTTTTTTATTTTTTTAAATATTTAAAAAAAATTTTTTTGAGACGGAGAGAGACAGAGCATGAGCAGGGAGGGGCAGAGAGAGAGGGAGACACAGAATCGGAAGCAGGCTTCAGGCTCTGAGCTGTCAGCACAGAGCCTGACACGGGCCTCAGACCCATGAATGTGAGATTATGACCTGAACTGAAGTCAGAGGCTTAACCAACTGGGCCACCCAGGTGCCCCATATTGTCCACTTTTTAAACCTTATAATTAATAAGAACCTTCTACCTAATACCTTCACTCCACATGTGTATAGCTTCGTGAAGTCTTCTAATTCATATTCCAATGTTTTCCATTATGGGGAATAATACATTTTGATGTGGATATTTGATTTACCCTTTAATGAGTATATAAAGTGTTTTTTTCCCATATGTGAGACACAAAATTTTGTATTTTATTAAACTATTTTATTAAAATCTAATATTTGGTAAGCAACGAATTAAAGTATCTTAGTAAGTCAGCATGCACAGTTTACTTCAAATCAGTAATAGATCATTTCTTTTCTTTTAAATTCTGTAAATAATATTCCAATATTTAAGATGTAATGATATTGTTAGATGAAGTAGGTAATAGATGCATAGTACCTGTTCCAAAGTTTTACACAGAGTAGAATGTTAGTTTTTAGATTATACAATGAACCCAACTCTTAACTAAATCACAAAGATGCCTTCTGGTCTCTCTGTTTTATTAATTCCTAGATCTTCACTTTCCTTTTTTTTCCCCTTCTGTTATCCAGTTTCATTTCCATTGTACTATAAATGAAATAAGACAAAATTCAGATGGATGATGTTTGGAAGCCAATGGTTTTATTTAATCAGAGTACCAGGAACCTTAATAATACAGTGATGCTGAGAGAATTCAGACCATTTCAGACTTCTATATAATCAAGTTTCTATGAACAAAGCTCAGAATTAAAGGAAGGATTGTAGAGAAACACCTTTTCAACCTACATTAGTCTCTTCATTTCTAATTTGAAGGATTGGATTTAATATTAGGATTGTTAATTGCTGGTCTTTGAAACATCTATTAAAAAATTTAAACTGTAATTCTAAATATGCCAAAATAGTGTTCTGCAAAATGAACTTTTTCAATCTATTTATTCAGTAATCATGTACTGAATTTTTATTTTGTGACAGTAGTGTAAGGAAAGAATACAGATGTAAACTGCAAAAATCCTAACATTCTGGGGTAAAAAAGAGAATCTTAGAAAAGGACAAGGAGGAGATACCAATTTTTTGGACCAGTAGTATCCAAAAAAAAAAAAAAAAAGCAGAATCACACAAAGGAAGTTGTCAAGATTATTGAAGATCCCATGAACATCAGTTAAATATGGATTGAAAAGTCTTTGTCCATTGCATCTGTCCCTACCCAGAGAAGGTAAGAATGACTTTCTCTAGATGAATTAATTGCAAATTAGGATAGATGTCAGACTGCTACTGTGTTAAAAGTGAATGTTTAAAATGAATGCATGTAAAATCTGATGAAATTAAATAAGGCCTACACTTTGGCTAATAATGTTGCACCACTGGGAATATTCCGACATCTGTAAGATAATGCTTTTTACAAGAAGAACATACAGGAATAGGTGTACTATTTTTGCAACTTCTTATGGGTCTATCAGTATTTCAAAACAAAAAAATGTAAAAAAATCTTATCCAGAGCAAATTTGAACCTAACACTTTGATTCTATGTCTCAGTGGAAAGAGAAAAAATAAACAATTTTAAGTTCTATTTAATAGTTTGTTTTTCATAGCATTTTGGGTGTAGGAATTCTGTGACTATTAATGCAGTATTGTAATATTGAGGTAATGAGTAAATATATTGATGTTGTTAGGAGCCAGAACCCTCCACCATACAAGAAGAGAATACAGAATATGGAATGAAAAAAGGCAAAGGTGGATTCTATGGTGTTAGATTACAATTAGAAAGGCCAGTCTAAGGAAACCTGGGTGGCTCAGTCGATTGAAGGTCCAACTCTTGATTTTGGCTCAGTTCATAATTCCAGCAACATGGGATAGAGCCCTGCATTGGGCTCCATGCTGAATGTGGAGCCTGCTTGGGATTCTCTCTCTCTCTCTCTCTCTCTCTCTCTCTCTCTCTCTTTTTCTCCCTCACCCTTCTCCCCCATTCATGCTTTCTCTCTCTCTAAAATAAAGATTAAAAAAAGAAAAAATTAAGAAAGAAATATCAATATAAATTCATGATTTCAATATATATCAACATATTATCTATACATAGTTCAATGCGTAGCTTACTTACACAGTTAATATATGTATATGGTATGTGAAAAAAGGAGGATAAAAAGATAGACTGGGATAAGGCCTGGGAGGGTCCTATTTTATGATTTTGTAAATGACTGGATGTGCTCATTACTATTGGGAATAATTGTTCCAAATCATTTTCCCTGGGCAAAGCCAAGAATACAAAGGTCAGTTTTGTCCCATCCATGCCAATTATAAATATAGAGTGTGATAATGAAAAAATTGGTTAAACATATTCAAGGGTGTGCATGTGTGTGTGTGTGTGCACGTGTGTGTGTGTGTCTGTGTTAGAAAAGAGTGAGAAGACATGGTAAAGTAAACGTGGTTAGAATATTAACAATTGATAAACCTGAGTGATGGATTCATGAATGTTCTTAGTAATACTCTTGCCACTCTTCTTGAAGTTTGGAATTATTACAAAATTAACATTAAGAAAGACCAAACATCGGGACACCTGGGTGGCTCAATAGGTTAAGTATCTGACTTCAGCTCAGGTCATGATCTCATGGGTCTGTGAGTTCGAACTCCATGTCAGGCACTTTGCTGATAGCTCAGAGCATGGAGCCTGCTTCGGATTCTGTGTCTCCCTCTCTCTCTCTCTGACCTTCCCCTGCTCACACTCTCTCGCTCTCCCTCTTTTTATCTCTTTCTCTCTTAAAAATAAATAAACATTAAAAATTAAGGGGCGCCTGGGTGGCTCAGTTGGTTCAGCGTCCGGCTTCAGCTCAGGTCATGATCTCACGCTTTGTGGGTCGAGCCCCGCGTCGGGCTCTGTGCTGAAAACTAACTCAGAGCCTGGAGCCTGTCTTTGGATTCTGTGTCTCCCTCTCTCTCTGACCCTCCCCTGCTCATGCTCTCTCTCTCTCTCTCTCTCTCTCTCTCAAAAATAAATAAAACATTTTTAAAAATTAAAAAAAATTTAAGAAAAGAAGACCAAATATCAGATAATAAGTAAAAATGGTAAGTAAATAAACTAATAATATTTTTTAAAACTTATGTTTTAAGGAGAGGAGAGAAAAAAAGAATAATTGCAGAAGTTAAATGATAGTTAAATAAAAATGGCAATAACCATTTTAAAATAGTAACACTCCATCGTTTTTGAATATTCACCGTCTGTCATGCATTTTCAAAATGCATTTTAAGTATTTTTCCTTCATTTAACCCATACAAAGTCTTGTAGTGGTAGGTTCTTTCCCAGCTTTACAGAGGAGGAAACTGAGGAATTGGAACTCTTTATTGGCCTAACCAAAGAGACTCAAGTGTTAGTTGGAAAACTGGTTCTAGTAGAGGCAGTACAATTCTAGAGCCAGTGAGATGAAACATTGTCGTTAGTGAGGTAAGCACTTTCATAGAGTGAAGAATCCAGTGTGGAGCAAGAGGCCGAGCCACAAAGGATAATTTCCTCCTCTAGGAGGAGATTGGGTTTCAAATTACATGCGGAGAGCTGGTCCTCAAGAGGCCTAAAGGTTTCTTCTCCCATGGTGTCTGGGATTTACTGTGGGAATTGAACACGGCGATAAAGATAGTTATTGAAATCATTTGCGTAAAAACTTTTTATAAATTTGGATGAAATCGTATTACATATCAACTTGAGAAGTGATATTATTGTTAGTGAAGACTAGAAATTTCAGCCTACTTAATAGGCATGGACCTTTCTGGGCAGCTGGTTGCTCTTCGTGTTTCCTGTAATAATTTCTTGAGCTGAAACGTGAACCTAACATAATCTTATCTGACTGGAAGTATGGTCTGAGTGTAAAGAAAATAGGACATTTCATCATCTTCAAATTGATAGTAGAAATAGTTTGATACAAGTAGAATAATACAGATATACAGATTATCTAATTCAATTAGTTGTACGTAATTGGATTAATTACTGAGAAGCAGCACTATCAATTCTTTTAAGAGAATACCATGAGATCATAATAGTATGTGTCCCTAATGTATGCTTGTGAGATTATCAGATAATTTGTTCACATTAAAATATATGTATTTCAATGTAAATGTGCATGATAGAGAATATGTGCCATCATTAACAAAGCTCAGAAGAAATTAAAGTTATTGCCACCAAGTGCTGATTTCCAGGCCTACCAATATTGTGACATACTTTTGATTATTATTATGGCTCCTTATTTTCTGTTTTCCTGCAAATTCCCAAGCCAGGTTCAGAATGATACTTGGAATTGGTTTTTGTTGTTTGTTTTTTTAAGCCACTTATGGAACAACACAATCACGACATCTCTCTGCTTGAATCCTTTTAATCATTCACTTTACCGTTAGAGTTTTATATAGAGCCCTGAAACACGCTCACAGTGGTATTTTTGATCTACACTTCCCTTCACAGCATAGAACCTAATTACATCCAGTCAGTACCAGTCCTGA
This sequence comes from Suricata suricatta, assembly GCF_006229205.1. Classification (NCBI taxonomy): domain Eukaryota; kingdom Metazoa; phylum Chordata; class Mammalia; order Carnivora; family Herpestidae; genus Suricata; species Suricata suricatta. Next base: position 157,217,670 of record NC_043702.1, on the reverse strand, counting down.
TTTTGTTTGCCTCCTGTGGTTTAGATACATTCTAATGTAGAATATATCTATCACACATATGATACTGCAGCAACTGCTAATACAATCCCTCCCTGTGTTATGTGCTAGGTGAGGCCTTGAAAATTTTACAAAAAACATGGACCCTAGACTTCTAATGCAGTTTTCAACAATGTGGAGAAGTCACTTGAATTTATTTAAGTATATATTTTTTAATTTTATTTTATTTATTTTGAGAGAGAGACAGCAAGCAGGAGAGGGACAGAGAAAGAGGAAGATAGAATCCCAAACAGGCTCTGCACTGTCAGCCCAAAGCCCCAGGCAGGGCTGGAACTCAGGACCCAAACCATGAGATTATGACCACAGCTGAAGTCAGGAGTCAGATGCTTAACTGACTGAGCCACTTGGGCATCCTTTGAGTTTCTTTTAAAAACATTAGTAATTTTCCTAATATACTGTAAGCTTTCCTACAAGAATAGATACATGTAACACTTTGAGAAGATACAGTGTTCTGGAAGAGTTTGGTCTCTTCTTTAACAAGACAGAGAACCATCAGAGAGAAGGCGAGTGTGGATTGAAAGGTGGTAAGGGGAGTGTTAAGAGAGCTTTAGTGTCAAGCCTTGACAGGTGAATGGGTATATAAACCACTGCGTTAATGCTGAGTGGCCAAAAGGATGCACCGTGTCCTCTCTAGGTTTGAGAGGTCAGAAGATTGAAAGAGGAAAAGTGTCAAAGAAAACCTAGTCTCTGAGGCCATGGGGAATTCTCCACAGGTTGCAGATCACTCAGATATGAACTTCAAAATTGCTATACATTTCAAGTTTTCAAATTACAAGTCTGAATTCAATCTATTTTCAATTGTATATAGTGCTTGTTTTTGAACAGAACTGATTAGAGTTGGTGAGTTCCTAAATCTTTCTGTTTCCTTTTTTTCCCATCTGATTTTCAGGATGGTCCCCTTGGACCACTGTGATAGGACATAAAGTTTAGTTTATTTTATATTTTAGAGTGGACAGCTTCCTGTCATTAGAGGAAGCAATTAAAGTTCTTCCGTTGGTGTTTGGGACCCAAATGGGCCCCAACTATTACCACTACCCTCCCAAAAGGAAAAATAAATTCAGAGTTAAATAGCACATAAACATATTTATAAATAAAACACATGCACATATTTTAGAGTAAAATACAGTATTTGTAACTCAATTTCAACAAATATATTCTAAGCAACATCTTTCAGATTGCAAAATAACTATGTCATGAATGACTATGGAAATTTGGACTGCAGTCCCTGGGCTGGGCCCGGTTGCAGCACCAATACCTGGGCTGGTCTTGAAAACTATCTCTACTGTTTTCATGCCTGATTTTTGACCTTTGACGGAAAGGGAGAATTCTTAGAATTCACAAATCCCATCCCAAACACTCCTTTTGACTTTGCACCGTTGGAGGAGAGCTATTGCCTTCTAGACTTTGGCATTTATGCTTCTAGCTATTACAGATTCCTTCCACTATTTAGAGGGACAAACACCTCCAGGATGCTGAATGTAATGATAATATGTGAATATGTCAGCTCATGAGGGTTTCTGGAAATTTACCTCTCCAAAGCAAGAGAGCTTCATTGGTTCTCAGCACTTTCTCCAAGGCTTTAATTACAGAATTGTAAGAATCCTTCCCACCAAAACAAAACAAAACAAAAAAACCTAAACCCCAAAAAACCCAAATATAAAAAGAGAAACACAAACTATAAAAACAACTTCTGTTTCCTCCGCTGTCTATAATATGGTGACTGTTGGAACCAATGAACAGGTATAGACACTTGATGCAGATTACAGGTTCAAACATGAATTCTAAAATTATGGACTGGCCTGTTTAAATTTAGTGGCTTTTCTCTCTTCCACCCTTCCTTGATAATCTGCATGATTGACTGGCTAATGATCATTCAAAAAAACTGACCTAGCAATTTTGGTCACTCATAGTTTGAAAGCTTTAGAAATAATGAGAGTTTGAAGCAGTGTTTAAAAAAAATAACACAAAATGTGAGCTATATGATAAGCTAGTCCACATGCTGTTTCTAAGTGGTTAGTTTTTTTATTCCTCTGGGAAAAATAAGGGAAAATAACCCAATTTTATTTCCGTTACTCATAAACCTTAGGGTTATTTTGATACTTAAGAAGTCGGAGAATAAATAAATGGATTACTGCAATGTCCTAGCAGTACTTCCGAGCCTGGTAGGGGCTCAAGCTTTCTGGTAATACTTATTTGATAATAGCCCACAACTAGGGAGATCCTAAGAAATTTGAAGAACAAGTGCGTGTAGATTAATACAAGTATAACTTTATTAGAATAAAAGATAACCATCAGATTATACTTTATACAACAGAGAGATGGGAAATGATGATGGCTGTGAACTATGTAACACAGAGCAGAACAAAATACACAAAATAAGGAACCTAGGGAAATATGCTAAGCACTTCTAAACATGAAGCCTACCCTCCTAAGTGCTTTTCTTTCTTTTTTTTAAAGTTCTTAAATAGGGCTACTTTGCCATATCTAGTTCTAATTTACCCTTTTTCCAAATCCCTTACCAATTTTGTAAATGTTTCTCTCCTATAAGAATTTTGGTGAAATTGTAAAAATTTTTTTTAAGTTTACTGATTTTGAGAGAGACATGAGTGGAAGAGGGGCAGAGAGAGAGAGAGAGAGAGTGAGAGAGTGAATCTCAAGCAGGTTCTGTGCTGCTGGTGCAGGGCCCAATTTGGGGCTCGAACCCATGAAATTGTGAGATCATTACCTGAGTCAAAACCAGGGGTTCTATGCTCAGGAGACTGAGTCACCCAGGTGCCCCAAGAGTTTTGGTGAAATTGTAAAACAAGGGTTTTGCAATTTGAAACTCAGAAGCTTTAAAAAAAATATTTTATTTGGCTTGACATATTTTACTTATATATGTTTAAAAAATGAATCAAATAAATTGATTTAGCTGTTAGTATAACTTCTTTAGTAAATAAAATATTCTTGGAAAAAACTATATTTTTTTATAAATGAATTCACTTTACACCTTATACATATGATTCGGTCTGTCTAATGCACAGTGACACAAAGACTTGATTATTTCTAAGGTTGTATGATTTTCAGTGATTTCTCAGTCATAGCAAATTATAATTCTAATTATGTCCAGTACTATTTTCACTTTGTAATTTTAGCCCTTCTGAATTTCATGCTAACCGGCTACTGGCTTATGGAAGTACAGCCACATTGGGGGGAGGAGACTATAGAAGACAAGGTATTGGTTTTTCTTGATGTAATATTAATAGCACTAGAGATGTTATCAGTTCCATCTGATCCCTGGGCATTTTCCTGTCTTCACTGAAATATTCTACGATGTAGCCTTGCTTCCCTCAAACTCAGCTGGATAGTTCACACTGTATCTTTTGTTCTGTGGACACCTGTTCTAGCTGCCAATATTGCTCCAGGTCTATCAGCTCTTACTTACTAACTTTATATGACTTTATATGTTAGACAGTATGGAGTAGACTGTTCTCTTGCATTTTTCTTTGACTAAGAGTTGTTGTGGATACTTACTCAGCCCCTTGTTAATTTAATTCAACAAGGAATCCATTAGACTGAGATGACTCTAATGCTGTGAGTGCCTATGTAAGCAAACAAAAATCCAAGCTTGTAAACACTTCAAGTTTACAGAATCATAATGCTAAAGACAACCAATCATAAAGGCCAAACAGACTTTAAGCTATAGCCAGTTGATAATGTCTTTACTTCCACACCTTCTCTATATAAGTCTTTCCTCTTGTTCCTGAGGGCCAGAGCATTCCTAATCCCTCCTAGTTTGGCACTGACTGGTTCCAATTGATTTTTGCTCCAATAAACTCTTAAAGATATGCCTCATCTTGTATTTTGACATCTTAAAACCACCTTATAAGACTTATTCCAAGTATGTCTGTGATTCCCTGACTCATTTTGTTTGTCACAGCAGCTACTCCTTCCCATCAAGACATGGAAGATATTTCCATAACCCCCAGATCTTGTCTGGCTTTGTGACTTGCTGTGGTATGTAGGACGTGGTAGAAGCAAATATGTCTTGGTTCTGGCCTAGGTTTCAGGAAGTTTTCAGTGCTTACCTTTTTTTTTTTTCTTCAGATCCTGATAAAGACCACATGACTGATCCCAGATGAGTCTGCTGGAGGACAAGGCGTCACATGGCCCATCCATCCTAGCCAAGTGACAGGGGAGTCCAGTCATATCAGTGCAGCCCTGTGCTCATATCACAACTGCCTGCAGCTGCAAAAGTAAATGTGGGCAAGACCAGAAAAAACACCTGGCCATCCTGTAGTCTTGTGAGCAATGATGAATGCTGATGGTCTTACGTTACTGGGTTTTTGGGTGGTTTGTTATGTACAAAAAGTTAACTGATAAAGCCTCCCAGACAGTTCTCAGCTCTGTTGCCCTAATGTCACTGTGTCACAAAGAACACCAGTAAAATTGCTGACTATAAGACATGGGAACCTGTGAGCACCAATCTGTTTCCATAGGAATGGCTAACCCTCTCGGGTTTGATTGCTGTCTCCGTCCTTTCCAAATTTCTATTTTATGAGCTGTGGTGGTCAAAAAAAAAATCAAAAGGTATGTATCGAGGTCTAGGAATAACAACTTCATTACGGACATGGGCAATATAAATTTGTTAGATGTTTATATAGTTTTGAGACAGAGAGGTACAGAGCAAGAGTGGGGGAGGGGCAGAGAGAGCCACAGAATCCAAAGTAGGCTCCAGGCTCTGAGCTATCAGCCCAGAGCCCAACATGGGGCTCGAACCCATGAACCATGAGATCACGACATGAGTTGAAGTCAGACACTTAACTGGCTGAGCCACCCAGGCAGCCCTCAACCATACTTTCTTAAAGTAATCCATGCTTATCAGCCCTTCTGTTACAAACACTGGATCCTTTTTCCATAGGAAGCAAGACTGGAGGTCAAGTAAACTCCAACCATTTAAACAACCAACCAAGAAAGAAACAGTCATTGGCTTTTTGACTTAGATGTAAAATGTTTCCTTAATCTCCTTGTTTTAATTATGACATTCTTTTGAGGCTACTGTTTTCTGGACTTTTAAAATACTAACCGATTTTTTTCCTAATAACTTTATAAACTCTAGGGTTAAGAGATAACATATTCTTATTATTCATATTCTCTTTTAGGAGTGAACACATTTTTTGAGTCTCACATAACCAGAACAGAAACGTGTCTATCTTTCTTTGACATTGCAGTGATTGCTTTCCTGGATCGCCCTTTAAAGACGCTGCGATTTGACTCTATGTGTTCCTCTAATAAACAACCAGCTATCAATCCTGGAAGGTGACTTCATAATCACAGAAATGGCCCACTCAAAACTCTGGGCTCAGTTTCCGGTTCTCCCCAAATTCAGTGACTTATCTCACCACTTTCCTCAGTGTAATTTCCAGGTTCTCCAAAGAAACAGAGGTAATAGGGAATATATTAGAAAGCCAATTCCAGAACTAATCTTCAAAGCGTTTCCTTAAAAGTTCCATCTTCTAAAACCACTCTCAATACCTAAATATTCAGGTATAGTCGGGATTCCCCAGAGAAAAAATTCAGTACTGTATAATCCCATGATTATGGAAGCTAAGAAGTCCCATGATATGTCCTCCGCAAATTGGAGACCCAAGAAAACCAGTGGTATATTCTGATGGCCGGAGGGCCAGGAGTTCAAACCACAGAAGATCAATGCTCAAGCTTATCCACTTAGGTAGAAAGAGAGGGAATTGTCTCTTCTTTTACTTTTTGGTTCTATTCAGGCCATCAATAAAGGAGATTATGCCTGTCCACCAACAGAAGGGCCATCTACTTTATTCAGTTCACCAATCCAAATGCTAATCTCTTAGGAAACACCTTCCTAGACAAACCCAGAAATGTTTAATGAGATATCTGGGCATTCCTTGACTCAGTCAATCTGAAACAAAATTAACCATCATAGTTTCACCCTTTGTCAATGTGGCACTTATAACCACCTCTTTGAATTATACTTAATCTCAAAATAGACAAACTAACAAATCATAACATGATAACTATTCTATGTCCAACAGAAAACACACTCAATCCTTATCCAGAAAAGGAGGTAAAGTCCTTATAATGTCAGCAGGCCACGTCCAAGGACCTAGCGACAGTCCCTCAGGACTAGCCAGGAGGGTCCTTGGCTTCAAGAAGGATGAAAATCACAGGAGCCAGCAGCCAGCAGAGTTTGTTGAAGATACAGAAAAGTATAGAGAGATACAGATAGACCATCTGGGAGACTCCAAAAGGAAGAAAAGCACCAGTCTAATGTTTGCTCCGGGTCTGGGGTTTTTATTGAGGATTGTGGTCTGGTGCTCCTGTCCTCTTGGGCATCTAGGAACTGTTCTAAACAAGGAAAGGGCCCAGATGTCCTTCTTAAGTCATCATTCCCTGAAGTCAAAGGGTCTTGGTGTCAAAGTGGCTGGAGTCAGTGGTCTTGGAGCATATTTATGAACACCCGCCCTGTCACTCCCTAGATGTGATCTATTGTGCTGGAAGACTTCAAAGACATTATCTCTTTGTCCCTTACAGGGAATACTATGCTATAAGTAGACATAGGTAGAGTGGGGAGGGGTACAGGTTCTAGCAAGGATAGAAGTCTGAAAAGGAACAAAGAAAATAGTGCTTTTTTATGTGGTCCCTCTATTTTTCCTGTTCATTTTAGTGTTTTTTCTTTGTTAGCCCATGAGTTAAATACTTTTAGATAAAATTAACTGTACTTAAAAACTGTGGTATAAAGCCAACCTCTCTTATATTACATAGAAAAGAAACAAGAAACAAAAGAAAACAGATATTTACAGGGGCACCTGGGTGGCTCAGTCAGTTAGGCATCCGGCTTTGGTTCAGGTCATGATCTCATGGTTCATGGGTTCGAGCCCCACATCAGGCTCTGTGCTGACTGCTCAGAGCCTGGAGCCTGCTTCAGATTCTGTATTTCCCTCTCTCTGACCCTCCCCTACTTGTGCTGTCTCTCTCTCTCAAAAATGAATTAAAAACATTAAAAAAAAGAAAACATATTTACACACACAAACTATCTATCTATCATCTATCTATCTACCTACCTATCTATCTACCTACCTATCTATCATCATCTATCTACCTACATCATCTATTTATCAGCCTTACTGTTGCACAGTTGACCCTTGAATTACTCAGGTTTATACTGTCCACTTATAGGTGAGATTTTTTTTTTGATGAACACAGTACTGTAAATGTATTTTCTCTCCCTTATGATTTTCTTAACATTTTATATTCTCTAGCTTACCTTATTGTGAAAATACAACATATAGTACACATTACATACAAAATATATGTTAATCAACAGTTTATGTTATTGTCAAGTCTTCTGGTCCTCTGTAGATTACTGGTAGTTTTGGAAGAATCAAAAATTATATGCGAATTTGACTGTGGGGGGAGTTAGCACCCTTAACCCCTGCATTGTTTAAGGATTGCTGTTTGTGCTACCATTTTCCCTCCTCTTTAGTATCCATTTCTACACATGTTCCCTAGATTTTTGTTGGTATAATTATAATACTCAAAATAGGTTTTTTTGAAGTCTAACACACCTCCTATGGGCCATATGTTGCATCTCACTTTTAGGGGGTTGCTGGTGATGGGGTTTTGGAGTTGATGGGGTTTTGGATTGTTGGTGTGGGTTTGGAGATAATTGCCAAGAAAGAATTCTTGAAGACATCTTTGGTACAAAAGGTGATTTTATTAAAGCACAGGGACACAACGCAAGGACAGAAAAAGCTGCACCGGGTTGCGAAGGGTGACTGGTTATATAATATGGAGTTGAGGGAGATTTCTCAAGAGGAAGTTTCTAAAAGGGATTTCTAAATGCTAAAGGAGACTCAGATTACTGGAGGTTTAGCTATTGTCAAACTAAGGTTGTTTTTTCCTCTAGCAAAGCATTATCATTAAGACAGTAGGGAGTTTTGGAGATTAGGCTATTGATAGGATTGTGTTTTCTTGTAATGGACTAAGATATTTGTACACTGATGGAGAGTCAAGTCCTGCAAGACTGTGACCTCTATCATTGAATGATTCATTTTATTTCCCTCTCCTTTGTCCTTGGGAAGCCAGTGCCTGAGGAATATTACACATATCTAGTGTAGTCATATGTCGAAGAGAGTCAGGTATGGGTGGTGCTAAGAAGAGCCAGCATTATGTTACAAAGCAGCTGCCCTAGTGAAAGCCCTTGTGGTTCTCTCCAAAAAAACCAGAATATATGGTTCATCTTATTATATGCAGGAGAAAAGGCTTATGCTACTGTGGATGAAAAGGCCTAATACCACTGGGGTTGGAGAAGCTACTTCCACTGGGTGTGGGGAGATCTCTCCTACTAGCAAAAACCAAACCAAAACCAAAAACAACTCATCACATTTTAGGACTTCAATGTCCCTAGATTCGTAGGAAGGTCTCCACACATTCCCACGTCACACTGTGGGGTCCCAATCTTTTCCAATCCGCATCCTCATTTTAAGAGCAAATATCTTGTGAGGCTGGAAGTTCCACCTTCTTTGTAGTTCAGTCAGTCACCGGAGGAGGGGATTCTGTGTTGGTTTTCAGCAGTCTCATCTTTGCATCTACGAAAGGTAAGGGTCTACTTCAGGGACAAATATAAGCCTTTTGGAAACTTACATAGAGCTTAATCTGGGAATTTAAATCCCTGAGTTCTTCGTTTTTTAATTTTTAAAAATGTTTTATTTAATTTTGTGAGAAAGAGAGGAGAGAGAGAGAGAGAGACAGAGAGAGAGAGAGACAGAGAGAGAGAGAGAGAGAGAGAGGGAGAATGAGCAGAGGAGGGGTAGAGAGAGAGATGGAGACAGAATCCACAAAGCAGGTTCCAGGCTCTGAGCTGTCAGCACAGAGCCTGGTGTGGGCCTAGGACCGGTGAACCAAGAGATCATGAGCTGAGCCAAAGTCGGACACTCAACCAACTGGGCCACTTGGATGCCCCTAAATCCCTGAGTTCTTGTTTTTTAATCATTACTTTGTCTAACAATATTAGGTGCAAGCAGCCAGTCTTATTATATTTATTAGTTTTCCAGAAATGTTCCAAAATATCATATACACTGTCACCTACCTCCTTGCATCTTATAAGTGTTAATCAGAAGTAATAATGCCGATATTTGCATATCTCTATTGCCAGCTCACATCACCGACATTATGGACCTTCAGTGCTCTCTTTGCTACTGTAAATAAAGTCATTTGTGTCTGGGGCCCCTGGGTGGCTCAGCCCCTTAAGCGCTTGACTCTTGGTTTCGACTCAGGTCAGGATTTCATAGTTTGTGGGTTTGAACCCTGCGTTGGGCTCCATGCTGACAGTGTGGAGCCTGCCTGGGGTTCAGACTGTCTGTCTCTCTCTGCCCCTCCCCCACTAACTTTCTGTCTCTCAAAATAGGTAAATAAACTATAGGTAAATAAATGACAGGTGGCCTGAGAGCCATGAGTGCTTCTGTCAGAAGACCAATTTTCCAGTTCATGTAACCAAGCAGAGAGAATTCAATCTTCCTTTTTCTTTTTGTTTTTTGGGGTTTTTTTCAGGCTCTCGGTGGATTAGATGATGCCCATGCACATTGGGAAGGCCATTTGCTTTACTCAGTTCACCAATTCAATTGTTAATTTCTTCCAGAAACTCCCTCACATACACACCCCAAAATAAAGTTTGATCAGATATCTGGGCATCCCTTGGCCCAGTCAGTCATTCACATCCATGACCACACTATCTGGAGTCTCCTTGGTCCTGACACACTTTTGAAAAGTGGTTTGTACTTACTGTCTTCACTGCCTCACCTGTAATTCATTATTTCATCCTTCTTTCTCCCCCTTTCCTTTGCCATAAGCAACCTATTTTCCCCTTCCTTCCTCACTTCAAAACTGAATGCTCACTGCCAAAATTGCCAATTATGTTTTGTTTAAAAATCTGTTTATAGATTATGTGTTTGTCCTTTTCTGGCCCATTAAACAGTGGCAACCACAACCCATTTCCTCAAATTACTTTGCTTTCTTGCATATTTGTGGCACCTAATTTTATAAGATTTTCGGGGCCATTATTTCTCATTTTCCTTTATCGTTTTTTTCTACTATTCTTTTTCCTTAAATGTTGATGTTTTCCAGACCCCTTTATCCTGAGTAGATTCGCAGTGAAAGTCTAATAGATTTTTTATAGCCTAACACCACTTCCTAAACAGTCTGCTTTAAATAGAATCTTCCCAAGGTTTTTAATGCTGTAGCCTCATTTAGAGAAAATAATAAAATATAGCTGTAGAGCTTTTTAAAATCTATAAAAGCCTATTACAACAGTCTCCTAAATAACATGTCCTATTTAGTTTATAAGTGTTTATAATGTACATACTAGTACTGATATCCAAATATTTTATAATCTTATATCCTAGTCACTTTCACTTTCCATTATAGAAATTTAACAATCAATATACATAAAACTTTCAATTAACATAAAAATAGATCTGAATTCTTGCATCCTACTTTATATGCCATTACAGACCTAGGCTTTATTAACAGACACTTCTTTGTAAATAATAGGTTGTATATATTTACCGTGTACTGTCAAAGTAAAGTATATAGTATCCTAAATGTATTAATAGTAGTTTTATAAACTTTGCTGAACAAATCTTATAGGACAATAGCACATGAGAGAAGAAATAGTATTTGCTGATGAGAAAATATTCCTTTAACAGATATTCATGTTACTATGTAGTCACAACTTTAATTTTATGTATCTATGGGTTGTTTCTGTGTGTGTTTTCAAGTTCAATGTATGAAATGTTGTTATGAGTTGATAGCAACATGGTAGTATTGAAGAGAGCATCAATATCTGTCCTTTTAAAAATCTTTTATTTAAATTCCAGTTAGCTAGCGTACAATGTAATATTAATTTCAGGTGTACAGTTTAGTGATTCAACACTTCCATACCTCACTCTGTGCTCATTATAAGTGTCCTCCTTAATCCCCATCACCTATGTAACCCATGCCCTTACCACTTTCTTTCCAGTAGCTCCAGTTTTGTTCTCTATAGTTAAGACTTTTTTTCTTGGTTTGCCTCCCTTTTTTCCCTTTGCTCTTTTGTTTTGCTTCTTAAATTCCATATATGAGTGAAATCATATATTTATCTCTGACTGACTTATTTATGTCTTTTCGTCAATAAGATTTTTAATTGTAGGGGTGCCTGGGTGGCTCAGTCTGTTAAGCATCCAGCTTTAGCTCAGATCATGATCTAACGATTTGTGAGTTCAAGCCCCGCGTCAGGCACTGTGCTGACAGCTAGCTCAGAGCCTGGAGTCTGCATCAGATCCTGTGTCTCCCTCTCTCTCTGACTGTTCTCTGCTCGCACTGTCTCTCTCTGTCTCTCAAAAATAAATAAAAAACAACAAGAAAAAAAATATTTTTAACTGTAAACCTTGGAAACTCAAATAGAAATTATAAAGTAGATTATAAGTTGTATATTCATTTAAAATGAATATGGATGCTCTGAAAATGGATGCTATATTAAGAACAATAGCAGAAATGTGGCTTTAAAAGGCAAAATTATATTAAACCTTTGTCATTTTAGGAAAACAGTTCAAAGTATCTTCAATCTGGATTTGTTTTTGACATAACAATTTTACTTTAAGCTGATACAAATATATTATAAGTTTGAATTTATGTTCTTGTGGAAGATGAAAGACTACTGAATATTTTCTATATCACTATTTTTATAGTTTGTATACTATTCTTTCCAAAATTTGTGCAGTTTCATGTCATTAAAGTGGACTCTGAAATTGTTTAAAGCCAACACCTAAGAAACAATGCCTGGGATTGAATTAAGACAGTATATATATTTGAATGAGCATAGGTATGCACGAGAGAGGTTTTGGGGAGAACATGATTACCATTGTTAATGAAGACTGAATTCCTATCTATATTAAAGTTTGAAGATCTTACCTAAAATATCTCAATAGTAAGATAATAAATAAACAGGTTGTTTTATTAAATAATAGCTTTTTTATTCACAGATTTCCTTGTCAATCCTTTGACATATTCTGATTATGCTTCTATAGGCATTATGCTAAAGCAATATTTTTTAGATAAAATGAATTAATCACTGGAGAAATAATTTAAGGTACTTGAGATCTGATTGAATAACATTCTAGCGAGATGGTATTAAATAGGGTGAAATATACTTGAAGAACTTTTGTTATTTAGTGAGACAATTTAAAAGGAAACTATTTTAGGCTTCGTCTGCTAAAGATTGGAAGCTATTTTCAGTGGCTTGATTTGAAATGTTGATTGCTAGCCAACTAATAGATTAAGTCCTTTAGGAACACAGATGAGTCAGTAGTGCAGTAATAAGCATAATAATACTTAGCACTTTTAATCTTCAAAGCATTTGATAAACATTATCTAATTAATCTTTATATCAATCTCATGAGACAAATGAATATCATTCTCATTTTACTGACGGGTAGAGCAAATAATACTATGTGGAAATGCCAAGCCGCAGAGTACAAAATGTTAGAATGATCTTGTAGACTTCTCAACTATTTGCAGATGTGAATTTCTAACCATGGTTAAGTTGAGTTTTAGAGATTAAGGATATGAATTCCAGAAAGTTGTAAACTGTAATTAGCATTATGTAAATACTTTAAAGTACTAATCTAATTATTTATCTTTTTTGCTGTGAAAGTCATTTCAAATTACAGCCAAGATTCTGAATTAATAATCTTTTTAAGCAGTTTGTGCTTTACTTGTTCAACTATGATTATGACTTTCTGTTAAACTTTTTTTCAAACTCATCTTTTTTTGGATTGTTTTAAAGTTAGAAAAGTAGTATAATCTTGCTGTAACAAGTGAACTACCAGCCAAATTTTCTATCCCAAACCCACCGTCCCCCTAGACCTGTGGCAGCAATTTTGGCAGCTTGGTTGGTAGGGGTCTTTCTACTCCTTTCTTCTGGCTCCTATGCACATGCATACCTGGAGAGATTTCATTTATTTTCTTGTGCATTTTTATATAGAAATAATAACATGTTTTATACTTTGTTTTGTTACTTGTTCTTTTCACTTACTAAATGTAAGCCACACCCTGCCATTCCTTTGCTCAAAATCCTCCAAGGGCTTGCATTTAAGGTCTCTCCATATCCTACAAGGTCCACTTGTCTTCTCTCACATCCGTTCTCCCATCTGTCTCAGTTACAGCGTCTGCTCCCATCACATTGGTCTCCTTGGAAATCATTAGGCTTGTTGACACTTCTGGGTCTTCAATTTTTATATTTACAGATTTCTGTATAAAGGATACACCCTCAGGTGTATCTGACATTTCTTTTTTTTTTTTTTTTTTCAACCTAGATTATGGTGGTGATGCATTTGGCCTATAGAAGAACAAAGAACCATACCTCTTTCTTGGCGAAGCAAGAGTAATTTGAACTTTTACTGAAGGAGCGCTGTTTAAGCACAGGAAGTATGCAGGTCAGGAGTGAAGAACTATTGCATTAGCTAACCTCCGTTTTGATATAGTTGGTGGTGGCCTTTCAGTTAATTTCTTCTCTTCTCCGTGGGTTGTTTTGAGTGGCCGGTCCAGCATCTCAGGGCATCAACCCCAACCTCATTTCCTTACTGCTTGAAGCGACTCTGTTGGACTATCTTATCTAAAAACAAAAGCAAAACCGATCTCTCTTTCCCCTGCCCATTGGACCCCTAACAGTGACTTAGTCCTCATGCCAGCACTTATCAAAAACTGATAAATCACGTTTGTTGATCTGTTTATCATTTTTATCCACAGTTCTTTTAACACCAACTGATTAATGAACGTAGATATTTTGGGAAACTTTACATTTCTTTGGTTACTAAGAAACTGGAGATTATTTTCATACATGTATGGTTAATAAGCTTTTTTATCTATCATTTTTAATATCCTTTGTCAAATTTTCAAAATGTCTTTATTTTAGTTTTAAAATGTTTGTTGTGTAAATGTTAGCCCTTTCAGTTGGATTTCTCTTGTTTTTTTTTTGTCCCCAAAACTTTTCATTTGTAATATGGCAAAATATGCCTCTTTTGCTGTTGTTGTTCATTATAAGAAAAGAAGATCTTTTTTACCCCCATAGTGTAATCTCTTATCTAGTAAACTTTTAAAATTAATACCCTAGGTCATTTGGTATTTATTTAAAATTGAATTGTGAGATAGAAGTTTGCCATTATTTTCCTCTTCATTAACATTCAGCAATGCCATTGCATTTCTCAAACAAAACATCTTTTTATTTCACTTATGTAAATTCCATTTTCTCACACATTTATGTGTAATGATACATATTCTTAGATTATTAATAATATCTGTATGTATGTACTAAAACAATCTAATGGCTTATACAATACAGTGCCTTATACAGATGGTGCAAGTCTCTTTTCATTCATCTATTGGCTATTCTAGGGCATTAAATTGTCTGTACTGTTAAATGAAAAGTTTAGGATTATGAGTTTAAGTGTATTAAATCATCCTTATCATTTTCTTTCTTTTTATTCATTTCCTTTTTTTACTCCCTGGTGACTTAGGCTGAGTCCTCTATATAACAGAGCATGAAAAAAAGAAAGAATGATTATTTTATTTAGAGGGCACAGATATAAGGAAGTAACAGTGGGAGAAAGGAATATGAGTAAGGAAAGATGAGGTGGAATGGGGAGTGATGCATCATCCACCATGTCAGCTACTGGTTTGAAACAAGCCTAAGAAAAACTGAACAGAATAATCCAGAAAATTTTACTGGACACTTAAGGACTTCTTGCAAAGAGCCTCCCAGAGGAACTCTCTCTTGGTGCAACCCCAAAGAAGGGGAATAAGGTTTCTCCATGAATGATTTATTCCACCGTCTTCTCTGGTTGTCTTATCCAGCCTCCTCAGTGGGCACTGGGATGGGATACTCTCATGTGCTGCCTCTACCAGTTCAGTGGCAGATGAGCCAGAAACTCTAGGCAAACAACTGGCTGGCCCAACTATGAACTGGTGGCACAGGAGAAGAGCCTGATCCTCCCAGGGGTACATCTTGGTCTTTTAAGAATAGCTACCATACAGTGAGAAAGTTATATTCAGAGTCTCTTTTTAAAACATTAATTTGAGTACAGTTGATGTATAATGTCACATTAGTTTCACATGTACAATACAGTGATTCAACTTCTCCATATGTTATACTATTCAGAATCTTTTTTTTAAACGTTTTTATTTATTTTTGAAAGAGAGAGAGAGACAGAGAGAGTGCATGAGTGCGGGAGGAGCAGAAAGAGAGGGAGACGGAATCGAAGCAGGCTCTAGACTCTGAGCTGTCAGCACAGAGCCAGATGTGGGGCTTGAACTCACAAGCTATGAGATCATGACCTGAGCTGACTGAGCTGACGTCGGTTGCTTAAGCACCTGAGCCACCGAGGTGTGTCCTTCTATTCAGAATCTTTCAAACCATTTTTTAAAGTTTATTCATTTTGAGAGAGAGAGAGGGAGGGAGAGAGAGAGAGAGAGAGAGAGAGAGAGAGAGAGAGAGAGAGAGAGAAGAAGCACGAGCAGGGGAGAGGTGAGAGAGAGAGAGAGGGAGAATCCCAAACAGGCCCCACACTTAGTGTGGAGCTTGACCTGAGGCTCAATCACATGACTGTGAGATCATGACATGAGCTGAAATCAGGAGTCTGATTCTTACCCAAGTGGGCCACTCAGGCACTCCGCTATTCAGAATCTTTTAAATAGACATTTAGTTTCCATCTTAAGTGTCTCTCTCTGCTCTGGTCCAAAACTTTTGTATCCCTTCTTGTCAATACACATTTTTACCAAGAAACCGTTCATTTCCTCAGCACTTCACATATTTGATCCCAGCAATTGGTAAGCAGTATATTCTCAGATTCATTTGACTTTTCTCTATTTATATCTTATTTTTCATTCCAATTCTTATCCCTTTCGATTCCTCTGTTTTTAATATACTAAGAGTTTTGTCTATTTTGTGATTCTTCTCAAAACTAATCAACTTTTGGGGTGCCTGGGTGGCTCAGTAGGTTAAGTGTCCAGCTTCGGCTCAGGTAATGATCTCAAGGTTCATGGGTTCGAGCCCAGCATCGCGCTGTGTGCTGACAGCTAGCTCAGAGCCTGGAGCCTGCTTCAGATTCTGTGTCTCCCTCTCTCTCTGACTCTCCCCTGCTCGTGCTGTCTCTCTCTGTCTCTCATAAATAAATAAAAAACATTTAATAAAAAAACCAAAAAACAAAAAAAAAAACAAATCAGCTTTTGCATTGTTTACCTTTAATTTTTTTGTCTGTTTTTTCAATTAATAATATTAAATTTATTCCTAACTTTTTATAGGTTTTTATTTTTATATTGATGCCATACATGATAATAATTCATATATTGTCTTATTTGAAGAAGGTGACCTAGATAGAACAATAACTAACATTCTTTTTATAAAAAATATTTAAAATGTTATGAGTTATCAATCTAAAACAATGTCATAACCACCTGAAGACTGACTCAGATGATTACATTAACAGTAAAAATTAAATTTACTTCCAGACATTGGAGAAATTTCAGTGAAAGATTTGTGTTCATTTTGAAAGTTAGGATATTACTAATATAATAAGTATATATTAAAATGCCTAATCAGCTTAACATTTCAAAGAAAAATAATAGGCAGACGTTTTCTAGAATTTTGAAATACCAATTTATCACTATTTCTGGTAATTGTTCCCCAAAGTGTCTTTACTATAATTCTCTAGTAATATTGATTCACATGTGACAGTATAACAATGGAGGTGAACACAGAATTTATACTCTTCATGGTCTATTTATTTTAAAATATTAAATATATTTTTAAATTAGATTTCTACAATGCACTCTGTGAAGGATTTTGTTCACCCACAGATTTCTCTGTATGTGATGTTTATATAGTTCATCTGTAGTGATAATTCAACCGCTCTCATTATTGTACTTTCTCTAGTCAATTTTCTTGACTCTTCCCTTTCTTCAGACATGGACTAGAATGACTATATCTTTGACTGATCTATCATCCAAAACTTCAAACTCCGAGTACTCTCTGATTAAAATCTATTTACTTCTACATGTCTCATCACTCATTGTTACAGACTTTTGCCATAATTAGTATTTCCTTGACTTTTCCATGCTCTCCATATCTATTATAAGTCTACATAATTATTTCTATGCTAATATTCAGGCTCCAGGCTCCAGGCTCTGAGATGTCAGCATAGAGCCCGACCTGGGGCTCAAACTCACAAACCGTGAGATCATGACTTGAGCTGAAGTTGGATACTTAACTGACCAAACCACCCAAGTTCCCCTATAACTTTAATTTTTAAAATATGATTTTCTAAACTGTAGTCTGATTTGAAAGTTCTTAATAATTAGACATGGAAAATAGGAAATATATTTCAACCTTGGTGTGTATGGGTGTGGGCAGGTGTATGGAAGTGTGTGTGTGGTGGGTAGAAGAAAGGGACACTGGAGCACTTTGAAATCTGACTTCTATTCCTCCTGTAGTCTAATATTTAATTTCTTTGGAGAATTTTGCTATAGTTTATGTAAAAATACTATTTGTGTCATATAAAAGCAATCTCCAGATGTGATCGAATTCGGAATTTGACCATCAGAAAAAAGGATCTTTTTTATTATTTTTTAAACATTTATTTATTTTTGAAAGACAGAGAAAGACAGTGTGATCAGGGGAGGAGCAGAGAGAGAGGGAGCCACAGAATCCAAAGCAGGCTCCAGACTCTGAGCTGTCAGCACAGAGCCCCACACAAGGCTCGAACCCACGAACCATGAGATCATGACCTGAGTCGAAATCGGATGCCCAACCAACTGAACCACCCAGAAGTCCCAGAAAGAAGAATCTTAATGTTTCTAAAAAGTTTTAATTAAAGATACCTGAAATCTAAAGAGATTTTTAAGTAAAAAAATATATCACTGTAGTGTTGGAAATATTAATTTATCTTATTCTCTGACTCATGTATCCCCATCATTATTACATGAGCACATTATTTTATAATTATTTTAGTGGTTCTAGTCTTTAAAAATTTTGTAAGCTACCTCGAGTACATTTTGCATTACTTGATGTAAAAAACATAAATTTATATGTAAATAAGTTACTGAAAACTCATTGAGATTTATATTTCTCTTTTAGCAGAAAGAACTAAAGAAATCTTTAAATATATATGTCTAATTTTTTGAACTTTGTCTTATAAATTTTTTATTCTGGACTTTTTTTTCTTTTAGCATCTTTTCTCCAGAGCCTATCTTCTCTTAAATTATATATTTGAGTCAATTCTATACACCTGTGGTAAAACCGAAAAATCCTCAATTTCGGTATGTTTCTGACTGGACTGCACATAGTAAAAATGAAGACATATTTTGATTTCTGATCATCTTAGACTTGGTAATATATATCAATCTAAATCTTTATTTCCCTAATACTTGTTTCTAATTTTTGCCATGTGCTGTGGATTTAACGAGGAGAAGTTTATGGTAATGAAATGCTGAGTGAGAGAAGAAGAATACAGAAAAGAAAGTTAAATTAGAATTCAGATTAAAAAGGTCTTGTGGAAACAGAAGTTAATTCAGAACTTCAACAACAACATCACAGAGTCAATAACCTAAAATGAGGAAGTAGAATTTCTTGCAGTGATCTTAAGGCTATGAAATAGAAATGAGTCAAGCTGCATTCAAATTTGTAAGGCAAGCACATCACTATAATCCCTTTCTTATACGGACTACACAGATTTTGTTCCAAAAAGGATTTAGAGTTGCACCTGAATAAAAACTAATTTTGGTGATCTTCTTTTTACAAAGATCATTATTATATGAGAACAGATTTTTTTCAAGAATTCTATGAAGATGTGTGAGCATAAAATCTCAAATATTAAACACGATGGTCCACAGTGATAAATGTTCATGGTGCCAGGAAGAAGTTTAAGGAGAAACAATACAGCTCCAAACAGTAAAGAAAACTCTTTCCTGTCATGACTAAATACAGAAAATACTTTTATTCAAAAATAGGTTTATAACTGCTCTACACTGATAAGCAGAAGGCAAACTAAGAGTAGTAAAGAGGTATCTAAAATGGGGGGAAAAGCAGAGACTTGAAATGTTCTAGTTAGAGAGTTAAAGAAACGTAACGTGGTAGGCATCTTGCAACCTGTAAGCGGGCAGACAACACTTGGTGTCCTACAGTGGGGGAAACAAAGGCTTGCATGAAGCAGACTCTGCTCAAAGACAGTACTTGGAGCAAGTAGATAAGCAGAGGTCCAAGACTCTTCATAATTAAGTAATGAAGGTATTTGAAGTGAGAAGCAGACACTCAGCATGTGAATACAAGCAAAAGTCGTGTTTACAGGAAAAGATGAAATTTAGATGAAAACTCTACACCATGACCTTGAAGTCCCCGGTTTTGAGTGATCCACAGAGTCTAGGTGATGTTGAATTGAAGCTTAGGCAACATCCAGTACATATAAATTGTAGATGATTATTTGTCAATGTCTGTTTCTTTAAATTTATCAAAAAACACACTTGGAGAAGCAGATGACTGTGCATGTGATTTACAAAGAAGCGCTCCCCAGAAAGACTGGTAAGGTTGTAGGGAAAGCTGGGCAAAAATGAAGAGAAAGCCACACAGGTGTTTGATTTCCAGCCAAGTCTCCTTATCCTGCAGAGGAATTCTAAACAGTCAGGGAGTCATTTATAAAAGACTGCCTCAGGGTAGCTAAAATTTCTAGGCACTTTGTAAGCCAAGAACAGGGCTCTGAAAATGTGCAGTTATTAGCCATTGGAAGCAAAAGCACACAAAAGCAGAGGAAGTGCTCCAAAATGTAAAAGGAATTGGAGAAGATCTGAATGGAGCAGGAACATTGTCCTTTGCAACAATTAACAGCTGTTCCTGTGGCTGATAGTAATGGCATTCCATGTTATGCTAAATTCTATTGTTGAGAATAAAAATGGAAAAAAAGGTTTTATTCGTGTAGCTGAGTTAATAAATTTTTAGGAAACTTTATTGTCTTCTTTACATATTTCCAAGTTCTGGGTTTTGGATTCTGAGAACCCAAAAGTATTGTGAAATATAGATTGTTGATTACATATAGAAGTTTATCTTCAGAGAGGAGTAATATAGGTAAGGATCTTTCCTTAATAATTGGGCTTAACAAGGCACATTATCTGTCTAAATACAGTAGAAGCCATACTATGTAAATTTGTTAGAGATTGATTACTAAAATTTGGATGACCTCTACTTTAGAGTCTATTAGGAATTGGAAGCAAAATGATTATTGCAGTTCTGCTTGTGTCTAATTATAATTAAGGACTATAACCTTAGTTTGTACTTCCTTTCACCTTTTACATGTAGAGCCAACCCAGGGGTGAGGAGCAGCAGTAAAACATTACTACCTAAATGCTATTTATTAGAGAAGATCTTGAAAAACAGCATCTTTCTTTGGTGAGGAATAAACAGGAACAGTGGTATTAGATGGCAGTGGTGGGTAGATATTTATAGGTTTCGGGCTTCAAAGAAACTACAATTTACTAAGACTCTTGGCCTCCTAGAAACTTCCAGTTAATTGATAGTGCTTCCTTGATATAAAGTTAGTGTAACCCCATCACTTTGAAAAAAAAGAATAGATGTTTGGAAACCGTAAATATTGGTCTCTGCAACTCATCAGACTGGTTCCAACGTTCAACATTTTTTATTGAAAGAAAAAGAATAAAAGCCCATGAAATTACAATTTGATACATTACGAGGCATCTGATATGTATCAACATATTCTTGCTATAGGAATTCACTAAAGACATAATTTTTTTTCTAACTGAGAAAGACAATCTAGTTCAGCGTTAGATATTGAGGCAGTAGGTGGTTGTTAGAAATTGTTACAAAAATTGGATGTTTTCTCTGCTTCCAAAGGACTTATGGCCCATTTTGAAACACAAAACTAATACACCTTAAACAACGTGAAAATAGTTTGAGTCAACATAAATTAAATGCAAAATTGTGTCTTGTAACTGCAGGAGTTGGAAAAGGACACAGGACCCATTTTGCTTTTAAAAGAAATTGCTGGGGCAATACAAAGTACTGGTTGTTTAGTTAACAATTCAGAAGCCTTTTAGGCCAGTCTCTGTGAAGTGGTTGATTTACAGATAATTTCTTTGAAAATTATCTTAACAATTAAAACACACCAGTGATTTGTCACTACCGCAGCAAATGAGCAACAAAAGAGAAGCAATTAAGTAAGGATGGAATTGGCAGGGACAATAGGCGACATTTAATATTGGTTTGTATAACTGGGAGAAACATAAATAAAGCACTAATAAAAAAATATAACAAGATAAAGACGTATAAATTTATATGCCAGGCAAGTCACCCCTTTCCGCAGTCCCAAGAGGCAAAATAAAATAGTATCTCATGAAATTATGTAGCACCTGGCAATGAAAGCTTCTAGAAAGTGAGGAGTCTAACCATCGCAGAAGATCAATATTAGAGGATTCACAAATAAGCAAAGAATCAAGGTGTACAGAGGCATCCAACTCAAGGCTTTGCTGGCTGCAGTGGTACAAAGAGTACCCAACAGTACAGGTCACCCCAAGATGTGGTCCAAAGAGTAATAGTGCTAAAGGCAGGACAGAGCCCAATCTTGTCTGGGTTATGAAAGGTGCTTAGTGCTGGAAAAGAAAAAGACACCAGCCAGGTTTCTCAGAGCCAAGTAGGCACGTGGTTCTGTATAGAACAATTGTGTACCCTGAATTTTTTAAAATTGATTGATTAATTGTTTTACATATTTTTTAAAAGTTTATTTACTGGGGCGCCTGGGTGGCTCAGTCAGTTAAGCCTCCGACTTCGGCTCAGGTCAGATCTCACGTTCGTGGGTTCAAGCCCCGTGTCGGGCTCTGTGCTGACAGCTAGCTTAGAGCCTGGAGCCTGCTTCCATGTCTGTGTCTCCTTCTCTCTCTCTGCCCCTCCCCCTCTCATGCGCTGTCTCTCTCTGTATCAAAAAATAAATCAAACATTAAAAAAAATAAAAAAAAAGTTTATTTACTTATTTTGAGAGCAAGCATGCACAAGTCAGGAAAGGGCAGAGAGAGAGGGGCAGAGAAAATGCCAAGCAGGCTCTGTGGAAGCCTAACCAGCTGGGCTCCCCAGATGTCCCTACCCCAAGATATTTTAGATTTATTGTTGTTAAAATTAAACCCATCAAATCGTTTCTTTAATTTCTTAGTTTTATTCTCCCTATTTGTGTACGTTATCATAAATATGCTCAATAAATTAATAGGGAGAAGACAATTATAGTTAAAAAGCAAACAATCACATACTCATCATCTTAAGAGTTAGGATGTTAGGATAATATCAGGGCACCTGGGTGGCTCAATTGGTTAAGGGTGGGACTTTGGCTCAGGTGGTGTTCTCATGGGTCGTGGGTTCAAGCCCCACATTCCACTATGTGATGACAGCTTTGAGCTGGAGCCTGCTTCACACTACGTGTTTCACTCTCTCTCTTCCCTTTCCCCCACTGACATTCTGTCTCTCTCTCTCAAAAATAAATAAATGTTAAATTTTGTTTTAAAAAAAGAAAAAGAGTTAGGATAATATCAATACATTAATAAATTCCAAGTCACTGATATATGCCTGCTTCATTGTTTCCTTCTCTTTTCTTAAGATATAACAACCAAAACGACCAGTTTTGGATTTTGGCTTTATTATTTTACTATTCATTCCCATTGTGATATATACATATATATTTATATATTACATATTATTATACATACTATATATTTTGTATACTATATAGTATACATATTTTTATAGCAATCATAATTTCAGTTTTAATTATTTTCATTATCATATATATTTTATTTTGTGCTTGTGACCTACTACTTCAAGAATTATGATTGTGGGATGTATTCATGCCCATATATGCATTCATATAATGCATTTATGTCATATAGGATTCCATTTTCTGAATACTCCACATCTATCAACTCTGTTATTGATGGAAATATGTATTATTTTAGCATTTTGATATTATAAACCAGTGGCTATAAAATTTCTTGCATGTGCTGCACATATACAGAATTTTCTCTATGGTATGGACCTATTTGGCATTGTCAGAATATGGTGTACATATATGTAATATATAATTTATGTGGTATCTATCTATCTATCTATCTATCTATCTATCTATCTATGTGTGTGTAGATAGATGCTTTTATACACACACATTTGCAAGTGAATGACTGATGATATTTTCCTGATGACTATTGTGGTTAATTGTGTTCTCATCCTGCTTATTCTTTTCATAATGGATTTTTTCAAATTATTTAAGTTAAAAAATTTTATTTTTATGTAAGCTCCATGCCCAACATGGGGCTTGAACTCACAACCCTGAGATCAAGAGAAGCATGCTCTCCTGATTGAGGCAGCCAGTCTCCCTGCTTCTCCTTTTGTAAAATACTTGTTGATATTCTTTGCCAGTTTTTCTATTATTTTTTGTCCTTTTTCTTAATATTTTTAGCAGGTATGGTCCCCAGGATCAATCTTTGTCACTTATATATGTTGCAGATACCTGTGTAAATTTTGTTATTTGACTGTTTTGTTTTTTAAGGTATTCTTGTATTAGAAACACTTTGTATTTTTACTGTAGTTTCATTTATAAGTCTGTTATTTCTAGGATGTAGTTTTCCAGATGTTTTTTTTAGAAGTCTTTGCCTATCTCAAGGTCTGAAGATAGCCTTCTATAGATATTTTAACAAGTTCTATAATGTTGCCTTTTACATTTAAGTATTCCATTATCTTAGATTGATAATAATTTGTTTATAGGACTATCTAATGGTCCCGGAACCATTTATTGTAGAAATCTTTCCCATCCCTAGAGATTTGCCTGTTTCCACTCTCAAGTGTTGACACATACATATGTCTTATTCTGTATGGTCTATTCTGTTTCTAAGACTGTCCCTCCGCTTTGAAATTCCACTGTCTTAATTACTATTTTTAACACTTCTGACAGTTTACTCTTAATTGTAAGTGACTGCTTAAGAATTATTCTTACCATTTTATATTGTCTTTTATTTTTTCCCAGAAGGGACCTAATAATAAGTGATCTAGTTGGGTACTTGGACCCAGTTAACAGTTTTGTTTTCACCACTTGGGCACGACTTGACATTTTATTGTTTAAGGCAATTAATAAAAAGATGTTTTTATTTTTTTCTAATGAGTTTCTAGATCCTTGTTCTTGAGTGGCTGTTATTTGCAGCTGTTATATCTATGCTAACATAAACTAAACAAAATGTTTTGAAAGTTATTTTGGAAAATTCTTGAAAGCCCATTTCTATAGGGAAAAAGATAACTTTTAAGATACTCATGGTTACCCTTCATCAATAAATAGGAATTTAGGATGTGATTTTTAAAAGAATACACATATGAGTATGTATCTATCTAAATTAAGAGTCAGGGACTTCACTGGCTATTATTTGGAAGTGTTGAATCACTGTCTTATACACTAGAAACTAACATTACAGGGTTTATTAACCAAGTGGAATTTTAAATAAAAACTTTAAAAAAAAGGGAGACTGAATTCCTCATGCATTGATTTTCCATAGGGGTATGTTGGTGACATACAATATCGTTATCCTGGCTGGACATTTTGGGAGCATTTCTCTGCCTTACATGTATGTTCCTCCTTCTCTTTGTCCTGCTGCATATTATAGCTTGCTTGAATTGTAGCCCATCAGAAATCACAGTTGTATTCTTCTTTTCATTAAAACTATTCAAACAAGCTGTTCTTCCTTCACTTGAGCAAAGCTGTAGCCTCCGAGTTACCTCTGTTCAGCATCTTCCAATTAAATGGAATTTCCTTTGTCATAATCATCCCGAATATGGTAACTTAAAAAAGAATTTTTGATTTAGGGACTTTTTTTTGCCACTTAATGGGAACTTGGAAGTTCATGTGTAGTCTGATTTTCCTCTTTGAATACCCTATCCTTTCCTTGGGGTTTCTGTTTATACAACACTTGATGTAGCACATTGTGAGCAAATTGATCACGAATATACATATTTTCCCTATGGAAGTTTTAGGATTATTTTTCATTACCAAAACAGATAATTATGCATAATATACAATATGTAGCTACATCATTTTATAGTTTATTCTGCAACAATTTTTCAGTTTTAAAAATAAGTAATTTCTTTGGATTACACCTATTTTATAACATTTATTTATTTAGAACTGTAACATGTAATTGTGTCATATTCAGATACTTAGGGTCAATATAATTTGATTAGTAGAAGTGTGGTACTATATAAATATTCAATTCATAGCTAACACACCACTTATTTTGTGTACTATCAGAGTTAAGAGCTATTTAGATATACTTATAAACTGCTACTTCGGTAGTTAATTTTCTTTTCACCTTGTGAAATCAAAAGGAAAGACCCTATAGATAATTGATTAACCAATTCAATAGTTTTGTAAAGTCTCCATAGAGACTTTTATAAAAGGTTTCAAGGGAAAAGCAAAATAGCTGTATTTGGTTTCAGACTCATGGTATTTTTACTCTGTAATTGTCAACTTAAAACAGTGACAAAAGCCAACAGTTCTAAGAACTTTTATTACTGGTGGTATGAGAAGGTTGGTGACTTTCATCTGGAAAAACTGCCTAAAACTGGATAAAGTTTAAAAAAACAACCATATTGGGGCATTACACAATAACAATCTTCAAGGCAAACAGCAAATTGAGAAATATCTTATTCACTAAAATAATGTTAAGTTTTGGATAAGAATGATGGAAATCTGTGACCATTCCTCTCCCACTCTTTCTAACTCTTTTCTAAGAATACTCTCTTTCCAGCATGAGGATGGTCATGAAAATAAGCAGCTTTCCTTTCAGCCAGAAACACTACCATTTGGACTGAGCATGGAAGCCCACAGCTTTGCCAGCTAAAAGTGGTAAAGTCATTTTGAAAAGGAAGGAGTAAACCTAGGGACTTGCTAACTAATGTTTACAGTCCTAGTTGATGGCCATCGATGGTCTAGGGAGAACCTTTAAAGGAAGATCTAGAGAAGAGAGAGCTATGTAAAGATTGAGCAAAACTCTCCATACATCCTTGGAAGGAAGGAAAACTGTCCATGAGTAGATGAGACCCGAGGTAAGATGATAAAAAATGAAAGACAAGGAAACATCGAGAGCTGAGTGCACCTTGGAGTGTCTCGCCAGCTCACAAACTGATGGGTGACAGTAGAAGACTTCTGTGCTTATGATGTTTAATTTCAACCCCTGTTCAAAACATTAGCTAACTAATTAACTCTGGAGATACAGTAGCAACCTTTAGATAGATAGGCTATAAAATAATCACAATAGGTTTTTAAAAGTCTAAGTAGTTATATGGTGAGTATGTGAACACAATGGGAGAGACAGATTCTAGTTTAAGTTCAGGCAAGTTACTTAAAAAAAAAGCAACCTTCAGAAAACATATTTTCAAAAATCCACTGTTGCTTCAGCATGTTATCTAAAATATTTAGGTTTTAACTAAAACTTACTAAACATGGAAAGAAATGAGAAGGTATGAGCCATGTTGCACTTCAAAAAATTAAAAAGAAACTGATCATGAGGAGTATTTGGGTGTTTAATTTAGCAAACACAGACTTCAAAGTAGTTATTACAAATATGATCTAAAGTAAATAAACTATGTCAATAATGAGTCAAGACATAGGGAGACTTGGCAGAAAATATAAACTGTAAAAAAGAATGAAATTGAACTCTACAGATAAAAAATATAGTAATTTAAATAAAAATTCATCAGATTAACCAAGATCTGAAATGACAAAAGAAAGATTCAATGAGCTTGAAATTAGTGGAAAATGTCCAAGCCAAAGAAGAGAGCAAAAAAAGTTTACAGAATGATGAAATGAGCTTGGCTGACCTAAGGAATCAATCAGTCGAGCACTCCAATGCAAATTTAGTGTGAGCACCAGAAAAAGAAATATTAAAAATGGCATAAAAATTACTTAATGAAATAATAGCTTAAAACGGCTGAAATTTGATGTAATGCATTAATCTGCTGATGCAATGAGCTCAGAAAACATGAAAAGAATCACACCAAGACATATTATAGTCAAACAGCTGAAGGCCCAAAACAAAGAGAAATCAGCAAACGACTATAAATCCTAATGTACAGAGAATAACAATGTGATTAAAAACAGCTGGCTTCTCAGAGGAAAAAAACGCAGTAGGATAACATATTTGAAATGCTGAAAGGAAAAAAAAATCTATCAATCAACAATTCTCAACCAAGAACTCTAGCCAGTTGCATCAGAATGTACTTTTCTTATCAAGTGCATACGGTACATTCTCGAGGATAAACCAAATGTAAATTTTGAAACATATCTTATTGCACTTCAAATTATTAAAATTATGCAAAATATATTTTTCCATTTCAATAGGTTTAAATCAGAAGTCAGTAGCAGAAAGAAATCTGGAAAATTTCCAAGTATCTGGAAATTAAATAAAGCAATCCTAAGTAACCCAGTGGAAGTCACAAAGAAAATCAGAAAACATTTTGAATTGAATGAAAATGAAAAATAACAATGTATTGATATATAGAGAATACAGGCAAAATAGTGCTTTGAGGCAGATTTGCAATTTTAGGCACTTACATTAAAAAGGAAGTCCACAATTACCAATCTAAGCTTTTTTCTTATGAATCTAGAAAATAAAGAGTAAATCAAATACACACAAATAGGAAGGAGTGGGGAGAATGTGAGAGTAAACATTTGTGAATTAAATATAAAATAGAAAAACATCAATAAAACCAATATTAGTTATTTGAAAAGAAACAAAATTGATAAATAATTAGGAAAAGAAAGAGAGAGAGAGAGAGATACAGAAGAGATGGACAATGAGAGAGAGTGAGAGAAAGAGAGAGAGACAAACACAAATTACCAAAATCAAGAATGAAAAAGTTCATCAATACAGATTCTAGGCCTTTTAAAAGATTAAAAGGTACTATTATAAATAACTTTATACCAACAAATATAATGAAGTGGACATATTTTTAGAAACATGCAAATTATCCACATACATTTCCCAATAAGTGAAAGTCTTCTTAAAAACATATGAAGAAAATTAATTGATTTACTGTAGAAAAAAAACTTCCCTTAAAGAAATGTCTTGGCCTAAGAATTCTATATAAACACAGAAAGTGGAGGAGGAGGAAATATATCCATACACGTCTCACAAGGCTTGTGTTACTCTGTTAACTGACCAGATAAAGACAGACCAAGAGAAGGAGAGTTGATCCAGCATATCTCTGAATGCAAGTGAAAATAATCTTTGTTTAAATATTAGAATTTTAGTAAAATATAAAAATTATCACTTATCATGAACAGATGGTTCATGCAAAGAAATGCAAAGTTGTTTTGATATTCAAAACCCCATAGAACACCATAGAGAAAGAACAAAAGACAAAACCCCAAACTCATAAGAAGTGCTCAATAGAGGTACTAAAAGCATTTGATAATATTTAACATCAATTCATGATTTAAACAATATATTAACAACCTAGGAATAAAAGGGACTTTCACTAACCTAGTAGGGTCTATGAAAAAGACACAGCAAACATCATACTTAATGGTGAAAGTGGGAAGTCTTTCTTGTTAGATTGGGAAAAGAGTAGGGATGTTCACTCTTGACGGTTCTAATTCCTTTGAGTTGGGGATGACAAGGGATCTTTTTGGAGCAAAGGGAATGATCTAAAACTGGATTGTGGGGTTGGTGACACAACTGTGAAATGCATTACAGGTCATTGAAATGGAATGTTAAAATAAGTGAGATTTGTGGAATATAAATTTTGCCACAACCAACTTATTTTAGAGTAAGGTAGTTAATATGAGCATAGATAAAAAATATTCTCTGAAACAAATGGCTGGAAAAAAAAAAGAGAAATAATAATACTGAAGACTTCCCAAGTGTGGCATTGAAAAGAATTGAAACAAAACAAAGCTGTAATGTTACATTCAGAGCAAGTTGAAAATATTTTTTAAGTGTCTTAAAGTACTGTATTTATTCTGGAAGAGAGAGGGAAAGAGAGAGCGAGAGAGAGCGCGCACATGTGAGCGGCGGAGGGACCCAGAGAGAGGGAGAGAGAGTATCTCAAACGGGCTCTGTGCTGCGCATGTAGAGCCCAATGAGGGGCTTGATCCCATGAACCCTCTGGAGATTTTTTTTTTTTTGAGAGGCAGAGAAACAGCACGTGCAGGGGAAGGTCAGAGAGAGAGGGAGACACAGAAACTAAAGCAGACTTCAGGCTCTGAGCGAGCTGTCAGCACAGAGCCCGACAGGGGACTCGAACCTACGAACTGTGAGATCGTGAGCTGAGCTAAAGCCTGACGCTGAACTAACTGAGCCACCCACGCGCCCCCTTCTGGGGATTCTTATAAAGCTTGACATCATGACCTGAGCCAAAATCAAGAGTCCGACACTTGACAGACTGAGCCACCCAGGCGTCCCTAGTTAAGAGATTATTTTTAAACTGCCACAATAAAGTTTTCAAAGTGCTAAGACAAACACTTCATTCTAAACTTATTCCAAGGTCTGAAGCACAGTATGAGTCAATAAATAATTTTTGATTGAATCAATGAAGAAAAATAATTTACTACTTCTCTTTAAGTCTCTAGTGATTTAATTTGGACTTTTATCTAAATTATTATTATATATTTTCATGCATTTGTTAGAAATATGAGGCTAATTTGAATACAATAGTAATAGCATATAACAGATTAAATTGTAAATATATTTTATTTATATATTACAGATTTGACACTTTATTCTTATTTGCTGCTATGTTTTCATTACATCTGAAGTGGATTAATAAATAAAAACCAATTAATTGCTTCATTGATTCCACGAAACGTATTCTCTAGAAAACCACTAGGGTTGTGAAGAAGAACTATTTAATTTAAATATTACACATTGTGTGATATTTATTGTCAACTGAATAAGAAACAAATGTTATATTATGTTAAACATTTTATTTATAACTGTAGATATCTCTTACAATGATTCCATTGAAATTGTATTAGAAAAACATATTCTTATGGAGTCTTGATGAAAAAGAACTTCCCCTAAGTTGGACAACATTCATATTATCTCCATACTAAAACTATTTGATATGTTTGTCAATTCAAATAAACACATAATCATCCTTACAAAACTCAGATATATTACCTTTTGTTTCCAAAAAAGCACTGAATTTGTTTTTACTTATGCACTTTCATTAAAAATGCTATATGCAAATTTAGACAAAAAAAGGAATACTATATGAAAAGTTATCCTTTCTCACCATGTTCTTGTAAAGATTTCATATTCATCAATTTGAGACATGCTTTTGGTGGTTTCCAAATTTATAGTAAACACGATTCACCATTTTTTTTTCTTTGACATTGTTCAGGAAAATGGGCTTTGATCCAACTGCCTCTTGTCTAAACCTGTAGAATCTGGGGTTCAAACAGAACATAACTACTGATTCTAGGATACAGATTTTGACACTTTATTCTCACTCTCTGTAAGAACTGTAAATTGTTAAAACATTTTTACTGACTTTAAAAAATGAGTATAATCTAATATATATTGATAGTAGAGAGCACCTTTGTCTTGTTTCATGACAATGAAATGAGTTTTTAATAAAGAAGTTCTTAAAAATTTAGTTTAGTAGTTTCTTTGTATGTCCCTGAATTTGGAGTATAAGAAACGTGCCTGGTAAAATTTCATGTTAACAATTATAATTATAAAATGAAATTATAGTTAAAGATCGTTTCTTAGGTGTCTCACAGACTATATTTCTTCTGGCCTCTATTTGTTTCAAATTCTTGCTTGTCTGGGCTTATGTTTGTCTTGTGACATTTATTTGTGTGATTTATCATAGCAATTCCCAGAATACTATAATTACCAATTTCTATTGCTTTTCTGGAGAATATTGACCTTCAAGGGAAGACTATTTGGTTCTGTTGTAAATAAACAGAGACAATCGTATAGTTATCTCTTATTGGCGAATTTGAGGCTTTCTTTAGGCACTGTGAAATACATGAGAAGCTGGGGATCTTTAACACTAGTGCAAATCTCTTCCTTATCATTTTACTACTCTTATATTCCATAAGAATCTCTGAGAAATCCAACATTTAACATGCACATTCCCCACTAAGACAATGATTATATAGTTATGAAATTATAAGCTAAAATTAATTCATTTGAGAAGGTAAACATTTTAAGCATACATTGCCAAACTCCTATTTGAAACAATATGGACATTTTTAAACATAGATGCTTGGTGACCCACTGACACGGACTTTAATATAGCAAGACTAACTGGTATGTAGCTCAGACTTATCCAAAATACAAGGAAAGTTTTGTGCTACATACATTTATTTTGAATGTTTCTCAGAAAAAAATTATAAATGCACACCATCAGTATTTGTTCCACTGAACTCTTTCAGCCTACGGATTTAAGACAGATTGAAGTCTTTGTAATTTTGCTGGTTAAACAAATAATAATTTCATAGGCTCTCTGTAAAAATAGTTTACTTCTTTCAATCCACTTTCTAGTCTTCACTTTGCCTTATTTTTATTCACTGGTAAAGGGCAGCTTGGCCTTATTGCACCTGTCAGTCTTGCGGGTGATATGTTTTTCCCAGTACATCCAGATAGTACTGCGTGGAACAGTTGGGAGGTGATATTGGTGCATTGTATAGCCAGTCATCCCTTTGCCCAGGAACTTACTAAATCCTTTTTATAACACACTTCATCATTCGCATCCACAGGCCTGATACCTAAAGTCTGTTGCACCAAAATGGTATAGTTCAGCTTTTCAAGCAGGCTTTCTCCCAAATAGAACTAATAATGTACGTTCAGTGAAAGGTGGGTGGGTAATAAAATCTGTTGGCATTCCTATTATTTATTTTGATGTTGCATTTGTTTTCAATGAGTTTGCACATAGAACATATTTATGCACACATCTATAATGTGTGTTTGTGTGTAGGTGTGTGAATGAAAGGTACAGTGGGAAAATAAAAATTTTGAGTCAAATATTGCCATGTATTTACATCTATTTACATGTATTTTACTATATTTATAGTAAATATAAAATATTTAGAAGTTATAGTCATAGAGAAATTTGGGACCTGCCCAATGCACACCATCAAATTAAATTCATGAACCTCATAAAATATTTTAATGAGGTTATCTGACTTAAAGTAGGAAAAAAAAGTTTATAGAGGTTACTTATGAGCAAATACAATATGGAATACTGGAAACAAAAGAGGGAATAGAGTCCAAATTCTTTCCCTGGCCTTATATATCCCTACATGATTTGTATCTACTTTTCGGATGGCAACTCCTGATAGTTTTTCCTTTATTTATGAATCTCTAATTACCCTGGCTCCTAATTCCTAAACATGTAAGTTTGTCTTACCTTACAGCTCTTGGGCTTATTGTTTACTCTTTCCAAAAGATCCTTTCTTTAGATCTTTGTAAAGTCTTTGCTTTACCTGACGTTACTGAGCATGTTAAAAATATTTAAAAGTTATGTTTCCTCTCTTTCTTTCTCTCCCTTTCTCCAGGTAAATAGTCTAAATCAAAAAGTCTT
>NC_043702.1:157109167-157184851 GCF_006229205.1 Suricata suricatta | reverse complement strand
CCCGGAAAAACACAGCAAGATGCTCAGAAAGATGTTGAAATCTGACCAGGGGAGACCTAAGATCATCTTTCTACGGAAGCAGCAAGATCCTAGGAGGGCTAACTGTGCGGTTTATTTAGACGGACAGTGCCTAACGCAGGGCTGTGCAGTGGAGATAAAATGCGAGCCACATTTGAGAAGTTTAACGTTT
Organism: Suricata suricatta; assembly: GCF_006229205.1. NCBI lineage: Eukaryota > Metazoa > Chordata > Mammalia > Carnivora > Herpestidae > Suricata > Suricata suricatta. The sequence continues at coordinate 157,184,661 of NC_043702.1, read as the reverse complement.
AGTGGCCACACTCATAAAGGTAAAAGAAATGAGGAACATTAATTTTAACAATATATTTTATAGAACCCAATATAACCAAATATAATCATTGCACCAAGTAGTTGGTCTAAAAATTATTAATACGATCTTTTACCTTTTTTCTTCCTTTTCATTTCAAGTCTTCAAAATCTGATATTTTACAGCTAAAATCCAACTGGGTATACATTTCAAGTGCTCCACAGCCACAGGTGGTGAGGACTTCTGTGCTGAACAAGGCAGCGAGCGACCCGTCTCTGGGTTCCCTGCGGCCCAGCAAGGCGCAGCGAGACAGGCTGCACCCTTGTATTGAGTGGTCTCATCAGATTAAAGGAAGAGAAAAAGCTGACCAATCAGAAATGAGAACAGGAAGATGCAGCGGGTGTGTCTTTCTAGAATTGACCACAGTGTTCTCCCAAGAACCTGGACTGAAACCAGAAGAGGCAGCGCCTCTCCTGTCCCGTAGAAATAGCATTTGCAATAGACATTCTATGATTATGGACAAATAATACAAGTTATGATTCATGGACTGATTTATAAATATACGATTTATTAAACAAAGAAGAAAACCTGAAGGTATAACAAAAACTATTAACCAAGTAGGCTGAACCAGAAAGACAAGACATTTGCCTTTTACTTTTGCTTCACATCTAAGGGAAAATTGTGGGGAATGAATCATTTTACTTTATGTTCTGGAAAAAAAAATATTTTCTACTGTGTTTCTGGCTGATAACAACTGATATAAGTCTACTTTTCTGTTTAGAACTTGACCTGAAACTTTTAGGAATTGTGTTGTGAAGTAGAAATTTTATTTAATTAACATAGATTTAAAAGCAATCCCTATATTTTTTACATTCTTCTGTCAGTATTTGAGTATAAGCAGAATACCAAATATGAAGGATATATGGTATTTTATTGACAATTATTTTTATTTATTCATTTAATTTTTTTCTTTTTCAATAACTAGTAAAATAATAGAATGTATGCATAACTTGGATATTTGTCAGTCTTTTGATTTTTTTTAAAGTTTATTTCTTTATTTTGAGAGAGAGAGAGAGAGAGAGAGAGAGCACATGCAAGTGAAAGAAGGGGCAGAGAGAGAGAGAGAGTCCCACGCAGTGCTGAGCCCCACTCAGGACTCCATCTCACAAACCTGTGAGATCATGACCTGAACTGAAATCAAGAGTTGGATAGTTAACTGACTGAACTACCCAAACTACCCCAAATTATTGGTTTTAATTAAAAGAACTGTTCTGGGACACCAGGTGGTTTAGCTGATTAGGCGTGGGACTCTTGATTTCAGCTCAGGTCATCATCTCACAGTTTGTGAATTTGAGCCCCAAGTCAGACTCCACACTGTCAGGTTCCCTCACTCACATGTGCTCCCTTTCTCTCTCTCCCTCTCTCAAATTAAAAAAGCTGTTCTTAAAAAAAAAAGCTGTTCAGCTACACACTTCAAGTTACTGCTCAAGAGAATAAAATCGGAGCAATTTAAATTAGCAACTAATTAAGATTCAATATTTATATTTTCAACCATCATGTAAAAAGTTCTGGTTATAGTAGAATCATGTAGAACATGTCGACTTCCAACATGCAAATAAACAAGTGGTCACTAGTTATTCTTTTAATAAAGCAAATAAACCAGGATGTAAATTTATTTTATATCCTCATATGAACAAAAAATTGGTCTGACTGTTCACTTATACTTATTTGCTTATTTGTTTATACCAAAGTCAAAATTGTATAGGTAACTTATTTTGTTCCGCAGTTAGAATACAGAATATTTTTCCCTCAGTAGACAAATAAATGTAAAGCTGTGACAGGGTTTCAAAGATTGGGAATTATCAGAGAAGCCCATAAAACAATCTTGTCTATGTGGACAGTATAACATCTAGCCATATGTGGCTATTTATAGTTAAATGAATTAAATTTAAATTTAAAATTTCAGCTCCTCAATTACATCACCCAAATTTTAAATGTTTAGTAGCCACCTGTGGATAGTGGCTTCATATTAATACCACAGATATGAAACATTTCCACTATAGCCAATAATTTTATTGGATACCACTGGTAGATCTTTAATCTGACAATGCATTAAATAGTGTTCATCAGTTTTCTGGGAAAATATTAATCCACCAACAAAGGACTAGAAATCATGCACATTTTATTTTTATGGATAACCCTCAAGCATGATATTTCATGAAATTCATCAGTGCAATATAAAATCCAGTTACTACTAGTTAATTGGTAGAAACAATGGAAGAGAATTTCTGTTTCCCCAGTATTGCTCTAGGTATGTAAATCTTGTTCTAGGAATATTGCAAGCTTTTATTGTTTTAGCATATTTCTATGTCATTCATCTGACAAAGGTCAGGGTTTATATAAATCAAATGGGATGAGATATTTTCACATCATTTAAACAGCTAAGAGACCAATAGATAAAGAACATTCTGGAATAAAGTTGATATTCATTACCAGGAGCTAGGATGATAACCGAAGTGAAGGAGCCCCACAGAGTTAGATATAGATAGACATAGGTATAGATAGGATATAGATGTAGATATATAGATATAGATGATATCATGTATTTGTTTTCTTGGTATTTTAAGTAGAATAGTCCAGAAAGCCTTGGAATTTTTTTTTTCATTGACTCAATCAAAACCTATCTTTTTGTAAGTCAGATTATTTACATTCTTGGTATTCTACTTTCATTCCAATTTGTTGGAAAGACTTTTGAAACTCGTATCTGGTACAGTTGTACCAAGGGTCTAAAAGTCTGGACTTTGTTCATATTTGAACAAGACTTGCAATGCTGAAGTTTACCAAAGTCAAAGTGAAAATATCCTGTCCTCACAACCATAGATGCTGCTGTGTCCACATACAGAAATACTCTTAGTACTAAAACTTATAGATTTTGTGTGCCTTATTTTGCAAGGAAATTCATTTTTATAAATATATACTTAGAAATTAGATGATTTATTTTCCTTATGACTTTTTTGTATGCAACTATTATTTGATGAGACAAACTCTACAAGAAAAGAATTAAATATGCAAATTGAGCAGGGTATCTGTGACGATATCATAGAAATATAAGGCAATTTCTTTTATCCTCACACAAGCCATTTCTATTATTTGCTCATATTAATTGGACTTAATAGCATCTTTCCCATTTCTAAAAACCATAAACATCTGAAGAAATCAACGTGCTCTACATAATGTACTTTCTCTCTTAAAGTCATATTATTCCTTGAATCATCATTTATTTCAAAATAAAGGCAATCACAAATTTACTCAGAAGTTGCTAATACTTAGGATCACTTTGAACAGAGTTTAATAGGTCTATAGAAATACTGCATCATTATGAAACTTTATAAAGAAGCATTCATTTAAGAATAGCTAATTATGGAAACAAATGTTTATACGTTAAACAGCCATTAAATTTGTTTGTTTTACAATTGTCTTATTTTCCTTAAAAGTTTATTATTAGGTGTATCATTTTGTTTAATGTTGACCAATGAATGGTATTTAACAAAATTCCTTCCATAGCAATAATTGTATTTACTGATTCCCCTCACCCCATTTTCTACTTAAGTTGCAATCTAATGTTGCCTATAGTAAAAACAGAGACAAATAATTATTTCAGTGGGAATAGCAACTGTCAAAGGGCATTTACTAAGTTTCTTGAATTTTCTCTATAAGTTTTTAAAAGGGCAACATCACACCGAAATACTTAATACATAATTGGTCTTGTGCTGTTTTGACTTTACTCATATATTTGACTTCTCTAATGATACCACAGCATAGTCACTATGGATTTCCTTTTATAAATGAAGAAAATGAGTTAAAGATATTAAATCACACTACTCAGTTGATGATGATGATATGTGACTTCAATATCCATATCCCTTTTGCTCTATCAGATGGCAACATATAGGAAATTATGTGAAATGGTCAACTCTAAATTCCAAATATACATAGGCACTGGTTGTAAATGGTGAAACCTACTGAAGCACCAAGGATCTTGCTTTCCTATCATTTTCACTACAAGAATTTAAAAATAAAAACAGAGTGAATTGAATACACATGATCCATTGGTCCAGATTTTAATATGAAATTAAGTCATTTTTTATTTACCAGTTAATTAAATATTATTGTCTCTTAAAATCTTAAAATTACATACAATCATGGTTCTATAAAAATGAGACTCAATGGTATTTCTGAATACTGTCAAAGAATAATTGTACCTGACAAGTGAAACAGGCCTGGAGGGTTTTACTCGAGTAGAGGAGAGAGATGGAACTCAATTCCCGGGAAACCAAAGGTGGGCGAGTATTAATGTGAGGGGTGAACTAGTGGAAAAGTACAGGAAGACTTTAGTAGCAGGCTGGTCAGTGTGATGAAGCATTTTGTGCCTAATAGTCCTCTATAGAAGTTAGGTTCCCACCCACCCACCGTGACTGGGCCATAGGGAGATGTAGTTGATGGTTATTTCAAAGGGACAGCTCCCAGGTCTTTTAAGAAAGACATATACCTGGATTATAAAACCGGAAAAAGGCAGAGAAAATTTACATCTCAAAGAGACAGACCGAAACTTTACAATAGAAAATTTGCAGAAATAAATGCTCTAAGAAAAGGGAAGTCAGGGGCTTAGAGTCTGGAAGAAGCCTGTTTAAAGTTCAGACTGTGGGAAATGTTAAGACAATCTTGGTTAATATTGGATATCCACTGTTGCAGTCTCTCTTTCCTTTTTTAACTTTTTATTTTGAAGTAATTACAGATTCCCCTGCAAACTTTGCATGACTAGTGCAGAGAGTTCCCAGAGCCTTTTTGTTCCAACTTTTCTTACTACTATTAATGCAATACTTTTAACTATGTTACACATCTGAATTTCATCAGTTGTCTCACTAACATCTTTTATTGGTCTAGGATCCCACTTGTCTCATATCTCCTTAGCCTCCTTTACTCTGTGACAATTTGTCAGTCTCTGTGTGTCTTTGATGACCTTTCGACTTTTGGAAAACAGTAATCAGGTGTTTTTTTGTTTTCTGTTTTTTGGTTGTTTTGCAAACTCTTTCTCAATTTGGGAATTGTTTATGTTTCCAGATGATTATATTAAGTTTGTGCAATTTGTCCAAGGTTGCCACCGAAATTCTGTCGTTCCCTTCTATGTGCATCATACCGGGGTGTCCATGATATCAATATCTCTTAATACTGGTGTTGACACTTTGGTCCTCTGTTTGACTAAGGTGGCGTCTGCCAGGTTTCTTCGCTGTACTTAGTTTTTCCTTTTATAACAAATTAGTATCTTCTGAGTTTATATGCTTTGAGACTATGCAAATAACCTTTTTCTTATCATGTTTTACCCACTAATTTTAGCAACCATTGATGGTTCTTGCCTGTCATAATTGTTACTATTTATTAATAGTTCTTTTCATTTCCCATTATTCTTCCTCCATCTATAAATTAAAATTCTATAAGGAAGAATTTTCCTCTTCCCTCAATACCTTCTGTTTTTATTTACCTATTTATCTATCTAAGATGGACTTGTGGACCTTATTTTATTCTATGGGTCAGAACCCAATAACATCTCTATATATTTTGTTGTTTATATTGCTATATTGACCAGCTGACATTCCACTGTGGGAGGCTTAGATTTAAGGGGGTGGGAGGAATACAGGAAACTTTCTACCTTGTGTTCACCTGTGTTAACTGAATGCCGTTAGTGCTCTATCAAAGGTATAAATTTATTTCTGATGTAACAATACAGGTTTCAACACTCCATTCCTAGTGAGTATCTCTTCCATCTTCAGCAAGTGGCTTTGGCTTGTGGGTCCACAAGGGCTCTTCCCCTCACCTCATTTCTCCATCAGTAGAAAGAAAGATAACACCAGGAAAATGACATCAAATTGTTTTCAGGACAATTTGCTCTCAAATCCCATCAGCTGGAACTGGTAATATAGCTGCATCTCTCTACAGTTACTGCTGCGAAATTAGTCTAATCAGGAAATGGAACTCTAACATTTGTAGAGTTGAAACTCTACCATAATGGAGAGAGAAAAGGAAAACTGATATCACAGGACAACTGATTGTCTTCTGTAATGACATGAAGCACCAGTATACCATCATTCTGGGTTGGAAGCCATTTCTGAACTCACTAAAGTTGAGAGAACTCCTTATGAGGTAAGGCAGATTTGCACCACTTCCCACTGTCAGATGGCGACTGATGTTTACCCCCCACTCAATTATTTTTGCTTGAGTACCGACCCCCAAGGCACCTAGTTGACTGGTATCAGGAGTGACTTGTTCTCTTATCCTAAAATATGCTAATTGCACCTTGTGAAGGAACTTTATTGTAGGAATATCTTCTTTTATGATTATAGAAATAAATATTACATTTCCTGAGAAACCTGTTTTACTTCCCCTCAAGAAAACAAACTATTGACCCCTGCTCACAAAGAACTAACTCTTGCCTTTGCTATGCTAAAAGCATTGCCTTGTATTTGAATGCTGAAGATACCTTCCTTCCTCATATGATAAGCATCTAAATTACCTACATCAATCATTAGTGATAAAGATTATGCATGAGTCTTTTTTTAATTTTTTTAATGTTTTATTTATTTTTGATACAGAGAGAGATAGAGCATGAAAGGGGGAAGGGCAGAGAGAGAAGGAGACACAGAACCGGAAGCAGGCTCCAGGCTCTGAGCTAGCTGTCAACACAGAGCCTGACGTGGGGCTCGAACCCACGAACGTGAGATCTGACCTGAGCCGAAGTCAGATGCTCAACCGACTGAGCCACCCAGGCACCCCTGCATGAGTCTTCTACCGATTTATGTTCTGGGAAATTTTTACATACCAAAGAAATTTGTCATCAGAAATTATTGTCTAAGGCATATTCTACTTTTGTTTTGTACCCCACACATTTTTTCCATAAAGAAAGCTGACTCTCTAGTCAGTAAAGAGATGCCTGCCTGGTGATCAGAAAGAAATCGAGGCTCTCTCACTCCCTTTTGCCAACACAGTCCATCCTCCCTTTTGCCAACACTGGACCTTCTGGAGCTGGACTCCAGCAATTCTAGACATAAATTCTTTGTAATTTTATTTGGTATAGTGTCTTAGTGATATAGAAGAATATGTCAATCACATATTCATTGTCTGATTGCAATTACATGAAAGATTTCAAATCGTAACTGCCTAGCTGAACTCTTCCCAAGTTCCATACTCACAGAAATATGAGACACAATAAATGATTGCTGTTTTAAGGAAAGTTGTGTGGTGATATTCAAACTCTATCTTCTAACTGAAGTTGTTACTAATTAACATGTAAAATTGTGGCTTGTCTGCCTCCCTACCTTCCTTGCTTTCCTTACCTTGCTTACATTTCAAACACTAAGTTACATGCCATACATTTTACAAGTTTTTTTGTTTCTTTTCTCCACAAAAAATAAACTCCTTTTTGATGGAAGCAATGATTTTTGGCAATATATCTGTCACTCAAAGACAACTGATAAGGATGTATGGAATAAATAACTGAAAGTGGTGAGTAAGAGAGGAGATGTGGAGAAGCAAGAAAAATAGATAGGTGCATATAGATAGACTAAATGAATAATAATCACAACATTAAAGAATAAATGGCATATATAGATGACCATACAGCCATGTGTCCAGCAAGCTTTGACTTCATTCCTCTGAGCCCATTCAAAGCTAGTCATCTATTTAGAGATTTGACTGAAGATTGTTTTCTTGATTGCTCAAGAGATTAAGGAAGCTATTGATAGGTTAAATTATTCTTTCTGTGAAAACCAAAATAAAACAGAATAAGAAGCTACCTCATAATAGTTAATGGAGAAATTATATTAAAATTGATTCTCTTTCCTATTCTCTAATGGTGGTATAATTGTGGTGTTTATTCTTGTTATTTTCCAAAAACATATGGATCTGATCTCTTGATTTGGTACATAATTTACAAAAAAAAATAAAGCTTTCCCTTTAGTTTGATTAATGCCAGCAGGAAAAAATATGGCGGTCAATTTTCCCATACCTAACACAAATCTAGTTACTTCTGGAGATGGAGACTCTCCAAGGTTTTCGTGTGCTTCTGGACACTTCTTTATTCATGAAAAGGGAAGACTTTACATTGGTCTCACAGTGCCTCTGTATCTTTATCTGAAACCTGCCCAAAGTTTTTTTCTTTCCAAAAATACATGATTTCTTTTTAAATCGGTGCAAAACAATTTTATCTTTCTATCAGTAGGAAATGCCCATACTTTCTTAAATGCTGTACACTGCCCAGAACAATTACAGTATAAAATAACTGCCAAAAGGAAGCTGTTAAAAAATGTCAAAACATGAATTTTTTATTTTTTCTTGTAATAACCTCACTTTTCTCCTCTGTACCTCATTGAATTATAAATGTTGAAAGGATTTTGGAAATTATTATTTTACACATAAGAAAAATTAAGTCCATAAAGTAACTAAGTATGCTTTTATTCTACCTTTAACACAATAAATAAATAAATGAATTTACTAGTATTAATAGCTATTTTTTCCAGGTTACCAATTTTAAGTGTATCCAGTGTAAATTCAAATACAATCACATCTAAGTGCCTGTAAATTTCCACAATTTTAAAGATTTGTAACTTTATGAGGTCTATATTTGATTTAAAAATGTTTTGTCTATTGCATTATACCATAGGTGATGTTCCTGCCAAAACTGAAGACATTCTAATTCCTATATAAGTGTGATCTATTTCTCAGACCATCCTGGGTGACCTTGCGGGTAATACAGACCAATAACAAACCATCTTGCTTGGGATTTAAAGGGACTTGTGAAACACCTTCAGTGTTAAATCACTACTGTAACTTAAACTCAGAATTCTTTGTTACAAATCTGTATTTGGAACAGTTCTACAGGTCTGTAGTTGATTTATCCAATCTGTTTCTATGTTTTTGTGCATGTTTAAAAAATTGTCAAATAAAAGAGTCAAATTTTTTATTCAGGCAGACATTATTGAGTGTGATATGAAGGTCTTCTGTGAAGGAAATAATTTTGTGTAGAAATATTTACTGCACAAATAATCCAAAGCCTCTTAACTGCTAAATAGAAATAAGAAAAAGGTTTCATTTTTATTTATCTATCTCATTCTAATATAAAAATATAGACTTTCTTTAAAATATTCTCTTACCACTTTCTACATATAGTACAAAGGGTGAGCTTCTCAACTCAAGAACCAAGATTAGGTTTTAAACACAAAGAAAAGCTTCTCACAGATGAGACGTTATTTATTTATGGGAAAATCTATATCTCAGATGTTAAAATTTGGTTGTTTCCTCCCTATAAGAGATCTGGAATGAATTTGTATTTGTGGTCTTAAATTTGAAATGACTGTGTTTTTATTCCAAAACTAAGGTTATTTTCTTTAATGTATTCATATAAGAAGTTTGTTTTCTGGACTTTGAGAAGCACTTATAAGTAAGATGCTGGGGAATTGAAGAACCTTACTATTTAGGTAGCATGTTGTGTGAAAATCAGTGTTAAACTAGGGTTGAATTCATGACCTCTTATGATTATTCATTTTCTCCCCAATAATCTGTACTTTCCCTTTAGACTATGTACAGAAAGATGATGCTATACAAATTATGTTTTAATATTTTACCATCGGTAAAAGGAATATTTTACCAATGATAAAAGGAATATGAAGTACATCCCCTTAAAGTTATTTACTAAATATTTTGATGTATGTATTAGTTTCCCATTGTTGCTATTACAAATTACCCCAAATGTGGTAGCTTAAAATACAAACTTATCTTTTAATTCTGGAGATCAGAACCCTGAAAAGAATTTCACTGGGCTAAAGGTCTGTCAATGGCATTCTCTTCTGGGTCCATTTTCTTGCTTTTTCTAGCTGTTGGCATTCCTTTATTTCTAGCTACCTTCCATTTTTAGAAAACAGTAATGGCAAAGGGAGTCTTTCCAAAGGCTGGTGGAATCTTCCTCACATCACAATGCATCACTCTGGCACCTTCTTCTGCTCCTGCTTCCATATGTAAAGGACCTTATGATTGCATTGGACCCCCACGGATAATCCAGGATAATCTCCCTATTTTCAAGTTAGCTGATTAGCAACTTAATTTCATCTGTTATTTAAGTTTCTCTTACTATGTAAGTTAACAATTTCACAGATTCCAGACATTAGAATATGACCACTTCCTATGATGTATTATTTTGCCTAACAATGTTTTAATCAAAGCAACAGGCTGAAAATTACTTTTATAAGGAATCAGTTGCTGTTAAATTACTATTTTACAAACATACCTATTTAAAGGATTAGAACAAAATTAAATTCTTATTTTTATAACTCCCCTCCATGGTCTCAGATTCCTTTTTCAGAACATTTTATTTATTGGCATATATAAAATGTAGTACCTACTCCATTATATTATAGCACATTATAGGGGGAACTTAGGTGGAATTTAGCTTATGTATTATGTATATGTTCAAGTTACTTGCTAAAACAGAGAATAAATAAAATGCTCACTTTACAGTATATATAATTAAGTTTCAATAGCTTGGAAGCAGTGTTAAGAATTGAACAAAATTGCTATACTTTTTTTTACACATTTGCATGTACATTTTGGTTTCTGGTAAATATTCAGGAGAGTTTGATGCTTGCTTACTGCCTACTTTTCCTTCTATGGTATTTCCCACAAGTCAGCAATCAATCTATTCTTTCAAATTAATGTTGCTTCTAGCAAGAGACCAAATCAAACAATGGCCAAGTTCCAGGAGTCTGATTTTCTGTTTTTATATACCAAAATGGAATTTATTTATAACTGTAGCATGCTGATGGCAATAAATCTGCTTATTTGGAAAAAAATAATGGGTGCTGTGTAAATACAAACATTTATGGGAAAGTATTATGTGAATGCAATTTCTTCTGTGATCTTCAAAGTGAAATATTAATGGACATGTTTTTCTAATAATATTGCTCATTGAAAAAGTAATTAGAATAAAATTCTCAGTCGGTTAAACGTTTATAGTTGTTTGAGGGTAATGTTAATCTGAATTCCCAATGTGCTAATTTCATACTACAGTTTATGCAATATGGTAGATTAAAGATAAGTATTGTTTTTGTTTATTATACTTCACATATATCAAAAGAATCATTTGATTACTTGCTTCAGACATTCTGTTGCCTGAATGTCCTGCTTTGTGAAAGTTTTCATGACTTACTATTTAACCCAGCTTAGCTTTATTTTCTTAATAACAAACCAGATAAGCCAGGAAAGATATTATTTTTTAAATCATGAAGAAGAAGCCCAAGGGATTGCAATGTTTGGCCTTTAAAACATTTCCTAAAAATGATTTTGTTTTCTATTTATAGCAGACTTTATTCTATAGGATATTTAAGAAATTTGCCATAACAAAGAAATAAATGTGCAAACTTAAACTAAAAAATTTAGAAAGGATTTTTTATTATTTTATTACTGGTATATGCTATATAGCAATAATAATAATAAAGGAAAATGATAAACAAAATTTAAGGTCAAAAGATACATGTAAACCCAAGAATCTATGAATCTGTCCTGAAAAAAATAAAATAATTTTCACAAAAGTATAAGTACATAAATATCCAGTACACCATCATTTAACTGATCAAAATTTAAAAAATACAGAAAGAGAGAGAGGGAGGGAGGGAAGGAGGGTGGGAGGAAGGAAGGAAGGGAAGAAGGAAGGAAAGAAGAAAGAAAAAGAAAAAAATGATCTGGAGATTTTTAAATGGCCTTTATTGTAAGAAACTGTCTTCCTTCCATTTTGGTCCTCCTACAATTTATATGGCACACAATGTGTACTACATATAGGAATGGAATGATTTAAAAATAAATCAGATAATTTCTGCACCAGTGATTTTGAATTTTCCATTGCATTTAGCGTAAACTTAAGGCTTCTAACACGGTCCACAAGGTTCTTGCAAGTGTGGTTTCTGTCTACCTTTCTAGTACTTCTCTTACCACCATCACTATAATCATTTTTTACTCTGGGAAGAAAGTTTCCTCTAACTCAGGCATTTTGTACTTTTTGTTCTGTTTCTTCCTTTCCCTAATTCCTTTGCTGATTTTTTCTCATTTTACATGTCTAAACTCATGTATTTATGTCCGGTCATGGCTTTCCCTAATCATCTATCCTGAACCAGTTATTTTGCCTCATTACTCTGTTTCAGAAATATCTGCTTATTTCTTAGCACTACACACTCTTAAATTACCTTTTCTATTTCTTTACCTGCTTATTCTTTTAATGTTTATTTTTGAGAGAGAAAGAAAGAGAGAGAGGGAGACACAGAATCTGAAGCAGACTCCAAGCTCCGAACTGTCACCACAGAGTCGGACACGGGGTTTGAACCCATGACAATGAGATCATGACCAGAGCTGAAGTCAGATGCTTAACTGACTGAGCCACCTACGCGCGCCATTTCTTAACCTGCTTAATATCTGTTTTGCCCCCTTGGAATGTTAGTGTTAACGCTAAAACAGAAGGGATCTGTATTTGCACCTGTGTCTCCTATGTCAGTATAATGGCATGGAATATCAAAAATAGCTGCTGAAAATGTAATAGAAATGTTTAGCATTTAATTCTGAAATCTCAAGGCAGTCCATAAATCATTATGTGCAGTTATAGATACTTATATAGTTGATATTGAACAACAGGGGTTTGAACTGTCTGGGTCCACTTATAAGTAAATTTTTTCTGTAAGTACAGTACTGGAAATGTATTTTCTCTATATAATTTTAGTGACATTTCCTATTTCTCTAACTTGATTGTAAGAACACAGTATGTAATCGATATAATATATAAAATATGTGTTAATCAATTGATTATGTTATCAGTGGGCTTCTAGTCAACAATTGGCAATCAGTAGTTAGGTTTAGGGAAAGTCAGACTTTTATATATGGAATTTTAACTGTGTGAGGGTTGATGCTTTATACCCCTATATTAAGGATCAACTGTATTTGAGGATTTTCAAGATATAATATCAGATTTAAAAAATTATAACTCAATAACTAGTATTTACTCAGTCAACAAATTTTATCAAGCACACACTACAGGACTGGTGCAATTAATTTAATTCCAGGCACTGAAGATTATGAAAATATAAAAAAAATAAGCACACATGTGCAAACAAACAAAAACACTACTTAACTTGTTTTATGGAATAAAATTAATTTATATTACAAATATAAATAATAGTTTCATATAGGTAAATTTAATTATATTAGTCATGCATGAGTCTATGAAATGTGTATCTCTATGTGTTTTGTGAAATACGTAAATAGAATGACATGCTCAATCTTGTTGGAGTTGTAACACTCTAACATCTTCTGTTGTCTATTCTTTTTTGTTTTAAATTTTTAAATTTTTAAATTTTTTTTTGAGAAAGGAAGAACATGAGCCAGGGAGAGAAAGAGGGAGAGACAGAAATCCAAGCAGGCTTTACACTGTCAGCTTGAATCCTGACATGTGGCTTGATCCCATGAACCGTGAGATCATGACCTGAGCCAAAATAAAAAGTTGGATGCTCAATCGATTGAGCCAACCAGGCACCCTTTTTCTGCTTTATTTTCATTTGAATTAACAATATTCTCTTCTTTACTTGTCAATATTGTTATTATTTAAAATATGAAGTATTAATTTTGAAAAACATAATATATTTTGGGTTGAAAAACTCCATTTAAAAAAATTTTCAAAGCAATATTTAAAATGGTGTAACTACTATAAGCATACTAATTTGAATATCTACAGAGAGCCATTTTATGTAAAATAAACAAAATCTTTCCTAATTGGAGAATTAAAATTGCACTAAATAGGAATTTATCAGTAATTACTCTTAATATAAATGAACTAAATAAATAATTACTCTTAATCAAAAGACATAGGGTGTCAGAATGGATAAAAAAACACAATCCATCCATAGGCTGCCTACAAGAGACTTGTTTTATACCTAAAGTCACCTGCAGATTGAAAGTTAAGGAGTAGAGAAAGATTTATTATGCAAAAGGATGTCAAAAGAAAGTCAGAGTGGCAATACTTATATTTGAACATGAGAGGTTTTGTTTTTAGTTTTGGTTTTTTTTTTTTTTTGGTCTAGTATTGTTTTTATCCTACTGTGGTATCAGGGTAGTACTGGTCTCATTGAATGATTTTGAATGTGTTTCCTCTATTCCATTATTTGTAAGATTTTGACAAAGGTTGCCATCAATTATATACTTTTTGAATGTTTGAATAAATTCACTGATGACACCATGTGGCCTTGGGCTTTTCTGTGCTGGGAGATTTTTTATTCCCAAATCAACTTTCATTCTTGTTATTAGTCTATGTCTTACTTCTAGTCTAGTCTAGCCCTATTTCTTGGATTCAAGATTTATGATTCAATCTAGGTAGCTCTAGTGTTTTTAGAAATAACTATTTTTTCTAAATTATTTGATTTGTGACTATATGAATTTTTATAGTAATCTGTTATCACACTATATAATTCTGTGTTATCTGTTGTATTGTCTGCTATTCTATTTCTCATTTTTGTTTTTGAAACTTCTCTCTTTTTTTTCTTATTTAATGTAGTTAAAGCAATGCCAATTTTGCTTATTTTTGTGGTGGGAGGTCTGGTCATTACTTTCAATATTATGTTACTGCTTATTCTTGTCTCTATTTTATTTATTTTTTATTTTTCTTTGTTATTTCCTTCCTCTACTAAATTTCAGCTTTTTTTTTCTTTTTCTAGTTCCTTGTGGTGTAGTGCTGTTTATTTGAACTTCTTTCTATAGCATAAATTTCACTCTAATATCTGCTTTTGTTGTATCACATGGGTTTTTTTGTTTTGTTTTGTTTTGAGACATATTTTGATTTGCCTTTTGGGTTTTTATTTGGCCCATTGCTTGTACAATAGTGTGTTACTTAATATTTACATATTAAATATTTAATATTTACATTGTATATTCCAGCTTTGTTTTACTGTTGGTCTTTAGTTTTGTACCATTGTAGTTGGAAAACATACCTTGTATGATTTCAGTCTTCTTAAATTTGTAATATTTGTTATGTCCTTTTTAATGTGATTTAGCCAGGGAACTCTTCTGTATGTACTTGAAGAAAGTGTGTATTCTATTTTCTTGGATAGGAAGTTATTTTAGAACCATGTACTCTGAAGTATGCTTCAAGTAAAAAATGTTCTTGATGAAAAAAAGTAACTTTAACTAAGGGTACTCATTTATAATAAAGAATATCAGAATTGAAGATGGTTGGGGGGATGGGTGCAATAGGTAGACAGGATTAAGAGTACACTTATCATGATGAGCACTGGGTAGTGTATAGAATTCTTGAATAACTATATTGTATACCTGAAACTAATATAAGACTGTACATTAGCTATACTGGAATTAAAATATAAAGATTAATAAAAATAATAAATTAAAAAGTGCCATAACGACGGAGCCATCTAGAAAATGTAACATTTATCCTAATTAAATGCAAAATACTAGGAATTAAAGGGATCATTTTACTTATGTCAAAACAAATCAAAGTAACATTAACAAATTGAGTCTTTGGGAACACCATATATTGTATATATTGGAGTTAGTACTATGACTTCTTTGGGATAACATTTTGAAAAAGGAAATTGGTTGAACCAAAAAACAAATAACTTAGTTAAAAAATGCACAGAAAACATGAATAGACATTTTCCCGAGGAAAACATACAGTTTGCTAACAGACACATGAAAAGTTGTTAAACATCACTCATCAGTGAAATACAAACAAAACTATAATGAGATCACCTCACACCAGTCAGAATGGCTAAAATTAACAGCACAGGTAACAAAAATGTTACAGAGGGTGCGGAGAAAGGGGAACCGTTTTGCATTGTTGGTGGAAATGCAAACAGGTACAGCTACTCTGGAAATCAGTATGAAAGTTCCTCAAAAAGTTAAAGATAGAACTACCCTATGATCCAGCAATTGCACTACTAGGTAAATTTACCCAAGGAATACATAAACACTGATTTGAAAAGATACATTTACCGCGATGTTTAGGGCAACATTATCAACAATAGCCAAGTTATGAAGAGGAGCCAAAAGTCCAACAACTGATGAATGAATAAAGGAGATGTGGTTTATATATACAACAGAATATGACTCAGCCATCAAACAGAATGAGATCTTGCCATTTGCAAAGATGCAGATGCAGCTAAGGAGTAAAATGCTAAGTGAAGTAAGTCAGTCAGAGACAGACAAATACCATATGATTTCACTCGTGTGTAATTTAAGAAACAAAACAGACAAATATATGAAAAAAAAAAGAGAGAGAGGTAAACCAGGAAACATACTCTTAACTAGAGAGAACCAACAAAGGATTACCAGAGGGGAGGTGGGCAGGAAGATGGGTTAAATGCATGATGGGTGAAGGAGGGCACTAGCAGTGATGAGCACTGGGTGTTGTATGTGAGTAGTGAATCACTAAATACTACACCTGTTACTAATATTACACTGTATGCTAACCAGCTGGAGTTAAAGTAAAAACTTGAAAAAAAGAAAATACCTATAAAAAAAGTGGGTGACCTTTCAGTGTGAATGGCACAATAAGAGAAAGCAAAACACCATAAACCACAGACTAAGCTAGAATTAAGGAATGAGTTAGGTAGTGCGCTGAAGGTTTATGGCAAACATGAATCGCCATTTATAAAAAAGAAATTGCAATATATTTCTGGTCCAGCAAGCAACATTCCAGTATGTAGTTGTTTATGTGCCATGAGTACAGTTTATAAAAAATTTGAACGTGAGTGAAAACCATCGATAAATACCATAAAATTTATGGGACTCAGTATGATAAGAAAAGCCATAGGTCCTGTGGTTTGAATATTAGTTCTGCTATTTTAAATAAAATGGATCTATCAAAGAGATGCAGGGCGTCAATGCTGGTGGGACATGTAGCTTTGCAAAAATCTGGATGTAAAAAAGTTGCATGGAGAATGTCCCTGAGATTTAAGTCCCCACATTCAATTTCGTCAATATATTACAAACTTAGAAAATACCCAGGGGAACCTACATTTAAAGGAATCATCATACACAACAATGAATTGTGTAACGTAGAGATACCTAAAAAGTAAGAGAGTCAGCAACTTAATCAACAAACATATTTAGAGCAAATGATATAGATAGATAGATAGATAGATAGATAGATAGATAGATAGATAGATATAATTAAAAGATAGTTTCACTGATACTCTGAAAATGCGTTTGGATGACTGACATATGGAGTCAACAGTTTAGTGTGTAGGATATCCAGATTAGTTCCTTCCATGTCTCCCCCCCTCCCCGCCGCCTTATTTCAATTATAAAAAATTTCTCAAAAGCTTGGGATATGGTTTTGATTCTACAAATCAATCCATACTGAATGCTAAGCTACATATTTCTAAAGTGTTTGCAGTTTAGAAATTGCATTCTTATATGTTATTTTATTTAAATCATACAAAAACCATATGGAGTGCATAAGCTAATATAAATAAAACTGTTACTACTAATAGCTAATATATTTTTCTTGTTATAATTCCCAATTTATCTTAATTTTGCAGATAAGAATTATGAAAATATGTTAACTTAGTTAATATTATTAAATTGATAAGCAAAGGTAGAAACATAATATTATTCCCAAATCCATACTTTTATCATATAACACACCTTTGTTTTAACTACATATGAAAAAATGTCTCAAGATATATTACTTAAATCATATAAATATAGTAATAGAACATTGGTTGCAGGAGTGCCCCTCCCCAAGCCATGGGCACACTCGTCACATCACAGCAAGGGAAAGGAGTCTGGTGTTGCTGAGACAAAGTGACAGCTGTAGGGTTTGAGGTCAGAGAGGTGAGCAGGGTTAGGCAGGATCATATGAGGCCTGGGATGTCATGACTGGTAATTTCCATTATATTCCCAAAGAGAAGAGAAGCCATTGAAATATTTTCAGGACGGGATCAAATATGCAAACTTGAAGACAAAATGGTTGGTGAGGGGCCTACGAGAGTAAGGAAGAACAGAGCGTGGAAATCAGCAGAGAAGCTTTTGCTGAAGTCTAGATGAGACCTGACACAGGCCAAGTTTCATAGAAGTATGGCAGTAGGTATGGTGAAAAAATAGTCAGAATTGAGACAAATCTGATTATATGCTAATGGATTAGATGTTGAGTATGTGAGAAGGGTATGAGTCAACAAAGTTTTCAAGTTTGGGGTCTGAACAACTAGGTGAACGGTACCACCAGTTTCAGAGATATGAAATATTAGGGAAGAAGTAGACCAGTGGAGTCAATCAATGCCAAGTGCATAAGATCCCAAGTAGGCATGGAAATCAAACATCCATTTGAATATACCCTCAGATTTAAGGACGGAAACTTGAGTTGGATAAATTAACTGACTGATTCATATGGATGAACTTAAAAAAAAAGTGAAGTGGAGGTTTACCAACTTTTTATTGTCTCTTCTGAGATGCCTTCTTTGACTATCCCATATAAAATAAGACTCTCTTTCTTTATAACATTTCACCATTAGTATGTTTTACATTTATTCAGCTTCTGTTTGTCTTACTAGAATGTTAGCTCTGTGCTTACATATTTTGTATCTATTTTCTCACCAGAGCTTACAGAGTGCTTGGCACATACTGGGTGTTCTAATTATGAATGTTGTTGCACATACACCAGTTACTCATAGTGAGGTCAGTGGTTAACTTAGTCATCCTTTGCAAACATAGTTAAATTACAGCGTGTTCATACCACAGATTTCATAAAACATTCTTATTAGAACAACATTTATTATCTCATTTATAGACTTTGGAATTATTGAAATTGATCTTTCAATGTCATAGGAATTCACTTAGCGGACAGAAAAACAAATTTTGCTTTATGATGATAAGAAACAGAAAGTTTAGAGTCACATATGATGATTAATGTATAAATATTTGCTAATATTTCTTATATATACAAACAAGTTTGATTTTAATTTAGGTGCTCCATTCTCAAATGCACTTTTATACTCTGAAGTTTCTTGCTACTGAAGCTTATAACTCCTATTCTGAATTTACTTTTAATCAAAGCTATATTGAAAATAGTTAATGGGATGCCTGGATCGCTCCGTTGGTTAAGTGTCCCACTCTTGGTGTTAGTTAGTTCAGGTCATGATCTCAAGGTTCCTGACAGCATGCTGACAGCCCGGATCCTGTTTGGGGTTCTCTCTCTCTCCCTCTCCCCCATTAGCATGCAAGCATTCTGCCTCTCTCTCAAAATAAATTCTTAAAAAAAAGTTAAAGGTTTATTATAATCGTTTATATACCAGCTAGTATTATAAGTCATATTGTGTATGGTCTGATGCAAAAAAAATTCTCGTCATCAAGAAAACAATGACATGGGCACCTGGGTAGCTCAGTCAGTTAAGGGTCGTCCTACTTCGGCTCAGATCATGATCTCACTGTTCGTGAGTTTGGGTCCCGCATCGGGCTCTCTGCTGACAGCTCAGAGCCTGGAGCCTGCTTCGGTTTCTGCGTCTCTCTCCTCTGCCATCCTCTGCATGTGTTGTGTCTGTCTGTCTCTCTCTCAAAAATAAATAAACAATAATGAAAGAAAACAACAACAAAAAGGCCCCATAAGATGGTGTATCCGATTCATGATATATTATCATTACTAAATTATTTTTCTCTTTTCTCCTATTAGAAAATTACATATTCATATGGTCAACACATTTCTCATTATTAAATTGTACTTTTCATAGAAAGCAAGGCCTATTAATTAAAAAAATAATGTTTACTTAATTTTGAGAGACAGAGAGAGACAGCGTGAGCAGGGGATGGGAAGGAAGAGAGGGAGGCACAGAATCCGAAGCAAGCTCCAGGCTCTGAGCTAGCTTGTCAGCACAGAGTCTGACATGGGGCCCAAAGTCATGAAACTTGAGATGGTGACCTGAGCTGAAGTTGAATGCTTAACTGACTGAGCCATGCAGGCACTCTGTTAAGCTTTATTAATTATTCCTCCAATCATTATCATTATGAAGTATGCTAGAAGCAGCAGACTTATATTGATATTAAATTAAAACTTTTTTACTTCTTAATAATTGTTTCAGAAAGAGAGTTATAAAACTGACATGAAATGGCATAATGCTTGATATATCAATTACAACTCTTGTTAAACTTTCTGATGAATCTATTGTTTTCCGGCATCTGTATCACAATTTAGTTTAGTCGCAATTGCATATTTAAAAATATAACTGCTATGAGAATATACTTTACCTTTATTTAGTTGTATGGAGGGTAATCTATGTCTGAGCCAAGTTAAAGTATTTATTCAAGTTATTGTTGTGTCTGTTTACTCTGGGTTGAGCTAAATTAAATTATTTCCAGCATTCATATGAATGTTTTGAACTATTCTATTTGCAAAAGTGTTCACTTTTTTGTTGGAGTAAGAATCTAACATGATTTCAGTTTTAAACATGACAAATGTATCTCCATTTTTACATTTTCTCTCCATTGCCTATAGTGCATAAGCAGAAAGAGGAATAAAATTGATGATTACTTTACTAGGGCACATCAATTCCTGCACAGTGCATTTTAGAAGGAATTTAAATGTGTGGACTCATTTAAAACTTGAATTTATGGAAGTTGTGAAGAAGTGCAAATTTGAAGCATCTGAAGAAACTTATATTTGTTTGGGTCTTTGTCTCCTTTAAAGGATACAATCCTTTTTGGAAATAAAGTTAAAAAGTAGCCAGGACTGTGCTCAGTCTATTTCCTTGTGTGACTATTCCAGTTAAAGTAACAAATCCTTTAAAATCTAACACGATACTTAATAAACATTTTAAAACAATTTTTCATCTTGGCCACCAAGCTATATTTTATACTCATGTGTAATTGTTTGTCCTTTTGGAATTTTATGACATAATTTTTCCTCCTTAAATACCTGTATTTACCACAATGCTTTGCATTACATATCATATATTTTAGAATCAATGAAAAGTTTTACATTGCTTATGTAAACTTGTAGGTATTGGAAATTTCTACCAAGTACCGTCTTTGAGCATAGGTTTATACGTCCATAAAGTTCTTTGCTGAAGGTCACATCTGAGACATTGTACAGCACATTAAATTCTCCTCCTTAATGTTTTCATTACAATGTATTTAAAATTCAAAAATCATATTTCTCGTAATTCTTCCTTAGATTCCTCAATGAGTTCAATGAGAATATCCGTAACCATGGAATTACAAACACATTGTTTAGGCCATTTATAAACCTACTAATTGATTAGTTTATTTCTATGATTTTATTAAAATATATGAAAGAAGTGGATCAGCGTTAAAAAATCTTATTGTTTATATGTGTAGGACACACAATATTCAATCTTCAGTTTCTTGTAATAAAGGATTTTTTTTTAATTTGGGGCAGATTAATTTTATTTTAAGTAAACTCCATGCCCCAAGGGGGGCTCGAGATCATGACCCTGAGATCAAGAGTTGCCCTACTAACTGAGCCAGGCGGGCTCCCCAACAACGTTCTTTAGCTGTAATCTCTTTCTCAGCCATTCATTGCTCCCAGAAAAAAAAAAAACATTCTTAGAGATGAAGAATGTCTTCTTTACCCTACAATGGTTTTTGAACCCCCCAGAACCACTTATGATCTTATGTCGATCAATAATATAATTTTTGTGGTAATAAAGTTCATTATAATTAAGTACATATCAAGTACTGCCTCTGTAGAATAATAGATACCTATTTCCAATCTAATTGACTGTATTTTGCTTAAGTTTACTTACATTTATTTACTAAATACATAATTATCCATGATGTATATCTTTTGGATAGAAAGTGGTAAACCCACGTTTTATGTGTAAGTAGTAAAGAAAAAAAATTCTTGTCTATTCTGACAAGTCTTCCCCTGTGGCTCTCATTTCCTGGGGGCTCACATCTCTGCTTGACTGCCAGTCACCTGGAAACCTTCATTACTGAATGCTCACGACTTTCCATGTAGTATGCATTAGCGCCCATAAAGTAATTGCCACAACTCGCTGTGTGGTGACCACTCCTTTTTCATCCATATGGAAAACCAGGCGATTCCGGAAGAAATGATGGACAGAGAAGTCATCACTCTAGTTTTCCTCCCTTACTGTTTTAACGCTTACCAAACAGAACTTCTGGGAAATGCCTTTGTATTTTACATTCTGTTTGGAAATGGGGGTGGCTTGCTCTTTGTGTCACCAATTTATTTTAAATGTTAAATTTTTAATATTGTAAAATTCCTTACCTTTTAAGATGTATATAAGGAATCAGGCATTATGATTCAATGAGGAAAAGATAACTTTATTTTTTCTCAGTGTAGTCAGTAAGCATTCCCTAGTCATCCGGAT
This sequence comes from Suricata suricatta, assembly GCF_006229205.1. Taxonomy (NCBI): domain Eukaryota; kingdom Metazoa; phylum Chordata; class Mammalia; order Carnivora; family Herpestidae; genus Suricata; species Suricata suricatta. The sequence goes on along the minus strand of NC_043702.1, from coordinate 157,162,225 downwards.
GTGTCATGTACTATTTAAGATCAATGTGCTTATCGGAGAATTCATACGACTTGGTGGTAGAGGAAAAAGGAAGACACAAGTAAGACTCTGATGTTTGAAATGTACTGACATAATGTTGGCAAGATTGAGGAAAACAGCTTGCTTGAGGGAGGGAGACAAAGAAGCCGTGTTTAGTTTTGAGGTTTATTTTAGAACGGCAGAAAGACACATATGTGGTAATGCACCGTAAGTAATCAGTGGTAGATTTATGTATTTGTGACTCATCACTGTTACACAATGTAATTGCTAACGTTTATTGAGTATATTTCATATCCCAAACACCATTCACACCTTACCTTCATTATTTACTTCCATGTTCCCCCAAACCTGGTGGGATTCCTATTACCGATGTCAATATTCCGGTTGTGATAACTGAGACACAAGTTGTGCCAGTTGCCTGCATTCTACTGCTAATGTGTGTTCGACTGGAATTTGAACTTAGAAAGTCCAGCTCCTGAGCCCATAATCCTAGTATAGCCTACACATAAACTCTTTTTATGGAAAAAATTGTTCTAAAAATTCTATTCTTCATAGCCCAACTTTTCTGCAGTAAACTACTGCAAGAGTTGTTTTCATAAATATTTTAAGTGTTTTACTTTTTAAAAATTATTTTTAAAAGCTAATAGTTATAGGGCAGAAAAAGAATTAGACTGCAAAGTGCTTTAGAATGTTGGATTCATATATTTTGTTTGAATTTTAAAAGAAATAGATTCAGGTTGCTTATTGCCATAGGGGATCTATTATCTGTATGTGATGAAATCTCCCTGGTGTTCTTGTCCGATACGGCCACCAGATACTGAAAAGCACTTCTCCTCACAGTGTATCATTATTAATGAAATGCCATGTTCTGAAATTATTTGACAATGTTGAGAAGATTCTGATTACTAAAATAGATGATCAGTTAAAGAAGAAATGTATACATTTCTAATATTTAACTCATTTATGCATTGTGCCAGCCAATAAATTAGTAACAAAAAATGAACTTCATTTTAAATGGCAAGCAATCTGATTTTAAATTCACGAAGAGATAGATCATTTCATTTATGTACATATATAATCAGATTTACTTCTACAAACACATTTGAGAGTCTATAAAGATTATTTAATGAGTGAGTAGTCAGAAATAAAAATGGATATTAAAATCTTATGCAAAAATGATGTAAATAAAAAGTTTAATTTGAAAAATGAGACTATAATAATTGAGATCTGAATAAAATAGTTAAATATATAAAATTTGAAACTCAGGAGCAAAAATTAAAACATGTCCAATAGAAATTTTGAGATATAAAAATAATTTCTTTGGGGGAAAGATTTGAAAAACAGATTTACATGAAAAGAGGCAGAGAAAAAAAGCTTAACTTTTTTTGTCTTCAAAATACTTTAGTTGCTTTTTTAATAATTTCAGTTAATTCAAAAATTATATTTTTCTTTCCTTCTTTTGTGGGAACAAACCCCCTCTCTCAGTCAGTCTAAACATTCAGCTTGATCTAATCTTGTGGATGGTTTTCCTAATCTTTTCAGGAAGAAGTAATAGATTTACTTTACTTTTATATAGGAATATAAAATCAGGAATGAGGAAATATAGTACTATTTTTTCATATATTTTCACAGATTACTTCTTAAATTGTAATTTTGATCTTGATTGGATTCATATTAAATTGTTCACAGTTATCTGTAATCACTAATTTTAGTTTTTTTAACAATGATGGTAGTACTTATATTTTTAGGGGAAGTAAACTGGATCTAAAAATGTCTTCAAGTGTACTTTGTAGTGGAGAAGTTTAGATTAGAGAAATTCACTATATAAAAAGCAATAATGTACAATGTTTCAGAGCTTAGAAAATATCTTTGTTGTTGCAGTAAAGAATAAAAGCTGATTTAACAATATCATTGGGAATTTCTGTAAAAATAACTCAAAAAACATGATTGGTGCAATATTGGTTTTTTAAAATACTATTTTCCTAAAAACAATGGGATCAAGTCTTTGAAAATGACTGTATCTAAAATCACTAATGTTCCAAGGAATATCAACATAAAATGATTGTTTACACTATTTCGAAATACTATGTGTTCTTGAATATCCATAGGCAAACTCATAAAATATTAATGCATACTTAGGTATTCAAATTCCAAATCTGAATGTTTCAGAGAACCATTTATGAAATTCCCATATTTATATGAATAGAATGTGATATAATTAATTTTATAATTTAAAATGTAATTGATTAAATGGCAATATGTTGTAAAATTAGCATTGTTCACCTGCTAAAACTATACCAGTAATTAGTCAATCTCTATACTTAATAGCTTCTTAAGTGTTGAAGTCTTTAAATTTTGGGTCTGGATTGGAGCGTATGGGTCATCTGTTCATAAAGCACACGTAGAACAGACATATTTGAAAAATACATGATGTCAAAGAAATGAAAGATAAACTTACTGAAATTAAACTTACTGAAACTGTCATCCTAAGAGCAGTTTAAGGAGACATGACTGTTAACTACATGTGCTATCGTGTCCTGGATGGGATCCTAATGCTGAAAAATAGTGTTAGATAAAACCTAAGGAGAGAGGAGTAAAACAATGGGCTTTTGTTAATAATAATTCATCAAAATTGATTCATTTGTGACAATTATATTTACTAATGTAAAATGTTAATGATAAGGAAATATATAGAAACTGCTATTTTTGCAACTTCTCTGTAAATTGAAGGCTATTCAAGAAAATGTATTTAAATTCCACCTCTATACTACAGTATACTTGAAGTCCATGCAAAAAAGCAGCTACCTTTTATATAGGAAATGGATGATTAAGTCTTTGGTGTTGTAAAAGCAACTTCATTTAAACATAACCACCCCCACCACCAAAAAAAGAAGAGGAAAAAAAAAGTAATGAAAATAATAAGGGAAAAACCCAAGACACACTTCCTAGGGGGAAAAAAAAAAAACCAGCATGTAATTTCTATCCTTGATGGAATGTATTAAATAAGCAAACACCCCCAACAAGCAAAACAAGTACTACAATGTAAAAATATTAAAAAAAAAAAACCCTCTCACATGCATAAATGAAAGATTGCACACAAAGGTATTAAGCAGGCTGTGTTTTAGCTTATGGGCTAGTAATAAATTGTATCATGTATCTTGAATGTATCATAGATAAGCTGCTATATAATGATCGGCACTTGAGATAGCTGTGAAATTAGGTGATTAACTAGTTGTTACATAACCTTCTAATTTCTGTATGTCTACTTACATGAAATACAAGTTGGGGTTTTGATTTTTTTACTTTGCTTTTCTGCTTGGAGTGTAATTGTAACTACTGTATTGTAAATGATGGAAAATAATTGCATATGTTAAAAAATAAATTGTATTATATTAAAAAAACAAAAAAATAAAAAAAAATAATAAAAGAAAATGTATTTAAAAATGTCTCCTAAACAATAAAAACAAACTTAATGACAAGCTAATTAGAAGAATTACATAGTACCCAACTGGAAGATGATTAGTTAAAATGTAGCTAATAACAATAGATTTAAAGACAGATCTGGGGGATTTATAGCAGATAAAGATGAAAAATATTGAAAATATAAAATTGAGGAATATGACAATCTTATTATGATTTAACTTAATCATCAATTAAAAATCATTATTTCACCAAAGTTTAATATTTTCTCAATGTTTTTGAAGAGGCATATAGGATACAAAGTGAAAAATAAAATGATTGTCTTCTCCACGCTCACTCTGAAAAATTGTTGACCCAGAATAGAAATAGTCAATGCCTTTAATAAAATATTTAATAAAATAATATGTATTTGTGTGATAGAGTAAAACAAAAGCATTTAAAATACACATTTGATAATGTCCTTTTGATCTAATGCCCTTATTACACATTAGTGCTAGATCTTTTTGTAGAGATTGTTCATTTTTTTAAAAAGATATGTTGTCTTTGTCTCATAATTTATTTTAGAAAATGATCCTAATGACTTGATTAATTTAATACAGTTCATTTTCAGACATAAATAATTTATAGCTATTTTGCTGACTGGATAGAGTTCATTAAATTCTATTGATCCTGTGGTATAATTGTATACGAAATGATTAATACATGAAGTTCAATTATCAGTTATTAAACAAAGACCACTGTCACATATGTACTTCATAATTAAGAGACTGTTCTAGTACATGATGTGGGTTTAAGTAATGAGAATAACCAGGTAATTGAGAACAAGCTATTATTAGAAGCCATCTGGGTAATAGAAAGTTCATCATTCAGTGAATGATTGTTTCCAACTATAGTCTTATTTCTATTTTGCTTCCATCTCTTGTCAAGCTGATCTCACTTTATGTAGTTAATTTGAAAGGATGCTGGCTTTGAAATTACTTTGATAAAGCACTAGAGGAAAGAGGACCAAAAACCCAGTAATTATTTATCCAAACAGAAACTATTAACAGGGTCGTATAGATTACTTAATATATAACGCTATCCACTGAGAATTTTTTTCTTTTTTTATATCTATTTCAGTTATATGGATGTATGCTTGCAGAACAGAGAAGGATAAGTTTGAAGAAGCATTTCCTATTATAAGAACGAATGTGTTATTTATTATTATTATGAGGAAAATGTGATCAAATACAGCATTGCTAATAAATTGTTTCATATTCTACAACAGTATCATTGTGTTGCTCTTTCTATTATTTCCACATTCTAGCTCTAAGTTACTTGATGTAAAGCTGAAAACTTATATTTATTTTTGTATCTTCATAACTTAAGAAAAAGTGCCTTTCACAACGTAAGCCATCAGTAACAATTTGAATAAAAGATGAAAAGAGCAAAGGGAAGAATGAACAAATAAACAAAAGACATCTAAATTATATATTTTGGCTTAAAGGAATAAATTGTAATAGGTTTAGATACATAGAACAATTTATACCACAAAGTAATTTTCTTTCAAAATAGACTGAATATGAGAAAATTCAAGATTTCAAACCTGAAATAGCAAAACATCATTCATAGTTAACATTTATCGAAAGCTCGCTATGTCCCAGTTACTTTTCTAAAGGCCATGCACAGTAGATTTATTTCTAGATATAAATCTATGCATAAAACGATAATTTAATATATACTTACACTATTATTAAATTTTGTAGATTCTTCATACACACATCCAGGCTTGTGTATACCTCTTTCACTTCCAGGAAAACTCAGATATTCTATCAATAATATGTCACTCTAACCATTTAATACTCTATAGCTATCCCTTAATTATTTTAGTGAATATTGTGAAGATAATAAGTAGAAATAACAACTACCATCTGCCATCGTATGTAAATAAACATTTATCTTTTTAAAATTTTTTAAATGTTTGTTTAGTTTTGAGAGAGAGAAGGAGCCAGATTGTGAGCAGGGGAGGGGCAGAGAGGGAGACCCAGAATCCAAAGCAAGATCCAGGCTCTGGACTGTTAGCACAGAGCCTTGATGGGGGATTCGAATTCATGGACTGTAAGATCATGACCTGAGCTGAAGTTGCCCACACAGGTGCTCCTGCGTTTATCTTAAACTTAAAGATTGGGCATAATAAATGTTTTACTCTAGATATTAGGATACCAGTAAGCTTCTTATTTTCTTCCTTCCTCCCTCCCTCCCTCCATCTCTCTTTCCCTTCCTCCCTTTCTTCCTCCACCTTTCTTTCTCTCTAACTCTCTCTCTCTTTCTCTCTTTCTATATTTAAACAAAAACAAAATGTGCATTTCAGAGTTTTTTCTACTTAAAAGACTTTCTAAATAGTCTTGCATTTATTGAAACATTTGTATGTTTGACTTGAAATCATTCACAGTAATTTATTTTGTTTTGTGGACATTTCTTTCCCTTTTAGCAGGATGTTCTGGGTTTTGCTCAATACATTACTCTCCCAAGCTCCTCTTTGCCAAAGCGATAGAATTGATTAACTCTCTGTTGTAGAAGATGTGTGTTCGAAGTGTCTTGTGGTTATATATCCTTGCTTCTGCTTATGAAGGTAAAGGTAGTTTTAGCCTGTGTTCTAGAACTTTTCTTTGCAGAATATTGTTTCATCTTTTCTTCACTTATATCAAAAAAGAAAGCATATGTCATACTAGTGTTCACTGTTCAGAAAGTAAACATATAGTGTAAAATTTCAAAGAAAATGTTATGAGTTTGTAGTAGACAGAATGAGCTGTCTGTATTTTAAATACTGTATTTTCTGGCATTGTTTATTTTCTTTCCCAGGTAAGTTAAGATAGTTTAGCTGATGAAAAGGTAGGAATCCCCTGTATCTCATGAAATGACTTAATGGGATAATGCTAGAGGGGACGAAGATGGCGTGTATGTGTGCATTTGTATGTGTGTTTGTATAATGGACAGGAGCTGAGAGAGACACTCATAAGACACTCTTGAGTGCTGGTGGCACTTGAGTACACAGGTGCCATGTTTGCTTAGCTGAAGTTTTGAGACCCAACTTAAAGTCCTATTGCACACCTCATGTAATAATCAAAAGAGAAAGAGAAAACAGTGCCCATAAAGAGTAAATTCTGAGTCCAGGAGGAGTCATTTATTTACTTTTCACCAGCTACACTCATTCCGATGAAGCCTGCATAGAATTTGAGGAGATTCTATACTAGAATAAGAGAATGGGGTTTATTTCCATTTGTAAGTATCTGCCCTGAGTAACTGCTCTATGTAACTGAACTGTATGAATGGAAGAGATAAAATTAAAACGGACTGACATTAACTACTTAAGCTAATTCAGAAACTACTTACAACTTGTATGTATGTGTACATGCGTGTATGTATGTATGCATCTACTTCTATACGAGCATGTTTCTATGTATACATCTTTTCTGTGACTCTGTATATCTATCCCTCAGTTCATTGATCTACCATCACCATCACTTTTCTATTGAAAAATCCACCTCAAATTTTCTTAACCATTCACATTATAACTAGGCCAAGACATTTAGTTACTCTGGAAGAGCCTAAAATAATTGCATGTCCAAATAAATTAAATTTAACCAGAGCAGAACTCAAAATGCTTGGTTAGCATTCTGTAATTATCAAATATCTACACATGTTGACAATCCTGTGTTTTAATCCTTTAGTGCTTTGATTATTTAATGTACTCAATAAGTCTGTTAATCCATCAAAATGGCATTTGCTGAGCTTGATGAAGTAATATATCACTCTCTTCTGTTCATCCTTTGTCCCCTAGGCAAATTGTCTTTCACTACGGCTTTGAGTACATTAAAGACTTTTTTAAATATTACCCTGGCAATAAAATAAAGAAAGAAATAAAAACACTGGGTATAGCATGGGTCTTCCAGTCTCCTTCAGCTTTTTGGTCTTTGATCTTATTCAGCTTTTATGGAATTAGACTGCTTCATAGAAACAGAAGCTTTAGCTTATATAAACAAATATCCACACAGGTTACTAAATTTAATTTGCTTTAGCTAGTATGTTTTATGGTATTTCAGAACAGATGCTATCTCAAAATGAATTATTATCATTTATAAATAATAACCAACAAATTGATCAGCATATATTAGTGTAGACAATCTTAAGCAGCCATCACAGACAGATACATCAGACGTATTTTCTGAAGACAGTGCACACGCATGGAAGGGCCTCTGTCTATACGTGTTGTATACCTTTTAAAAAGATGTCTCTTTTTTAGATGTCACCTTTAACATCTACATTTTGTTTATGGATTTTATCTTGGTCTATGATAACATCATAGAGAAGTGAAGCTCCTGATTTTGCAGTCACAATTCTCTGATGTTTTCCTCCTTTATCACATAAATTCCTGGGGTTAGAGGAGGCCTTGCAGGCTCAATCGCCTTACTTCTCTCTCAGAGAGAACTTATTTAGACATTCATAGGAAGTTGGTTTTATATCACCTTAAAGGTTAATATCAAGAGTTTGGTCCACATTCTCTTAAAGCAAACCACTATAGCAATGACAATCATTATGTTCAGAAAGTTGTTCTGAGCTCAAGAAAAATAAGTGTCAATTTGAAAGAGAACTAATAGTTGACATTGCTCTATGAAGTGAGTTTGGTTTCCACTATTGCGAAATTCTACTCCAACACAATCCTACTAATTTATCAAATTTTGTTTAATTTATTTCACAAATATGTTTCCTGTTAATTTATAATTTTTGCTCTTGTAATGATTATTTTTAATATTTCTGTACTTATAAAGTATTACTAATTAAAAATACATTTCTTTTGCTTTAATATTTACTTTCAAGTTATTCAGTCTTTGTTTTCTTATCACAACTTTCCTATTTCTTCCATTTTTAATCTATGTAGAATTTAGTAAAAGATGAGGTGAAATATTCTACGTAATAAAAATATTCACTAAGGAAAGTTTCGGCAAAGTACCAAGGGATTTAAATATTGATTTTTCAAAGTAGAAATTTAAATGTATACAATTAAAGTATGATTTAATAATTAATACAATTAAAATATTGCCTGTTGTAGGAGTTTTACAACAATTATGGATGCCACTACACGTAAACACCCCCCAATATATTCCACACAAATCACAACCTTTTGTCAGTTTCTGGACCCCCTAGTAATCACATTAGCTGTTTAACTTGTCCTTTTGTTTTTCTAATACTTCTCACTATTATATGACATTCTATTCCTTTCTTTTAATCAGGAGCTAGATAATGAAGAATATCAAATTACTTTCCCAGTGGAAACAGACTTGCATTTTCTTTGCACTTTTCTGACTACCTTAGGTTTTTATAATTTACTCCTTCTAAAATTTAAATTTAAAAGAGTCTTTAGTTAGCCATGGCTCATTCAGTTAAGTATTCGACTCTTGATCTCTGTTCAGGTTTTGATCTCGAGGTTGTGAGTTCAAGCCCCATGTTGGGCTTCACACTCTGCATGAAGGCTACTTAAAAAATAAATAAATAAAACTAAAACAATTTTTAAAAAGAGGCTTTTGCTGAGTCCCTTATGACCCAGCAATAGCATTGCTAGGGATTTACCCAAGAGATACAAAAATGCTGATGCATAGGAGCACATGTACCCCAATGTTCATAGCAGCAATGTCAACAATAGCCAAAACATGGAAAAAGCCTAAATGTCCATCACCTGATGAGTGGATCAAGAAGATGTGGTATATATACATAATGGAGTACTACATGGCAATGAGAAAGAATGAAATCTGGCCATTTGCAGGAAAGTGGATGGACCTTGAGGGTGTCATGCTAAGTGAAATAAGTCAGGCAGAGAAGGACAGAAACCATATGTTTGCACTCATAGGTCTAACAGAAAAACAGGAGAAACCTAATGGAGGACCAGGGGGAGCAGAGGAGGGAGAGAGAGTTGGGGAGAGAGAGGGACGCAAAACCTGAGAGACTATTGAATACTGAAAATGAACTGAGGGTTGAAGGGGAAGGGGGAGAGGGGAAAAGAGGTAGTGGTGATGGTGGAGGGCACTTGTGGGGAAGAGAACTGGGGGTTGTATGGAAACCAATTTGACAATAAACTATTAAAAAAAAAAGAGGCTTTAGACACATCACATGCTCAAGGGATAAATTAACTATGAATCTAATGAAGCTTGATCTTCAAACCTCCTAATTTTTAAGGTTCCTTTCCAAGACCCTGTCAACAACCCTAACAAGATGTTCATATAGTCATGTGTTTTTATAAAATTTCCACTCTGAATTTCCTTGTATCACAATTTCATTCCTGTTGGGTGACATTAAGACTGGCCTCAAGAATTTAGGAAAAGCTGTCAATAGATTATTGAGTTTACATTTAATTTGTTTTAGTGAGTGAGGAGCATAGATTTATTAACGTATGTGTTTCTCAATCTTTTTATTTCTTTTTTTACACATGTAACATTTTTGTTTGTTTGTTTTTTCTTTACACACATAGTTAAGTTGCTACTTGACCTAGGGTAGAATTTATTTCTGAGATCTTTCAAATGCCCATGATTTGGTTCTTGTTATTGTATAATAACAATAGAAGTGCTTTTATTTTAGGAAGAGATAGAGGTAGGGATAGAGAGCAAGAGAAAGAGTGAGAGAGATTGAGAGAATCACAAAAAAACAAAAACAAACAAAGCATCTGCTTTTTTTTTTTTTTAATAGACATCTTGGTGGCCTTAAGAATGTGCCTGTCCGATCTCTGGGCGCAGGGAGCACAGCTGGCTGGAGGGCTCAGTTACTGCACCTTGAAATCCTTCGCAACATTAGGAGACTTCCAGAGACAGCTCCCCGCCAATGACCTTGGGGCAGGGGCGTTAAGGCAAGTCCTGGACGGGTTGCACAGCTCCTCCGACCAACAACAGGCTTTCGCCTGCGTTACAGCCCTGGGAAACTTTCTGTGGAAATACAAAGCGGTCTAAAATTTTTCTATCCCACTTTCCTTTCTTCCGGTTTCTCTCCCTCATTTGCAATGAGACTCGCATCATTGTTGAATACTGACTGCCTCCCCATTTTTTCTCACAGACATTTTCATAATAAATTTCTTACACATTTATCCTGTTTGGCATCTGCTTCTCCAAGCATCTGGATTAACGCAGGAATTGTATGAAATATAACAAAGATAATTTTTTTGGTTTGAGTGGACAAATCTAAGCAGTACTACAAAAACATTAGGATGTCTAACCCAGCTTCTATTAAAAACACATTTTTTGAGAGTTTTATAGATTTTTTCTCAAATTTAACAATAGCCTTAAATTATCTTTCATCAATACAGTGTGTTTATATTGAAGATCATTCTGAACTATTAAAAATTTTTAAAAAATATGATCCACAGTAGAGATAGATCAAGTTTCTATTCTCTTTTCATAAAATCACTATCATGTGATATATTTAGGGGATTTATGCTCAAACTGTATGAATGTATAGAGCTATTGTATGAAGACATGTTGGGTATTTAGTTAATAAAAGTATGTTGCTTTATTGGATTTTTTGATTCTGGTGTTTACTAGCTTTTACAATTTTGCAATAATCACACTTTTTCTGATTCTATGAAATAGTATTATATCTAATCTTATTCCTAGATATGTGTTCTTTTTCTTTAAAAAGATTCCCCAGATTAAATAATCTTCAGATGGTGTTAAAATATCCATCTCATCCATCTCTAAATTAGAAGAGGGTAAAGAAGGAGGAAAACAGGTGAACAGTAGCATTACCCAATTATTACCCCCACCCCAAATTAAACATATGGGTCTCTGCCCCATTTTGAAGAATAGAGGGAAAGGGAAAATAATGCTTTCTGCTATTGTTTCTTATTTTGTTTAGTGGCAACTATCACAAGATTGCACATTTCCATCTATTTAGTCATGGATGTTTTTATTTTTTTACTTATTACTAGCAATGTAGTATTAGAGTTTAATTTTTTCATATATGCTCTTCTCTTTAAGAATCTTATACTTTACTTAGGTTTAAGATAATTTTAATTATAATAATCCTTTCCTGAGTAAAGTGCTATATGACAGTAAAAAGTAACATTTTTCCATAGACATTCCATATTTGATGAAATTATTTGATTACTTCCATCTACATTTTGAAATGCTTCCTGTCCTTTATTTTGATTTTCTTCTTTTCTTTTTTTCCCAGCTTTCTCCATTAAGGCTCTATTTCTTTTTTCCTTATACTTATTTTTATACAATTCTGTCTCTATTGCCATTTCTGTTATATCTGTTCCTTTTTCTTCATTATTGAAACAAATATTTATCATCTGGATCTATTTCCTATGAACTCAAGAATTCTCAAGTCAAGTCTACAGGTAGAAATTTATGCTAAATGAACTTCCTTTTATCATACCATTCCCATCTGGGAAATGTGTATTTTACCTTCTCTCCCTGAATTCCTGATCACTTTCTTGATGTCACCACAATATGCCTATCCATATGCACACACCTGGTTGGATAATTATTTCCTAATATTTATATCTATCTTTATCTGTCTCCTTATATCTTTACCAGATACAAAAAATTTGATTCACATTTTTGGCCTGTTGCTATATTTTCCTTTATTTCCAGTGCAAGCAAAAGATACCAGCCTTTTCATGGAAAAGGTTTCCAGTTTTCGTGATGAAAGTCTAACCTGAATGCCAGAGAAAAGCAGTTTTCAACCTGACAATGCTGAGAAGAAATGTGTGGGAAAAAAAAAAAAAAGACGGTAAAAGGCTGACAGCTGCTATTGGTCAAATTGAACAGTTGCTCACAAGAACTGAACTCTGCCAAATTAGAGACATTTTCCCCCAGCAGATCCTAAATAGTAGTGTTTTGCAAACATCATCTAAAAATTCCCATGCTGTTTTTATTTTGCCCTGGGAAAGAAACAAATTTGGCAAAATAAATATGAATTTATATTTTGCAAAGAGAGGGAGAAAAACTGACTTGCAGTCTATTGAGTTTCTTTGAAATTACCTTCTCTACTTACCAGTGGCTTGCAATTGTCACCATATAAAACTATATTATAAAATCAAACACTGCTCCCTTAAAACATAATGTCATGTAAGTTTGTATTGTTAATATGAACAACTAAATGTATTTTTAATTTTTTTAATGTTTTTATTTTATTTTTGTGTGAGAGAGAGACAGAGCACGAGTGGGGGAGGAGCAGAGAGAGAGGAAGATACAGAATCCGAAGCAAGTTCCAGGCTCTGAGCTGTCAGCACAAAGCCTAATGGAGCTTGAACTCACAAACCACGAGATCATGACCTGAGCTGAAGTTGGATGCATAACCGACTGAGCCACTCAGGTGCACCATAAATGTATTTTTAATAGGGCCATTTATACATAATGTTATATAAGATTCTACATGCAACTGTAGAAATATAGGTTATCAAAAAGGGAACTTTGTGTTTTTCAAACAGGAAAAAAGAGAAAATAAATTCTTGGATTTATAACTAAATACTTCATTTTTTGGTGCCATGATAAATGGTATTTTTTAAAATTGAGTTCCAATTACTCATTGCCAGTATATGGTAATACAATTGATTTTTTTATGTTGACTGTGCAATGTGAGTCTCTTAAATTTATTTATTTTTGTTAGGTTTTTTAATGTTTATTTATTTTTGAGAGAGAGACACAGTGTGAGCAGGAAAGGGGCAGATACAATGGGGGAGAAGGTACAGAATCAGATGCAGGTTCCAGGCTCTGAGCTGTCAGCAGAGCTTGAACTCATGAACCGTGAGATCATGACCTGAGCTGAAGTTGGAAACTTAACCAACTGAACCACCCAGGGGCCCCTTAAATTCATTTATTAATTCTAGAAAACTTTTTATAGATTCTCTAGGATTTCCTACATTAAATTATGGCATCTATGCACAGAGACATTTTTTCCTTCATTTTCATTATATGAGATCCTTCTTTATTTTGTCCTGTTGCAGTGGGTGGGACTTCCAGTGCCACTGAAAAGAAATAGTCAGAATGGACATTTTTCCCTTGTCCCTAGTCATATGGGGAAAGCACTCAGTTTTTTGTGTTGATATGATGTTAGCAGTAGATTTTAGGCAGCTGCTGTTATCAGATTAAGAAAGTTCTCTTGTATTTCTACTTTGCTAAGAGGTTTTTTTTTTTGTCATGAATAGCTGTCAAATTTTGTCAAATGCTTATTCTATATCTATTGAGATAATTATATTATTTTTTAGTTTGTTAAAATGTTGAGTTTTATTGATTAATTTTCAAATATTGAATTCGCCTTGTGTTTTGGGGATATATTCTGCCTGAACATGATAAATTCTTGTCATCATACATTATAGGATTTGGATTGGTAATATTTTATTGAAGATATTTTACATCTATGTTCATGAGGGATATTGGTCAGTCTTTTTTCTTTTATGCTAATATATATGTCTGATCTTTGTATTAGAGCAATACTGGCCTCATAAATTAATTGGAAAACAGTTTACCCTTGTCTGTGTTGGGAAGAGATTGTATTTAATCAGCATTACTTCTCTCTTAAATATTTGGTAGAATTTTTCAATAAAATCATATGGGATTGGAATTTTTATTTTAACTAGGTTTTAATTAAGAATTCAGTTTTGTTGGGGTGCCTGGATGGCTTGGTCAGTTAAGCATCTGATCTTGACTTCAGCTCAGGTCATGATCTCATGACTTAGAAGATCGAGCCCTACGTGGGACTCTTTGCTAACAGCACAGAACCTGCTTGGAATTTTCTCTCTCCCTGAAAATAAATAAACTTATAAAAAAGAGAATATTTAAGAATTCAATTTTAATGAATATAGGACTATTAACGGTATCTAGTTTACTTATCAATTTGTCTTTCATTAAGGTTTTCTACTATTTTTCTGTTCTCTTTTTCCCCCAATCTTTATTATTTACTTTCTATTGTTTGCTTTGGGTTTGATTTGAATATCATTTTATAGTTCTATAAGGTGTAAGCTTAAATTATTAATTGGTTATTTTATTCCTGTTATTTAACACCATAAATTTCCCTCTAAGACTGATTTGTCTACCACCAACAAATTTTGATATGTTGTATTTTCATTGTGATGAAGTTAAAATATGCATAAATTAACCTTCTGATTTATCATTTGACCCTGTTTTGTTTTATTTCCAAATATTTGTATTTTCTGAGATAACTGTATATCATTGATTATTTAGTTTAATTCCACTACAGTCTGAAAACCATAATATATAGAAGAGATTGTATAGAATTGTATTGAATAGTGTAGTATAAATTATATTAAAATTATTGAGTTTTTATAAAAATTACCTAGAATATGGTGTCTCTTGGTGAAGGTTCTATGTGCATCTAATAGAAATTGTACTGTGCCGTTGTTGAGTGAAGTATTTTACTCTTTTGTGATATTGTTCTTATTAGTTCTAATTAACTAATAATGTTTTTTAGGTCCTTTCTGTCCTTGCTATTTTCCTGTTACTTGTACACCAAGTAGTGAGAGAAGAGTGTTGAAGTCTTCAAATAGTTTTGTGGATTTGTCTGTTTCTCTTCTCAGTACCATCAGTTTTTCTCCATCTAATTTGAAGTGCTGGTGTTAAATGCATACATATTTAAATTTTTTGTGTGTCTAGGAGCAGCAGCTCTCTTTCTTATTATGTAGAGTTTCTCTCTACCCCTGATAATATTCTTCCTTCTGAAATCTTTTGGTAATATTAATTCAGCTACTCTTTTTTTTTTTTCGGCTATATTATCTGTCTCCATCTTTTTCCTGTAACCTATCAATATCCTTGTGTTTAAAGTAAATTTCTTATACACAGAGGTACTGGTGAGACATGCTTTTTAATCCAGTATCATAACCTCTGTGTTTTATCTGATATTTTTGAACCATTGATATTTAATGTGATAATTAAATTTGGAGTAAAGTCTAACATTTTTCTATTATTAATTTTTATTTGTATTTTCCCTCTTCTATGGCTTTTTAAAATGTTCAGTAGAACTTTTTAATGGGACATATTTTATCTCTTCCATGGATTCATTTTTTGTGCCACTTATAAATAAAGTTTAAGTGTTTTCTCTCAGGTTTAAATTATATAGATATACATATTTGTAGATGTCTATTTATTTTGAGAGAGAGAGAGAGAAAGAGAGAGAGAGAGAGAGAGAGAGAGAGAGAGAGAGAAAGAGCAAAAGCATTAGCTGGGGAAGGACAGAGAGAGAAGAAGACAGAGAATCCCAAACAGACTCCACGCTATCAGCATGTGAGCCGATGTGAGGGTCAAACCCATGAATCATGAGATTATGACCTGAGCTGGAATCAAGAGTCTGATTAACTGACTGAGCTATCCACATCCCCCATCTCAATTCCTTCTCACTTCTTTTGTGATATTGTTCTTATTATTTTACTTTCACTTATAAAATCAAAATATATTGCTATTTTTGTAACTTACAAATCGTTATTTTTAAAACAATTCAAAACAAGAAAAATACTATACACCTTCAATTATGCTAATCAAGAGCTATTTTCTTCTTTGTATGTATTTGATTTTTATATAAATCATATAGTTCTAGTCAAAGAACTTCTGTAGCATTTATGGTAATGAACTCCCACGGATTTTGTTTTATTAGAAAGTTCTTTATACATTATTTTTCAAAGATATTTTCAATGGATAAAGTATACTTTATTGACATATATTTTCATTGTTTTTAGTTGTTCTTGTCTTTTAATTTTTTCTCTTTTAGTATTTGAAGTCCCAATCCATTATCTTTTGACTTGTATGTTTTTGAAGGAGAATTTTGATTAATATTTTTTTGTTTTTGTTGTCCCTCTTCTTGGATGCTTTCACAATTTTTTTGTTTTTTTGTTTGTTTGTTTTCAGTAGGTTGACTGAACTATTACTGCCTACGTATGTGTATATGTATATGTGTTTTATTTTTTTGTAGTCTTTTTTATGAGTTTCTCAGAGCTATATTTTGGTGTTTGTCACCAATTGTAAAATTTGCAGAACTTTATTTCTTATACTCATTCTTTCTCTCTTCTAATTAACAATTACAATCATACATGTGCTAGAATGTCTGGTATTATTTTGCTGTCCTCATGTTTCACTCCTGTAAGGAGTTTAGGCAAACCACTATAAAGTTAGGAGGAATAGAGATTATCCTCATTTCTGAAATGAATTTTAAGTTTAGGGGTTTCCCAAGCCTATCTCAAGTTCAAAAATTTTCTGGAACAAATTACTAATTCGCTAAAAGCTTTTATACTCACAGTCACAATGTATTACAGGGAAAGAATATAGATTAAAATCAGCCAAGGAAAGAAGAAAACAAGACAGAGTCTGGGAAGTACCATATATGGGGTTTCTATTGTCCTCTCCTCATGAGTTGGGAAAAGTTACTTTTCTGGCTTCAGAATATTGCCAAACAGCCAAGCTTCCTATCAGTCTTCAAAAATTTTACTGGGGCTCCATAATCATTGCATAAGCATGATTTCTTGATCAGTTGTCCTCATGTTAATCCGAGTCTCCAGATCACTGATACCATGGGATCTATAAGCCTTTGGCAAACAAATACAGTATTATCTGGTAGAACATTCCAAGAGCCTAGATATTTTCTCTCTGAAGCTAAGGGCAAGACCAGACTGCAGTTTGGGCTATGTTAAGGTTAATATCTTTTAAAAATTTTTTACTATATAATTTGATTTTGTTCTTGTTTTCTCTCATTCTTTTCTTCTTTCTTTTTTTGTTTGTTTTTTTGTTTATTTTTTTTTGTTTCCATCCGGTATTTCTATCAAATTCTCTTCAAGTTTACAATTTTCTTTACTGTTTTGTCAAGTATTCTTCAATTCTGTTATGTGTTTTTCATTAGTATTTCTCTTTAACTGTTTTCTAAAGATCCCACTAGTGTTGTGTTTGCTCATTTGATCTTGAATGTTAGTAGTCTCTCCAGTAGACCCTTGAACATATTCATTGTAGCTATTTTGTGTCACTTGTCAGTTCTAACATTTGCATCTTATCTCAATCTGGTCTTCTATCTCTTTTTAAAATATTTTCATTTCTTTTATATGTCTCATAAGTATTTTTGAGTGCCACACATTTTATGGAAACAATAGACTCTAGATGCTAAAGTAAATAGTGTTTATGAAAATAAATATTATCCCTTTGATTCTGTTATGACGTTAGTGGAAAGGTTTCAGTTAGAAAAGTTGAACTAGTTTGTGGATTAACTGTTGCTTCACTGTAACACATCCTCTAACTTCCTAAAGGGCTACCTTCTGTTTAGAGTGGACATTTCATTTACCTCAGTGACTGTTTGATTCTGAACTTTAGGTCTTCCCTATGTACTGTATCTCAGAGAAGCCTTCTTTGTTCCCTTTTGTTCTTGTCCCTCTATCAGAAGTTTGGCTTTAACTTGGTGCATGGATTTGACTACCTAGGCCTGAGAAGTTAGTACTGGAGGAGTGTGTTTTCTTCTCCTTCTCCTTCTCCTCTTTCTACTTCTCCTTATCTTCCTCCTCCTCCTCTTCCTCCTCCCCCTTCTTCCTTCTTCTCTTAATCCTTAGTTTTAGCGTGCACTCTATCCCTGTATCTTGAGGGCATAGGCATTTCAGTTTCTCTGCCCCACTCCTACCTCTAGTTACAATCTGCTTAATACTGCCTTTCTCCTAAGAGAAGAAATCTTTCATTTCTTGAACTACACATGTTTTTTTCTGCTGTTCTCTGGTTCTACACCATGACAGACACTTCTCAGGACTCTTAACAACCTTTTTTGTGAATACCCAGTGTTGATTGAGGAAAACTAGCATGAGAGGGCCTGGGGATCTCTACCCCCCATTCTTCCCTTCTTCTCAATGGTTATCACTATTCTTCTAGCTAGCACTTGGCCATCACCAATGAGTCAACTATTTTAGTTGTACATTTCCTATTGGTATTAAGTTGTCTCTACTGGAGATAAGCACATTGCTTGCTCAGTTACCTCAGCTGTCTGAGTGCTTTGATAAAACGTAATACGATTAGGGGGTTCCTGGGTGGCTCAGTCAGTTAAGTGTCTAACTTCGGCTCAGTTTCTCATGGTTTGTGGGTGCGAACTCCGCATTGGACTCTGTGCTGACAGCTCAGAGCCTAGAGCCTGCTTCATATTCTGTGTCTCGCTCTTTTTCTGGCCTTCCTGAATTTGTGCTCTGTCTCTCTCAAAATAGTAAATATTTATCTTTTGTATAATTTGGTATATTTGAAGTTAGTCTGGCTCATTTTCATTGTATGTGAAGGCAACACTTCTCTTTTTCTCCTGGACTAAAAAGCAGAGCAGCCAATAATCTTTTAAACTATCAAAAATTAATATGATGATTTGAAATTAAATGCAGAAAATTTAGCCATTATAAAGAAAGGAACAACTTAGTCTCATTATGTCATAATCTCTGTTTCTATCCCTGACATGAGTCTTGGAGGCTGAGCACAAAACTGAGCCAAGACACCAAGGCATTAGGCCAGAAGAAAAGTATGTCTGCTCACTTGAAGAAGTGTGTGGCTCTTTTTAGATCTTCATAACGCTACGAAATAAGGGACCAGATATCCCACAGTGAAACTATTTCTTCTAGGGAATCAGGTATAAATGCTACTAATACATGCCAACAAGGAGCAAAGTAGGTTCTGAAAACAAAGCCTGCTCAATTTGAGACAGAAAAGAATGGGAGATTAAGCCATATGTTACTTTTCTAATTATTTTTAAGTAACAAATAAGATAAATTGGTTCTAAAAGAGTGAGGGAGGAAATTCAGCCCGTTATTAGGACTGGTCCTTAAAGTGAACTAAGGAACATAGGCTCTGACTTTTTCGAGGGAGCGCCACCGAAAGCAGATGTATGCAAGAAAGCCATGAGGCTGGGGCAAGACCCATCAGCTTTCTGAGTTTCTATACTTAAGTTCATACAGGAAAAAGACTTTTGATTAACTCAATGATTATGAGATTCTTCCACCCTGTCTCTTATACTGCTGCTGACTCTAGACTCAATTCTGTGTTCTCAGAGTTAGGGCTCTGTTTAGTCCTTAGTCCTTCCCCTGAAGTTTATCTAAAAAAAAAAAAATGCATGTCTTTTCTAAAAACTGTTTAAGAGGCTTGATTTTAAGGCTAAAAGATTCTCTGAGAAAAAGCTGGTTTTATAAAATTAAACTAAATTCAATCGAGGTGAAGAACAAGCTAGGAGGGAGAGTCCATTAACAATTCTTCAATTTATAAAATTATTAGAAAAGAAAACAAGGGAAGAAACACAGGACTGAGGGACTTGTATAACAATAATTTGCAGCTGCTTCTGTCCTAAAGAAGATGAAATGAAAAATCAAGTAAGTGATTGGCTTCCTAGTTAGAAGTTTAAGTTCAGGTTCATGCTTCCATGTGAAAGAAATATATTTGTCCTTTAAACCAAAGAGAGACTTATAATACTTTCAGTTCTTTACCCACCATCAAATAAGGAATTACCCTTCTAGATCCAGTATTGTTTACTCTGTTCCAGGAGATAAATATCCATGGATTGTATTACTCAGGATCCCTTGGTTTCTACTTTTCAGTTTGCTTTGACTGATGGGAGTCATTGTTTGGAGATTAGAAGGTAGAAGGAGACATCATTATGGCTAGGTATTTGCCCAATCATCCTTGGTTAGTTGTTAGTCTGCCAGTGGTTCTGTTCTTCCATAGTCAGAGCTACTCTTAGGTACTTCCTGTGACATCTAACAGTCTTCATTCAGTTTTGGTAACGGCCAACATGGGACCCTCCACTATTCCCTTCATGCTTAAGGTGATAACTTCTTTCCATTGTCTCTCACCCAGCAGTGTCTTGCCACCTTTATTTGTTAATCTTGTCTATCCTTCTGAAAATGATTCTTTTAAAGAAATATTCCCTTCAGTGAAAACACCTTTTGAGCAGTGTTTAGTTTATATGTGTTTCATTTTGTGTTTTTCCTGTAATGTATTTATTACTTAGTTTCTCAGAGACTGCTTTTTATTTGTTATGTTTTTGTTTTGTTTTGACATGAAGTGTCACTTGATGTTGTCGTTCTCTATCTCTTTATCTCACTCAGAAGTCTGGATCTGTGTTATCACCACAGCCAGCTCACTCTGGGGATGAGAGTGTCATTTTAAAATTCTTTTACCTGTATGAATAAATTTCCTTCTGGGAGCATAAATGAGAATGGACCTTATGTTATACACCAGGTAACACTCTTTCATATTCTCAGGAAGTAGCAGCTCAGAGTTTTTAACCAGTAGGCTTCAGTATCGTGAAAAGCCTTTACAGTCATCTTTAAAGATTTGTTCTTTATCTAGCAAGTATATTTTTAGCTCTCTGCTCATAACTCAGGAAGAGAAGTTAAATTCCTACTCTAGAATCCCCAGTAGTAAATTTGAGCACACTAAACTTTCTATGACACCTCTGATTTTTATGTCATCATTATCTTTATTGCCTGTCCTTTGAAGGGACTGGTAATACTAAAGGACTTGGCCTCTTTTGCCATAACAATATGTTTAAAGAGATAAAATTCTGCTTAAAAGTAAAAAAAAAATATATATAAGCTATATTAAAATATAAAAAATATTTTGATATGAACTGTACTATAAGTTAAAATGTTTGAATCCATATTAAAAAGATAAGTGTATAATACAGATATATATTACAGAACTCTCTCAAAACAGATAAAACAGCCTGCCCATATAGTAAGGTTAAAAAATCCACTATATACAATATAGCAAGGCTAAAAAATATAATAAGGTTAAAAGTATGGTAAATGAGTAACTTCAAATGTTAGTAAACACTATTAGTTCCATGAGATGAGAAATGCCTAGATCATGTCTTAACCCTTATATTACCAACAGTACAGAAAATATTAGATAACAGCAGAAAAGAGATATGTTACAAATTGATTACGTCTGCTCATATTTTCTTGTCAGATTTAAGTTTCAAGATTAAGTATGGCCTTTGTAGTTTCTCCTCAGTACTTCCCCAGATAATCTACGTGTTGTGTTGTCTTGCATTCACATGGGATGCCGCCATTGAGAAGAGCTGTAGGACCTTGAGAGGGCCCTTTAACACGTTACCATAATCGTATTTTCATTTGAAAACCAGTAATATCGCTCATTTGTAAAGGCCATCTGACGATGTCACACACTCTGACTATTCAGACTCTAATCTCTTTACCCTTGATGGGAAATTATTGAGGGGATGGCATGTGCTAATGATGAGATGATTCCAAGTCTTAAAAGAGAGATGAAAAGTTCTCCTCTTAATACATTCATTTAAACTAATTCAGAGCATAATAAACTGAATGTTTCACAACAAAACTTGGGTTGTGTTATAGACTTTTAATAATATTGTTCCAACAAGCATTTCTCCGCTAAAAATAAATAAATAAATAAATAAATAAATAAATTACAAAACAAAGAAACAGTCCAAATAATTTAGCATTGGCCAGATAATGTGTATTTTTGTCATTCTATATTTTGTCATTGCTAAATAGTATTTCTTTTACTGATAATAAATTTTCGGAGCATTTTGAATTAGCGGTTAGCTTAAATAATTTCACTTTGTTTTCTATGTATATTTGGGAATTACAATTTTATGTCTACTCAAAATTCAACTGAATATGAATTACATATAAAAGTTTCTTTATACTTTAGAATATCTCATTTCATAAACATGTTTCCCAATATTGCTGTCTGGAATTAGAAAATCTAAAGCACTTCTGATTTTTTTATGTTTCCAAGCTAGACTTATTGTAATCACAGAAAGTACTTGTGCTTGCAAAATAACACTTAACCATTACTGAGATGGGAGATATATTTATAAATTCTGCCATTAAGTTGATCTAAACTTGGGATTTTCCCCCCTCTGTCTCACAGCAAGTGCTATGATCATCTGCACAAAATTGTGACTTGGAATTACACGTGTGTGTGTGTGTGTGTGTGTGAGAGAGAGAGAGAGAGAGAGAGAGAGAGAGAGAGAGAGAGAGAGATGAGAGAGAGAGAGAGAATGAGAGAAAAAGAGAGAGAAAAGAAAAGGAAGAGTGAGTAAAAGAGAGAGAAACTGATTTCTAGAGAAATTGTAGACATAATATAAGAAAGTTGAATTAACTTTGGTTTCAGAAGTCACATCAGATAACAAGAAAAGGAGACTGTTCATGCTCAATGGAGACAGTGTATTTGCCATTGTCCCTCTTATTTCAAAACAGCACCGGGGAATAAAACTCCCTATGTTATGGCTTATGGAAAAGCATTTTGTTCAAACCCAGACCACAATTAATGTACGGTTTTCATGACTTGTAAAATAGGAAGCTTTCTAATAATAATCTCATTGATTGTATTAAAACTATTTTACACTAAGAACCTTGATTATTTTAAGTACTAATTAAGTGTATTTTTATTCAGGGCAGACATATTATTATTGTTAATTTTAAAGGCCATATATACTTATTGAATAGCAAACTGTCAAACTATGTTATGTGCTTTGAAGTTAATTACTGCAAGACATATAAACATCTTCATATCTTGAGTGCTTATTAATGCTGTTTTACACTATATAAAATGTTCCATGTATTGTTATGGACTCATCGCAGTAACTGTATTAGTTATTCACAATAAAGAGACAGGCTTTAGCAGGTTTATTGAATTGTTAAAGGTCTCACTGATGCAGGAAGATCAGGCCATAATCTTGGCCTCTGTCACCTATTTCCAAGTCTCTTGGTTACAGTCGCTCACAGGAGGACCAAACTAGTGATAGTAACACTAAGTATACATCACACAAACATTAAAAACATAATAGTGTTTATTGACTAAAAGTACAATTAATAAATATGCATAAGAAAATCGAATAATTCCAGGTATAAATTTATTTCTATAATTTATTCATTTAGAAAATATTTATTAAGCAAACATTATATGTGAGATACCATTGTAGGTAATAAAAATTCTATAGAAATATATAATACACATAAATCATTGCCTCCTAGAGTGTGTATTCCAGTGGACAAATCATACACAAAAAAGTTAAACATCTATTATGGTGGATAGTGGTAGGTGATAAAAATTACAAATAATAAAGTAGGAAAAGGAAAGCTTAAATATAACAAATAGTGGCCAAGACCTTAATAAAAGGTGTATTCTGAGAAAAAACTTAAAGGGAGTGATACTTCTGTAGATAGCTGAGTGAATCAGCCAGTGTTTGACTAGAGAGAGAGAAATAACCAGTGGGAGATCTGTTTTAAGATATTTCTTGGAAGGGGGATGGCTAGGAAAATCTGAAAACAAGAGACAAGGCAATAAAAAATGACAGGGCACTTTTGTGCATGAGCTGAAGCTGCTATCCAGAGGAAGGAAAATCTCCTCCTCCTTTGGGTTGCCTTAATTTACTGACTCAGGCCCACTCAGATTATCTAGAATTATCTCTCTTACTAAAAGTCAGCTGACTCTGGATTTTAATCATATCTACAAAATAGAGCCATAGTATCTCCTAGATTGCTGTTTGGTTAGCTAACAAAGGACTATAGGCTTACCAGTTTGATATATAATACAGAGCATCACCCTGTGGATAGAATTCAAGGCAGAGGGACAAGTCAGTAACAACAAGGTTCTGAAAGAGCAAACCTAGCCTTCTTACTGGAATAGCAAGAAAGCCAATGTGTCTTGTGCAGAGTGAATGAGACTGACAACTGTGGGAGATGAGAAGTCAGAAGGATAACTAGGAAGCCAGACTGATGTTGTGTTTTGTGAGTTACAGTAAAGAGCTGCACTTTTACTCTCAGTGACAAGGTGAGATACTTCAGGATCCTGAGCATAATTGATAAGATCTGAGTTATACTTTGTGCTATTGCTCTGGTGACTCTGGTCAGATTAGATGAATGAGAAGAACAGAATCAGTGGGAGGCTAGCCAGTACTCCTTGGTGGTGTGAGAATGGTGCGAGGTTTTATATTTTCTTTGTATGTTGAAAACAGACCCATGAACGTTTGCTGATGGGCTGGATGAGACAGTGATCTTGATATTCTGGCTAAAACAACTAACTGGAAGAATGGGGTTGACACTAATTAAGAAGGGCAGGACTACAGCAGTCTTAGAGAAGAGATATCAAGAGTTCAGTTTTGCATTTCTTGGTATCAGAGGCCTATTAGACATTCAGAATGAGATACCAGATCTGTAGTTTGGACTTCAGAGAATGGACGGAAGTTGAGATTCACAAGCTCATAGATGGTACCAAAGGCTGTCAGTCTGAATCAGAAAATGATGAGGAGATTAAAGCATTGTTTTGTTTTTTTTTAATTTTTCATTGTATCTTTTTCATTGTTTTTAAACTTCTTTTGACTTCTGATTGATTTTCAAGGAATTATGCACTCACAGTAATTTGAGCTGTTCCATAATGTATAAAGAGACATAAAAATCACTCATAATCTCACCACTTAGTGATGAACGATATTATATTTTTGGGATGTTTTTTCCCTAAGTTGTTCCTATATATTTTAGTTCCTCAATTAGTTGCAATCACAGAATATATGAATTTTCAAATCATTTTACTTCAAATTACATTTAAACATTTCTTTAGTGATGGCTCAATATTCAACTGTTTGTAATACCTCTTCAGCTAGCATTTTCATTTATTTTTTTCTCTACTGTCTAGTACAAATACGGTAGCAATGATTGTCCTTATGTGTTGTTTTAATAATACGTATATATCATCATAGACATTGTGTTACCGACATGGTCCTAATTTTCATATTCCCCTAGCTGACACAGGAGTTTGATAGTATGGTCCATGGTATTGTTATCCTGAAATGCTAGTTTATAAATAAAGATCTAGATTTTAAAGAGTGCCTTAAGTAATAAAAACAGAGAGACCAGAAATGGTGTGTTTTCAATGAAATCATTTCTTTTCAGCAAACTTAGGCAATCAGGGATGATTAAAATAGCCTGTTTACTGCTGCAGGAAGATACAGTATCTGCGCAATTTAGACGACCTACTTCCGAGCAATAAATGAGAAAAGCTGCTTAAATATGTGTGTCACTGAAGATAGAGAAAATGGTGTCTAGAAACTTCTTTATCTTCCTATTTCATGAGAAGAAAAGTTCCCAGACATCCTCAAACTTACTCTCACAAGACATGCATCAAAGACCTAATTCTCAACACACCAATTTCTGAAGTTTAACTTACCAAAGACTCCTCCATCCCTGGTGAGCAATTTCTACTTTTGCAAAATGGCAGAAAATGTCACATTTGACAACTACTCACAGAAATCGGTTTCACTCAAAAGAGGCTATTTGTGAAAGAAATTCATACACATACTGAGTCCTGTTGAAATCTAAAATGAGATTAAAAACAAACCTTCTTGAGTTCTTTGAGACCTTTTCACTCCATTGCCCTTTGGTTTTCTACATCATTAGTGCTCTGGTTCTGCTGGATTCCTTTACTTTCCTAGCTGCTGGTTATTGCCACTTTGATCCCTGCATGAAAGTGTTCAGTCTGTAATGAGTCAATTTAATTTGGTAGCTCATCTAGGAAATCTTTTTTTTTTCAAAATTTAAATTAATATTTTAGATCCTTATTAGTACTGGAGCAATTTTGTTCTTTCACCAACCAGTGGAACTACATTAATGAGACTGTTGCTAAATGAGTCCTGGATGAGCAAAAGATTGCTTCTAAAATAATTTCTTCCTATAACCCACTGATATAGAGAAGGGAGCAATATTTCCTTGAAGATAACAACAGTGCTGAATGAAAAACAAATGCAAACTTCATTAAAATTTAATTGCAAATGGCAATCTACCCATTGAAACTACAGCAAGAAAAATTACTTTTGAATAAATACAACTAAAGCTGAAAATCAAACTCATATGTTTAAATAAGCAATCAGCTTAAGTGGCTATAAATTCTCTAGTAAAATTTTGTTCAGGAGAAATAAAATAATTATGTTAGATGCTATCCATACACGGAGATCTGTGTTAGTTTATCCACCTTGTTAATGTTATACTTGATACAATGATAGAATACAGTGGTATGATACCTACATAAAAATCAGAAGGGTTCCAAAGTTGTACTTTCACTAAATATGTGTGCCAACAAACCACCTCAAACAATAAGCTGAAATTGAACTAATTGCAAAAGCTAAATGAAATGCAAAAACAGGAAAAGATCAAAATGAGCAAAATTACCCCAGAAACTAAAGTGAGCATACAGCCTAATTAATATTTTCTTGGGCTTATATGACAGCCACTTATTAGTTATTAGTGTATTTCAATTCCTCTAGCAGTTTACTATTTAGAACTCATATTTTTTAATGGGACAAACTAATCATGCTGTGTTTTTAGGTAAATCGGTTTTAATTTCAAAATGAAAACATTTATTTTCTTTTACTAAAATAGGCCTGCCCTTTTCCAAGAGGCACAACTTCAATAGTAGAAATAATCTAGAGTTTATTAATAATGCTATAAAAGAAAAGCATGGAATGATTTTCATGAGAGAGAGAGGGAGAGAGGTGTATCGAAGGATACAGAAGATTTGCAGAGAATCTGAGTTCAGTTTGTGAAACTGGGTGAACTGCTTACCTCAGAGAGTAAAATTTTCATCATCTGTGAATGAAGAATTGGATTTGATGCCTTCTGAGTCTATTTCTATCTCTCAGGTTTAATAATTCTATGAAAATTGTTAAGCTCTTTGTCATTCAAGTATTCAACAGTGATGGCTTCAGAGAGGGACATGGTGGACTAAAGAAGGACTAAAGAAGGACTAAAGAGCTCAGTGATAAGTCAAGTAGCATTGACCTCAAGTGGAATCTGCCTTGGTTTTTCGCAAGGCTAAGCTGGGGCTTAAGCAAGATCATCTGTATGTTAGTGTTTTGGATATTGTAACCCCTACACAAATACAAGTTATTAGCAGAGCACTCAATCATCTTTGGAGTCTCAAATCTTATTTTTATTGCTTAAAAGTGTGTTAAAACTTCTCTTGCCGTGTCGTTGAGCTATCCAGGATTGTAGCCCTGCAAAAAGTCGGGAAGATCAAAGTAGAAATAAGGAACAAAGGTAGGTAGAGATGAATAAAACAATTGAAGCTCAAGTTCTGATTTCAGCAATTGGTAACCATAAAATCTTGAGCAAATTACTTTCCCTTTCCAGACCTCAGTATACTCTCCTATAAAGTGAGGATAATAAGATCTACATCATAAAGGCACAGTGAAACTCCATGAAAACACCTAGCATACGTTTTATAGGTGGATGTTTCTTAAATTTTATTGAATCTTCAACTTCTCTCTCACCCTTACCATCTTATCCATTTGTCATAGAAATCTGCTAAATCTTAGTTCATAAATATCTCTCAAAATTCACTTTCCTCTTCATTTCTACTGCCAATAGTTTTGTTGGAGCCTTTATTATCAATTTTATGAACAGATAAAATAAACTCCTAACATTTTGCTTTCAGTGTTTCCGTCTTGTAATATATTCTCAACTTGGCTGTCAAAATTACCTTTCTAAACTGGGTATATGATCATTCCACTCCTCTGCTTAAAATTTTTGGATTGCGAAAAAAGTAGCATATGGACCTTCCTTCCTCATCCCTTTATTCCCTCTTCAAATGAACTTCCAAATAACTCACCTATCTGTGAGATTTATTACCTTAGATTGTATTATGATTTTTCATATTTGGTATCAGATTATCTTTCCAATTTTCATATTGCTACCTAGTTTCCAGGTAGGTATTCCGCCCAATCTGTCTTCTACAAGTACACTCAGCTCTTTCATACAAACATGCCCCTACATCTGGCATTACTTCTACTGGGAATCTCGGATACCCTCTTTATTTTTATTTTATACTAGTTTATTGTCAAATTGGTTTTCATATAACACCCAGTGCTTCTCCCCACAAGTGCTCCCCCATAACCATCACCCCCTTCCCTGCCGCCCCCTCCCCCTTAGAGCTCAAAACATCAATTCCTTCAAGAATATGCCTCATTGTTACTTTGCCTTTGTTCTCAAACCTTGGCTGAAACCCCAAGGAAAATTACATGTACTTTAAAAAATGTAATACGGTGCCATTGATCATTAGATTATAGTGAAATTTTTTTATTCACATGTTTTTATTTTTGCTTTTGTCTTCTGAGGATCTCTAAACTTCTGAGACTAAAAGCAATGTGATTGGCCTCTTTATATTCCCAAATCCTCCCTGTGCTGATTGCTGCAATGTAAAATCAGAGATCTGAAGCATTTGTTTAAAAGAATGAATTAATTCTATAAAAATTGTTTATGGTCTATGCTTTTTTCTAAAATTTAGGAATTCAAGTGGTAAGCTGTAAGGGCTGGGGTTTTGTTGTTGTTGTTGTATTTGTTTAATTGGGAATTTTAGCTTCTTATGGACTCTTACATTATGGGGAGAAAATAGACCATTCAAATCTGACCAAGGAGCAAGCTATCAGTTTTATGAATTAAAAAAAAATACTATATACTGGAAAATTCTCAAGAAGATAGAATACTTGAATACCTTCACTAAACAAAACAAAATCGACAGCAAAATAAAATATCAAAAACCTCTTTAATACTACCTACCATTTCTGCTTTCCTTCATGCCTTCCCATTGACTACTCAACTACTGCAATTGGGTTTTTTTTGCTGTAAACTCATCATCTTATAGCAGTTAAAACTTTTCATGTTAGTAAACATAGGGTACTTTTATCCTCACCCAGTGCAAATGACAATTTTTATTATCTTAAAGATTTCCATTATTTTATCTTTTCACATTTTTCAGTATTTATTTTCATCTCTCCACCAACATTTCCAAAATTCTTTGCTACCTCCTCCTCCATATGGTGGCCTGAATAAGGGCTCAATCACAGTTCTATTAACAAAAATCTGTTAAAGGGATAGATACGATTTCACATTTTGGCATAAAATGTCTAAGTAGATGATTGACAACTTCATGTATTTTGCTATAACTTTTCTTCTAAGTTTCATTCTAGAATATTCTACGTGGATATCTCTTAAGTATCTCAAGAAATAATATTTCGAAAAGATGAACACTTGGGTTCTTCTCTCAAATATGTCTCTATCACCTCTCCGGGTCCTCCACATCTCACTAGCGTCATCACTACTTATCACTTGCCAGAAGTGGAAAGTTACTTATGTTTTCCCTTTACATCTTTTTGCCTCCTTTAATTTTTTAATACTTATTTGTTTGTTTGTTTATGAGAGACAGAGAGAGAGAGAGAGAGAGAGAGAGAGAGAGCAAGAGAGAGCATGTGTGAGTAGCAGAGTGGCAGAGAGAGAGGGAGACAGAGGATCCCAAACAGACTCCTTGCTGACAGCAGAGTCTAATGAGGCATTCCAACTCAGGAACTGTGAGATCACGACCTGATCCGAGGTCAAATGTTTAACCACCCGAGTCACCCAGGTGCCCCTCAACTTACCTCCTTTATTTATTTATTTATTTATTTATTTATTTATTTATTTAATATAGTTTATTGTCAAGTTGGTTTCCATATAAGACCCAGTGCTCTTCCCCACAAGTGCCCTCCTCCATGACCATCAGTCCCCTTCCCATCTTCCCCTCCCCCTTCAGCCCTCAGTTCCTTTTCAGTATTCAAGAGTCTCTCATGATTTAAAACTAAAAAACATTGAGGAGGACCTGGGTAGCTCAGTCAGTTAGGCAGCTGATTTCAGCTCAGGTCCTGATCTTGCTGTTCAAGCCCTACGCTGATAGTTCAGGGGCGAGATCCTGCTATGATTCTGTGTCTTTCTCTCGCTACTCTTCCCCAACTCATGCTCTGTCTCTCTCTCAAAAATAAATAAAACATTTAAAAAATAAAGAAAAAAACTTAAGGAATATTGACGCTAAATTGTGTATTATCTCAACCTTAACAGTCGATACTGGCATTTGACATAGACTTCTAACTAGATCCTGGAACTCCAAACTGTTCCATTTCACCACAGAGTGACATTCTTAAATAAATACCACTTAAATGTCTCTACCCTTTAAACACTGTCAGAAAAATCTCCATTTAACTAAGAATAAAACCAACATTTTTTTTTATCATTGTCTACAAGGTTCCTAGTTATTTTACACTTTCTCAACTCTCCAGTTTTTGATGTTCCTTTCCTCTCCCCTAGTCATTTTTATTTTTTTCCTTGCCTCAGGGCCTTTGCATGTTGTCTTTCTTCTGTGTACTTCCACTAAAGCTAACCCTAGTCATCTTTCAGATCTCTATAAAAATGATACCAACTCAAAGAAGCTTTCATCAATTATTTTAAGTAAATCAGCCTGTCCTCCTAGTTCTGTAACTTAGCAATATTCACACACTAATTAAAATTTTAATATATTATTATACAAATGTCTTTTTAAAAACTTTTTTTCTACTCAGTCTTTAGGATGTAGGCCAGAAGAAGTCATGTGGGCCACATAAAGTCCACAGTGCCTAAAGAGTGAATACCCAAATATAATATGGATTCAACCAACAATTTGGAGATTAAAAAAGAAATAAAGGCAAGTAGAAACATGAGTGTGCAGGCTTGATTAACATCTTTCTAACTTTGCCCGGTTTATGTCTCCAAAAGTCCTCTTACATTGTAGTGGGTGGGAGGGCACAGAAAACTATAGAACACGAATATACACTCAGAGAAACTCTATGAAGTAGGTGTTATTTCTATAGAAATTTGGGGAAAATTGTGGGCAGAAAGATTACACAGTTTGTTTCTATGCTTTGGATTAGAGTAGTAACAAAAGTCTACATCATCCATTCTGAACCAGAATACTGCACTACCTTTGTACAGGTCTACAATCCCCTCAAGTAATTTCAGCAGAATTTCGGATAATGGAGGTCCCCGGTTACTACATGGGATCAGGATCCCACATGAAAAACAGCTTACTGTTGAAATGCTTTGGTGATATTTAATGTTAGAAAAAGGAAATTTTTAGAAGTTGTAGTCTTTCTGCTTCTACTAGTTACTTTGAAGTATTTGCCAAATTCTCAACATCAAAACAACCATCAAAAAGATAGAGTCTCCTTTTTAAAGAGTAAAACTTTTATTTAACTACTTACTACTGATTTTCACGTTTCTTTTAGTTTCCATACAATTGCATGTACAGTTGTCAGACATGTTAAGCAATAGAACTTAAATTGATGAGACTTTAAAAACATCTGAACATGCTGACTAGTGCGGTTATTTAATGTGAAAAGAACAGGAAATAAATCTGCCCAATCTAGTTGAAGGAGAGAGGAAAGCAACAGTAAAAAGAGATTTTTTTTTATATTTCTCCAAAATAATGAGCGTGAAAATGAACACTCACTTCAAAACAAGAATATATGTGTGTATATATATTTAAATTAAACCTTATCTCTTCAGCATAAACATACTGGCTACTGACTTTAGAGCAAGCATTTTCTTTGTACATATGAACTGTAATGTGAATGAAAGATAAGAAAAAAGTCTGAAGAAATATTAATAATCATAAACTCTCCATGCTCTGAAGATTTAGCAGGACCCAGTAGGATATGGAGATACTCATAAATACAGCCTTTATTGTTAAATCATGAGAAAACTGTAACAGTATTTTCAAAAAGATTAAATTGAAAGGTTCTTCTGGAAAAGACATTTAGATTAAATATGTAGTATAGATTCACTTTGTGTAAATAAAGCTATACATATTTTTATATTTCAACATTTCCTTACTCTAATCAGGAGGAGAAAATCCTAAACAAAGTTGGGATTTCAGATTAAGTTCCATGCTCAACCTGATCCCTCAGGAAGCTCAGGAGAGTAAACTACACCCCACAGTTTATCTGTCTAGAGGCAAAGAAGCTGGATTTTACAATTCCAAATCTGTCACTGTTTGGCTACAGCCACTCTAGGGGGATGAAGATCGGTAAAAAAAAAAAAAATTCCCAATTATTTCTGGCTTTTCATCCACAGGCAGCTCCGGTGCTCAAGGGCATTCATGTGAATAAATTTACAAGTGCAAACTCTTAACTGCAAAGCGCGCAGATGCTGGTGGAGGAGCTCTGACCTGAGAGAATGAGCCACGGGGATGGGGATGAGCCAAGAGGGCACCAACACTGTCCACTGTCCAAAACTTTTATTAAAATAATCATTTGTTATTGTTCTCTCTAACAAACTCACCCACTGCTAATTATAGGATCCATTTCATTATATGAT
Organism: Suricata suricatta; assembly: GCF_006229205.1. Lineage (NCBI taxonomy): Eukaryota > Metazoa > Chordata > Mammalia > Carnivora > Herpestidae > Suricata > Suricata suricatta. The sequence continues at coordinate 157,129,620 of NC_043702.1, read as the reverse complement.
AGATGTGACAGAGAAGTGAATTAAAAGAGCATTTTATTTTTTTATTTTTTTATCTTTTGATCTTTATTTTATTTTGAGAGACAGAGACAGATCATGAGCAGGGGAGGAACAGAGAGAGAGGGACACACAGAACTTGGAAGGAGGCTGCAGCTGCCAGCACAGAGCCCAACGCAGGGCTTGAACCCACGAACGATGAGATCATGACCTGAGCCCAGGTCGACCGCTCAACCGACTGAGCCACCCAGGCACCCCTAAAAGAGCATTTTAAAATATTGAATGGAAGGGGCCCCTAGGTGGCTCAATTGGTTAATCATCTGACTTCGGCTCAGGTCATGATCTTCTGGTTCGTGAGTTCAAGCCCTGCATCAAGCTCTCTGCTGTAAGCACAGAACCTGCTTCGGATGCTCTCTCCCACTTTCTCTTCGCCTCTCCCCTGCTCCTGTGCTCTTTCTCTACCAAAAATAAAACTTTAAATAAATAGATAGATAGATAAATAGATAAATAAATAAAAGATTGCAATGGGAAAAAATACTTAATCCACATAAAGTAAAATCAAATGTTCTCCGTAGTCTGGGACAGAAAAATACATTATTGGGGCGCCTGGGTGACTCGGTTAAGAGTCTGGCTTTGGCTCAGGTCATGATTTCATGGTTCATGGGTTCAAGCCCCGCATCAGGCTCTGTGCCGACAGCTAGCTCAGAGCCTGGAGCCTGCTTTGGATTTTGTTTCCCTCTCTCTCTGACCCTCCCCTGCTCGTGCTATTTCTCTCTATCTCTCAAGAATGAATAAATAAATAAATAAATAAATAAATAAATAAATAAAAACATTTAAAAAAAGAAAAAAAGAAAAATACATTATTCAGATACCTAAAGTCCAAATTCTGTCAGTGAAACTACTGGATATTGTATAATATGATTGAATTGACAAAGCACTAAAAACCTTTGAAGAGACAGCTAATGTGGAGAAGATCTGTGTAGTATTCCTAACAAGAGCACTCAGAGTATTTTCAGAGAAACTGTGTTTGAATTTACTGGAATACTTTTTAGGATTTTTTTTTTTTTAGAAATACTTCTTATCATCAATACTATGGAGCATTTTTGCATTTTAATAAAAGCATGAGTCTTTTTTTAAAAGCTTTTATTTAAATCCCAGTCAGCTAACATATAGTATAAGTGGACACTATAGTGGATTAACACCTTCATCCAACACCCGGTGCTCATCACAAGTGCCTTCCTTAATACCCATCACTTACTTAGCCCACTTCCCTGCTCTAGCAACCATCAGTTTATTTTCTATTGTTAAGAGTTTGTTTCTAGTTTTACCCTCTCTTTCTTTTCCCTTCCTTTTGCTCATTTGTTTAGTTTCATAAATTCCACTTCCTCTTTATCCATTCATCCGTCGATAAGCACTTGGGCTGGTTCCATAACATGGCTACTGTACATAATGCTGTTACAAACCTCAGGGTGCATGTATCTCTTTGATTTGGTATTTTTGTATTCCTTGGGTGAACACCCAGTAGCACAGTTGCTGGATTGTAAGGTAGTTCTATTTTTAACCTTTTTGAGGAACCTCCATACTGCTTTCCAGAATGGCTGCACCAATATGCATTCCCACTAACACTGCACTAGGGTTCCCCTTTCTCCACATCCTTGCCAACGCCTGATGTTTCCTGTCTTGTAAAAATATCAGTTTTTTAAAGAGAAAAATGAAAATTTTTAGTAACTGGATACAAAATGTCCTAATTATTTTTTTTTCTGAAAATGCAACATTAAAGCAATTTGAAGTGCCAGTTCCATGATCTTCATTATTAACAAATGAACCATGACTGCATTATTCTTACAAAGTCATTAAGTCATTTATTTATCCAAAAAATACTTAATTCTTAAGTGCTAACTCTGTTAGGCAATTTACCGGGTCATAGACACACAGGATTAATGAGAACCATATTCTGCCTTCATGGAGTTCACAGTTCTTGTGATGATCAGTATCTCATTCTGGAATTTAGCACACTGGGATATGTAATCAGCTACCTACAAGTCATCAGTTTTGTAGGTAGTCATATGCTGAGCTGCTTTCAAAAATTTCCTTGATGTTTTCTATGAAATAACCATATATATATATTATATATATATATAGCATTATATTTGATGCTAAATTTCTGCCAAGGCAAATTATGTCATTTTGAAGAAAATATTATAAAAGAGCTGCTTCTTACACTGGAGGCCATAATTTTTACCACAAATTTCAATATGTCCAGTCTGTGAAGATTTCTATAATAATAGTAATGGAGGTATTGCTTCAGCAGGAATTTATAATACAATGAAGAGAGTTAAGAATTTACAATGCACAAATATAAGACTTGAGAACGTAAGACGGATGGAAGAAATATTACAAAATGAAAAAAGTTAATTATTATTGTATTTAGTTTATTTTAGTCCATGCAAAGTAGATCTGTAATGCACAACAAATTAGGAAAGACAGGGACAAATGTAAAGAAAAAAGATGAAATAATGATCATATCGTCCTCAGAGGTAAATAAGTTTAGAATTCTGGTGAAGGGTTATTTTTTAGACTTCTCTGTATATGCCTATGGATTGTTTTTTCCCACAACACTAAGATTATACTGTGTCCATTGTTTACTAGAATGTATTTTTATTTAGTAGTATAATGACAAAAGTACCCTTTATCTTTATATGTAGTTCAATACAATAATTTTCAAAAAGTCATATTACTATTCTACTTCAGGAGTAAGTAGTAATTATAAAAAGCAATTAGTCTTTTTGAATTCTAAGGATTTTTTTTTACATTTAGGTTATGTAACACATTAGCAAAATTCTCCTTATAAAATATATCATAACTGATACTTCTCTCAGTACTATTGAGTAATAGCTTTTTCCTCACACTCTTCCAGTTCTGTGTTTCATAAATTTTTTTTCTTAGCTTTGTGTATATGTGTATTTCTGAAATATACATAAACTTTGCTTGGGCATCTTCCTATTTCTTTTTGGTCTTAAGAGATCCTAATTATTAAGATCTGAAATATGTGCTGTAGATATAACACCACTTGTATGATATAAGACAATTAATTTTAATATATACTTAACATTGTCAATCTTATGTATACTCAGTTTATTATTTCAGTATTATTTTTAGAAGGTCATTTACTTTAGGAGGTCATTTATTATTCTTAGGAGCTCACAGTTTTCTAAACTTTAACCTATATTTTTACTAAAATGTATGATTTTGTAGTTATATTTCTGATATAAAATTTTTTAATTTTTAATGTTTTTTATTTATTTTTGAGAGACAGAGAGAGACAGCATGAGCATGTTTTATAAACATCACTTATATGTTTAGGCTGACCATGTACTTAGTAATGCTCTTTTGAATGGGGGAGTTTCCCATTCTGTTTTCTACCTGGATATTTTTTGACTATATGAAATTATTTTTTTAAACTTGGGATTAATCAATTTATTTTATTCATTTATTATATTGTTTTTTATCACTCTCTAGCTACTTTTATTTATTTTAGATGAATAATCACATGATGTACAAATGCTTGTTTTGTTTTGTTTCCACCTAATATGTACCTCTCTCACCTTTTGCTTTATTTGTTTCATGGTCAATATTTTTTTATGTTAAATACTAATGATATTAACAAGCATTTTCATAGTCTTACTGATTTAAGAGAGATGTCTCAATCCTTTAATAATTAATAGTTAAATTAATATAATAAATTTTGTAATACACTTAAGCATGATATCCTATATATAAGCTGTAAATAAAACTATAAATACTATCACCAGTGTCCTCACATACATTTTTAGTTCCCATTTTAACTAATAACAAATATAGTTAACATTTGCTGGAAACTTACTATGTTTGAGGCAGAGTTACAAGCACTTACGTACATTTATATTTAATTTTCACAATAAACTTATTAAGTAGATAGACTAAAAGGCATGGAATCTGGGATTTAAATTCAGTTTGGTTAGGTTTAGAGTCCTTTGTATGAAACTGGTATGTTGTGTTTCAGTAACTGGTGGAATCCTAGCTAATCTGTGATACAATAGAACCAACTTTTCCATGTTTGGATCAGTAATTATAAGGACAGCATTAAGGGGAAAATGAATTAAATTTCAGATGTGCTGAATTGGAGTATCTCAGGCACATGAACGTGAAGAGCTCTAGTAAATGGTGATCTATATTGATTTCATATTCAGGAGAAAAATCCCAGATGTTTGCACTAGTCAGGGTTCAGTTTTCTTAGCTGGGTGAGCATTTCCCAAATTGAGCACTGCTGTCATTGGACTATAGATAGAGGTCTGGTGGCCCAAAGCGGAAATGGAGGCGAATATAAAAAAAGGCAAGCAATGGCTCTTAAGGTGACAGTTTATTTGCCTATTTTTCAGGCTCCAGGCAAAAGAGGTCTTTTTTTTTTTTTTTTTTTTTTTTACTTTTCTTTTGAGCCTGGTTTATTTCACTTACCAAAAAGTCTTCCAGCAATTAAACTTTAGAAACAGTGTTTAAAATGTTGTTATTCTATAAAATTTCTTTTTAAATTTTTAAATTATTTTTGGGAAAGAGAAAAAGAGAGTGAGCAGGAGAGAGGCAGAGAGAGGGAGAGACAGAATCCCAAGCAGATTCCGCTCTGTCAACACAAAGCCTGATGTGGGACTCATAGTCATGAACCCTGAAATCATTACCTGAGTCTAAAACAAGAGTCAGATGCTTAGCTGGCTGAGCCACATAGGTACCCGAAAAATGTTGTTATTCTTAATGATATCACACCAAATATTAAGATTAATTTATAGGAAACACAAATGTTTACTGTGGCATATTCTTTTTTTTTGTCATATTTTATTTTTTTAATTTAAATTCAAGCTAGTTAACATACAGTGTAATATTGGTTCCAGGAGTAGAACCCAGTGATTCATCGCTTCTATGTAACACCCTTCCTTCCTCAATGCCCACAACCCATTGACCGATCCCCCCATCTATCTCTCTGTATTTAAGAGTCTCTGTTCTCTGTATTTAAGAGTCTCTTCTGCATTGCCTCCCTCTCTGTTTTTATCTTATTTTTCCTTCCCTTCTCCTAGGTTCATCTGATGTGTTTCTTGAATTCCACATATGAGTGAAATCATACGATATTCGTCTTTCTCTGAGTGACTTATTTCACTTCGTATAACAACCCCTTGTTCCATCCATGTTGCTGGAAGTGGCAAAACTTCATTCTTTTTGGATCACCTAGTAATATTTGATTGTGTGTGTGTGTATATGTGTGTGTGTGTGTATACACCACATCTTTATCCATTCATTCTGTAGGACTCAGGAAAGAACAGATGTTGGCAAGGATACAAAGAAAGGGAATACTTTTGCACTTTGGATGGGAATGCAAACTGGTACAGCCCCTCTGAACAGTATGGGGGTTACTCAAAAAATTAAAAATAAAACTACCATATGACCCAAAAATTGAACCCCTAGGTATTTATCCAAGGGATACAAAAATGCTGGTTCACGGGGGCACATGCACCCCAATGTTTATAGCAACATCATCAACAATAGCCAAATTATGAAAAGAACCCAGATATCCATCAACTGATAAATGGATAAAGAGACAAGTTTTCTTATTCAACAAACAGAGAGAGGATTGGGAGCTAGAGCATTTCTTCAGGTTCAGATTCAAGGGAATCTGGACCTTCTAACTTCTCACTTGGATGTTTCCATTCCAAATGTCAAGATTTCACTCGGTCCTTATTATGGTCCTGATTTTGACAAGGATAACAGCTTCTTCCCTAAAGTTCATCCACTCTTACAATTAACTGGGTTCTACTTTTTCAGCTCTATCTGTCCTTCAGTTTAGGAACACAGAGAGTCATTTACTACTCTTAAAATTTGAAGTACCTAAAGAGTTGTTTTAAAACTCAGAAATGTAGAACTCGTTAGTAAAAGCTATGGGATTTTTGGAAATATATTTCCTGCAAAATGTTTTGAAACTGTTGATATTTGAATCAGTTCCACATGCCAATAACCACTTTGATGACATAGCTCTTTACAACTTTATTTTTCCATTTTTTAAACCCTCTCCCTTTTTCTCAACTTAAAAGCAACTTGCTTTTAACTGTCTGGAACAATAGAAGGGTGAAGCTACACCCTAATCTTAACATTAACAAGAAAAATTTTAGTGTGCCTTTATTGATCAAAGTCTTTTTAAATCCCATTTCTTGCTGCTAGAATCGAGCAGTTGTCTGCTTTTACAACTCTGTAAGGTCACTTTCATTTCTGCCTTGGAACTCTGCCAGCTTTTCCTCTAAGTCTTTCTTGTAATAACTTGTTAAAAACAGGCATCCCCGAATACTACACTCCATGAATATTTTTTACTCTTTCCTCTACTGGTTTAATATGGACAAATTTACCTGCAAACTTATTACAAGTAGTACTCTACTAATGGCTTGCTCTGGCATACGCCAGCTCTCCATCTGCCCAGCTTTAAATGATATTATCCACTACCTCTGCCACTCTCTTCTTTATCCACTACAAGTCACCATCCAATATTATAGATGTTTGGAGTTATTTTGACTGTTATGTCCTAACAATAACCTACTGAATATAACAATGTCTGTATTTGTTACATTAGAAAAGGCTGTACCATTAGCATTATACCTGAAGATAGCAGCAGTTTAACATGGCAATCATTTATGTCTTGTTTATATAATAGGAAGATTTTACTAAAGTACTTATCTGCCATCCTGAAGCACTGAAACGTGGTACATTGAATCTCCAAGAATTTTGTGGCAGAAGAAGGTAGAGGAGCCATATAGGTTCTATTAGAAAGAACTAGTCCATGGATTCAACCTAAAGCTGAAGCGTAAAATAGGAGAACATGAACATTTGGTGAAGGTTAACTGTCCATGCTCTCTCTCTCTCTCTCTCTCTCTCTCTCTCTCTCTCTCTGTCTCCTTATTTCCTGTGATTAGCAACAATTTAAAGCTAGAGAATGATTTTTTAGAAAAGTCTACATATTTTCCTTTCCTTGTGCACAATGTCATCAGTAAATGGTTGTGAGTCTCTTTGGGGGTAAATTGCAAAAAAGATTAATGCTATAATATTTTAGTAGTGTCCCAGAATCCTTACTTAGAGAGTTGGGCAACCTCTATTTGCAGGGTTCCAGGGAATGAAAAGTAGATCAAAATGGGGCCTGATGATATAGTATAAATCTTTTGTTTATAAGAGGTAGATATAGGTAAAGATATATATGTTAAAGCTTTAGTGAGCTATCAATCTATTTAAGATTAAGGCCAATCACAATCAATATGAGATCATTAAGAGGTCTTCAAACAAGGGAGAGCTAACTCCCTCAAACTGAAAAAGAGGACTGTTTTTGCTTGCCCACAGACTCAGTGAGATTTGTGAGCTCAAAGTACCTAGAATCCACCAAAGATCACATCCTTACTATCAGATCCCCTTTTCCATCAGTCCTCTATTTTTTTCATATAGGTGATCTAATAATGATGAAAATTCAATTTATATTGTAAATATTATAATTTTCATACAATCTACACGTATAACATAATTTGCAGGAGTGAAGTATGCATCTCATATTCCGTTCATTGAATCAGGTTTATAAAGATAAAAATAGATACAAAGAAAAAACCGATCTCAAATCTGCATCGTTAATGATCTATTCCCTCAAACCACTCTTGGTAAGAAAACACTGCAAAATCAGTTTGGAGTGAGAGGAGAGAAGCCACTCTATACCTTCATCAGAAAGGGATACAGTATAGGGAATGGAGATACTAAATTGCGGGAGGGGCTGAAGGAAGCCAAGTCCCTTAGGGCTGCCAGTAGGTCTCTAAGTCAAGCCACCGCGCCCCGTATGCCTGATTCCAGGAAGCTGCTGCTGACACAGAGACTTCAGAAGGCTGCAGAAATTATCTGCTGCAGTCACAGCTGCCGCACAGCCCTAAGACTGCTGACTGGCAGAGAAACGTGGAGTCTGGCTGGTCTCTGTCAATGCCCAGGTTTGCCAAAGCCCATGCCTCTGCTGCCACTGCCAGAGGCAGAAACTCATCTTGCTTCTGCTCTCTACACTCGTGTAAGTACACATCACTGGCAGATTGTAAATACCAGCCAAAAATCCAGGCAGGAACATAGACTGGAATAAACCCAGGTTACAAGTAAGCTCCAACAAGCAAAGTGTCAACATACTTTAGAGAAGTCAAAGAGTTTGAGGATTTGTTTGGACCTAGGGCATTGGTGACACTTGCCAGAGCAATTTCAGAGCTTGGACGAGTGAGAAAATCAAGGTCCAATAGACAGCTGGAGGTGACAGAGGACTTAGTGAAAGGAAATGATCATTCCAGGTGGGGTGCCCCTACTTTTTAAATAATAATAATATCTACTTGATCTTTCTTATAGGTAGCTTATCGGTAAGGATGGTGCAATAAATTTGTGATCCAGAGATTTAGGCAACAAAACTCCCTGTGAATTCCATCCATGTAATGGAGAATTAACTAGCATCCTGTCATGAGCTGAAAGAAAATATCTTTCTCTGTTACTGGAAAGATGGAGACAGAGATATTATCTTGTGACACCAGGGAACTGACCGCTTTCTCCCTCTGGTGGAGAATATGTTCTTGTTGATATTACCTTGGTTTCAGATACAACAATGTCTGATGTTCATAAATACTTAAGTTAAAGAAACATACACTATGAATGTCATTTCTTCTGATATAATGCTCTAAGTCTTGATGGTTGATTGAAACAAAAGTTGTGCTGTCTTGTCAACTCCGGCAAATTCTCTTTGTAGAGATCAGCCACATCTGTGCACATACTTAGGGGATGTGGCTGCCAGGGAGAAGCAGCTTCAATTATTAATAAATCTTTTCTAGGTCATCACCAGACCACCTTTATTTATTTTTTAATCTTTGGCTAAATAAATTGGCTATAGCTGTGTTTGTTTTCTTCCTGCCGAAGCATAACTTTTTAAAAATGCTACAGTCAGAAGTGACATAATAGATATAGGCTTGGAACAATTAAAAAACTGTATATATTCAAGACAAATCATAAATCTTAGAGTTGAATGCTATTCAAAAAGAATAAAGAGGTTAGTTCTTTTCTTGATATTGTTTTAAATGTTTGTTTATTTTTGAGACAGAGAGAGACAGAACGCGAGCAGTGTCAGAGAGAGAGGGAGACACAGAATTCGAAGCAGGCTCCAGGCTCTGAGCTGTCAGCACAGAGCCCGATACAGGGCTCAAACCTACAAACCGTGAGATTATTCCTGAGCCAAAGTTGACACTTAACCGACTGAGCCACCCAGACGCCCCAAGAGGTCAGTTCTTTACTATCATAGCAAACTGCTGATTTTTAAAAAAATTCATTTGGATGCATTGTATTTGGAAAGTAAAAAAAAAATATTTATTGTCCCAATGATGAACAAATAATACCCTAAGGAAAAATATTTTTTGGGCTCTGTATTGACAGCTCAGAGCCTGGAGCCTGCTTCAGATTCTGTGTCTCCCTTTATCGCTGGCCTTCCCCCATTCACATTCTGTCTATCTCTGTCTCTATCTATCTAAAATAAATAAACATAAAAAAACAATAAAAAAGAAAAAGAAATTTAACTGAGATCTATTCAAAATAGAAAAGTCCCATGATATAGTAAAGAAAATCAAGGAAATGTATGCTTTAGAGTGCTTTATGATAATTACAAATCTCTGTTTCTCACTGATTGAGTAGCTCGGGAGATATGATCTAGAATATGTTTTTTGGATACATACTTTGAAAATTAATGATGTAAAAAGGGGGTAGTGGCTTGAATTTGCTCACTCTTATTGAGACAATTTCAGGATTCAGTCCTTGGAGGCCTCAGGATGAATCCTTCGGAATGTAATGCATTACCTTCTAGGGTAGGGTCTATATTTTTCTAATTCTCGCCTTGCTTTTTGGAGACTCCAAAGGTTTCAAGGTGTTAGAAACATCAGCATGATCCTCTACTACCTGAAGCCCAGAGTCACTGAAAGAAAACGTAGGACTGATCAGGCTTATATGAACCCAGAAGGCACTGGGCTACTCAAAGTCCCCAGAGACCTGTGTGAACAGGCAGAGTCCTTGAGCAGGACTTGCCATTATAAGGATGAATTTGAAGCAGAACTCTTAGTGCAGGTGTGGAGCATACTCTAAGAGAGTCAAGATTTTTGTGGTGAACATGGGAACTTCTAAATTCAAAATAGAATGCCAACCCGAAATTACCTCCACACACTATTGAGTGTTACAAATGCTTGTCACAGGAAATTGTTCAAGCTAATTTGATAACAGTTTAAACATGTCCATTAGGCCACCTACACCAATGATTCATTTATGAGTTGGATTAAAGTGTTCCTATCTGAATAAATACACAGAATATTTGACAGTAATATTTTTCTATTCTTCCTTTACTTCTGTAAAAATGCTGAGTGTTATTATGGGATGTTACTATATCCCTTGAAAGGGTCAAGATGCACTAGAATGCTTTATGTATTATCTCTATGTTTTTATAAAGTATACAATTGCATGATAAAATTCACTGCCAATCAGGATATAGAATACACAATTCACCTTTATGTTAAAAATCAGCATCAAATCAGTATATTTTGTGGCAATGATATGCATCAATATGGCTATGAACTTATGAAATAAGTCAAGCTATTTTACATTTATTAACTAAATGCTATGCCATCTTTATGCTATTCTTTTTTTCCATTTAATGCCTAAATACAATAAAGGTATAAGGTGAATTTTTAAAGGAAGACCAAATTTATTTTTGATTAGAGAATGAAACTATTCTAGAATTTTTAATACTAGTTTCCTTAGACTGAATATTGGAGAACATTTTTCTTGCTGATCTCAAAGTATTTTTTCTTGAGTTTTCTGAGCACATTGCTACTTTAAGTTTATATTTAGATACAGCATTAGTGTAGAGGTACTTGAGAAATCACACAATACTTACTTATAGATACATTGGTATTTACAAGAATATATGTTCATGAGTATGGAGTGCATGAGTTTAGATCCTATCTTTAATCTGAGAAATGTTACTTAAACTTTATATTTTAATTTTCTTTATGGATTTGGGATAATCATACCCACCTCATGAGAGTTTCATAAAAATTAAACTAATTCCTAAGAAAAATTTTAGTATAGTCTTTTGTTTATAGTAAAATTTGAAGAAATATTTCTCTTAAAATCAGTAAGAGTTTGTGGCATGTAGTTCTTTTCTGTTTGTTTGTTTGTTTTATGCATAGGCATAGTAGGTGTTTATTTTTTTTCAATGTTTTATTTAAATTTTAGTTAGTTAAAATAGTGCAAATATTGGTTTCCAGAGAAGAATTTAGTGATTCATCAGTTATGTATACCACTCAGTTCTCATCACGACAAGCACCCTCCTTAATAACCGTCACCCGCTCAGCCCATCCCCCACCCACTTCCCTCCATCAAACTTCAGTTTGTTCTTTATACTTAAGAGTCTCTTATGGTTTGTTTCCTCCCCCATCACCATGTTATCCTTCCCATATGTTCATCTGTTCATATGATTTGTTTCTTAAATTCTGTATATGAGTGAAATCATATGGTCTTTGTCTTTCTCTGACTTACTTCACTTAGCATTATACACATCATATTTCACTAAGCTCCATTCACACTGCTGCGAGTGGCAAGATTTCATTCTTCTTCATAGCTTAGTAATATTCCATCACACACACACACACACACACACACACACACACACACACACATCACCTCTTCTTTATCATTCATTAGTTGATGAGAATGGGACAAAAAGAAAAAAAAGAAAAAAGAAATAAGAAAAAAAAGAAAAAAGAAAAAAGAAGAAAAAAGGGAAAAAAAACATTAGTTGATGGATATTTCGGCTCTTTCCATAATTTGTCTATTTCTGATAATGTTGCTATACACGTCAGGCTTCATGTACCCTTTCAAATCTGTATTTTTGTCTCCTTGGGAAATTGTTGGGTTTTAGGGTAGTTTTATTTTTGACTGTTTAAGGAACCTCCATACTGTTTTCCAGAATGGCTGCACCAGTTTACATTTCCTGCAACAGCGTAAGAGGCCTGTCACTTCATGCCCTTGTCAGCATCTGTTGTTTCCTGGGTTGTTAATTTTAGCCATTCTGACAGATATGGCATGCAATTCTTATTTGATATTTATCTGTTAAAGAATATATGTACGAAATATAATTATACTGAATTTTAAGCTATTTCACAACATAGATAGTTCCTAGAATAATAGGTAAATATTTTCCAACTGTAGCTGCTGAACATTACACTTCATGATAAATTCAACATTATTTCTTAGTTGCCATTAATAACAAATATTTTCTAAGGCTTATGTTAATTGTATCAGAACTTTATTTTCAAACTTCAAAATTTGTCCAGCAAAATTAAAAAGAGAAAATAAATTTTAAAAATATAGTCATAATAATCTATGCAAACATAAACAATTAAGGGTAAAGACTTTTTTAATTTACTTTTGATTTTGTTAATGTTTGTTTATTTTTGAGACAGAGAGAGAAAGAATGTGAGTGGGGGAGGGCAAGAGAGAGAGGGAGACACAGAATCTGAAGCAGGCTCCAGGCTCCAAGCACAGAACCCAGCTCGAGTATCCCAACCCGTCAAGCATGAGGTCATGATCTGAGCAGAAGTCGAAGGCTCGATCGACTAAGCCACCCAGGCATCCCCTGACTTGTTTTTTAAAATAATTTATTTGTCATGAGTGAATAATTTTTCTCTGTGGCCAATGTTTAGCAGACGAGAACTTTCAGATAATCCTCACATATCGAATATCTAGATGGAATTAATGGCACATCAGTGGAACCTGAGGTGCTTGGTACAAGCTCAGTGACTCCCTGAGGGACTTAGCAGAAAATTCAGGACTTGGATAAGGCAAACACAGAATAAGCTTCACTGGGGAAAGTGTTACTTAAATTTGATGTTCAGATAACAATTGGTGCTTCTTCATAAAAAGAATGAAATAAGGTGTTTGATTACAGAGGTGAAAATAAATTATCTATTTCACCCCCTTCTTCAAATCTGAGGAGCTGAATAGAATCTACCTTGTTGCCCACTTCCCTTCTGACCCTGGAAAGCGTAAATTCGTTTCTTAGACGTAAAAGCAAATGGTTTATACAACAGCTAAAGCTGGAGTGTTACACGGTTTAGGAGTCTTGGAATCATTTTTTTGTTACTTAGATAGTTTTTCTTAGGCGGTAAAAGAAAACATGCAAAGGCCATGGACAGTTTAATATACTTCATCTTGAATGTCTACCTTGACCATTTTAAAGAATTATTGCGAGAACTTGGGAAGATTATGTGTGGGAAACTTCTTTAAAATCTGTAAGGTGTTGTTTGATGTAAATTATGGCTAAAAACCATATCGAGCAATTGAAGTATGAGTAGTTCTCAAATTTATAACAGGTAGTGGTATATTAATCAGATCAAATACATACCTTTGAAAAACTAAATATTCTTAGGGCACCTGGGTGGCTCAGTTAAGCAACTGACTTTGGCTCAGGTCATGATCTCACAGCTAGTGGATTAGAGCCAGGCCTCGAGCTCTGTGCTGACAGCTCAGAGTCTGACCTGTTTTAGACTCTGTGTCTCCTTCTCGTTCTGCCCCTCCTCTGCTTTCTCTCTCTCTCTCAAAAATAAATACACATTAAAAAATTAAAAGAAACTAAACATTCAGAAATATATTTGGTGCACACATTGTCTCGATTTTATTTTGAAAATTAAGATCTAGGTTTTTTATAGTTTTTCTTTAAAGTATCCATTTCCTGAAAGTATTTTTAATGACTACTAAAATAAATCAAGAACAGCTAAAATATTCTTAGCTAGAATTATTTATATATATGCAATGCATATACATAATACAATTTTAGAGAAGTAAATGCTACGTATTATAAGTTACATATTATTCCTTACTACTATTACTAATAATACATCTTTATAGTGATTTTTTTCAGGGATGCTTTCTCAAAAAATGTCATAGAAATATTTCTGCCTTATTACTACATAAGCACATTTAAATAAAGGAAGAAGTATGGTATTTTCATTACAACTAAACAATTATTTTGTCTTTCAAAACAATTACAAGTAGAAAAAAATGTTATATTATACCAATCTTAACCAAAATAATGTTAAACTATTCTGTGTGAATGTCTACTATGCATTGCATATACTTGATAGGACATATACTTGAATATATGATATACTTGATAAATGCATATACTTGTTAGGATAACGGTTAGTGACTAATTTTTTTTTTTCAGTGCCCTAGGATTTTTTTTGTTATATCACAGTGTTTACTCAAATTCTCACAATAAAGTCAACAAAATTATTTTCTTAAAAAGTTAAGTTGTATATACAGTTGCTCAGTATGTATGGAAGGTGGTCTTAGCAGAGAAAGGAGACCATGTGCTGGGTCTTGGGCAGCCCGGTTCCTGGTCTATTGCTTTTATCACTGTGACCCTTGCGCAGTAACTGAGGAACCTTCATCTTTAAAATACATATGAATTTAATTATCTTACATGGATACAATGCCTAAGTGAGATAAGTGAGTTAAAGTATAACATTGCTTACGAAATATTATTTGTGTTTTTTAAAACAATGTACACCGATACAAGATCAACGTATTTGAAAGTATCTGGAAATACAAGTAGTAGAACCTCTTTGAGGCCGTAGTGAGTGGTATTCCCCCACCTGCCAAAACTGTTTCCCCAGCTAATCACATGGCTTCATACTTTTTTCAATCAAGCTTCTGTTTAAATATTACTGTTTCATAGATTGTCTTCCTGATGAATCTCCAAGGTAGCCTCCTCGTCCTCAAAGCCTTTGTCTAGTTCACCAGCTCCTTTGCTTTCTTCCCTGAATCAACCTACTTGGTTAGTGCTCCTTGTCTGTTCCTTTTGGGGCAAGTAGCTAGTCTTATTTATTTGTTTACTCTTCAGTGCCTGTATGCAGACAGATCTATAGATCTTCAATAAATACTTGAGGATAACGAAATGAATAATTAATGATCACAGATAATGTCTGTATAAGTATAAATACATATAGTTACATCAGTATGTAACTAACTTCTTACCAATAACCTTTAAGAATTCTTTGTGTATAAAGTTAGATAAATAAGATCAAAGTATTACATGCAATTGTTATTTTAACTTAAGGCAAACTATTTTAAGAAGATTTTTGTGTGAGATTATCTTAGCTGGCTTGTTTTGTCATCACACAGGTTTAGATACAGTTTAGGCGGCTTGAGCAAGATTTTGTTTCCTTATGGTTTGGGGGCTGGGAAGCCTGAAATCAAGGTGCCAGCTGATCTGGTTCCTGGCGAAAGCTCTCTCCTCCTGGATTCCCGACAGAAACTTCTCCTCATGTCCGCACATTCTCACATGGCCTTTTCTTGGTGCTGTGTGCAGAAAGAGAAATATCTTTCTCCTCCTTTTCTTTTTAAGATCATCGATCTCATCATGAGGACCTTGGCTTCCTGACCTAATCTAACCCTAATTATTTCCAACAGGCCGAATCTCCAAAGAACATCAAATTGAGTAATAGGGCTTCAACATATGAATTTGCAGCCGGGGAGCACAAACATGTGGCCCAGAGCAAGGACCAAAGTATTTTCACAAGTTCTTTTGCGTAAAATCAAAATACTTTTCACAAGCTTTTTGTGTGAAAACTCGGTAACCAGCCTATACTGTAAATTATTACTTTAGTTTCTACCATTATATATTACCTTTTTTTTCAGTGCCTATGATTTTGCCAACTATTAACTCTCAGGTTTTAATTGAAGGCACATTTAAAACATTAAAATAATTAAAATTTTATTTTTATTGCATTGGCATTTCCTGGATGGTAATAATTTTATGTTTTAAAATTTGGGAGGAACTATTTATTATAAAGCTGACAGTCCACAGGTGGGTAATTCACAAGAATTATAAAAGGCTAGACTATCTACTTGATTTATATTATTCTTAAACACTTAATCAGACTTTCATAACCAGAATAAACTGCTAAGGAAAATTAAACTCTATTAATTCTTTCAAGGCCAATTTAGTGATCACTTTTACAAAAGAATTATCTAAGGACATATGAAAAATTCAGGTAAGTATAATTCAAATTTTCTATTAAAAGATCTTTTCTATTAAAAGATCACCATCTTTTAAATAAAAAATAAACACTATAGTTTATATACTGAATGTTTAAAATAAAATTCTATTAACAGTAAAAAGCTCATTTATTTGAATGAAGAATTAAGATATTCATGTTAACATTTTTCTTCTGAATTGAAATTCCATTTGTTCTAAACATTCCATATTTTAGCAAACTCTTAAAGAAACTAAATTACAATTTTAACTTGGCTTTAAATGCTAATGACAAAATTATATAATGGGAAATGAACATAAATAATAGGCTTTATGACACATCCTAACTATATCAAACACATGAGATTCAATAGCATTTTCAAGAAATACTATTAAGGAGATAAAGTAAAATTTAGATATTATTTAAAGTGTAATTAAACAGAAAGGAAAGCTATTCACTCTTTACATAAAATTATTGAAAACTTAAAATTGTTATATATTTTGAATGGTGAATCCAAATATTTTTAATTTTGAATGAATGAGAGAAAAGAAAATAAATCTTGACTTTTTTCTTTTAATGATACTTGAGGTATAATCAAGTCTAACACATTCATTTCGAAAGCAGGATTTGAAACATCAAGAATTCTGCATAATCCCTCCATAATCAACAGCTAATGGTAATCTTTCACATTAAAATTCTTAGGAAAAATCTCAATTGAGCTTAGGAAAAATAATTTTGCTTATCTACACCTAATTTTCTGTCCTGTAAAATGAAACATTTGTTCTATATTTCTTTCAGCTTTAATATTCTGTAGTTTAAAATAAAAGGAAGCAAAATTCAGATGCCCACTCACTCTATCTTTCATTCCTAGTATGTCTCTCTCATTTTGTTTGTCCAAAATGAACCTGTTATAAATTGTACTTCAATAATACAAAATTATACTTATCTTCCCCCCACCCCAAATCCCAGTGTTCTCCAGGATATTTCAATTTACTTTCTAATAATTTCTTAGAGAAAAATCCAAATTTAGTATTTTAAATTAAATCTTTATGATGCTGTGATGCTCATAAAATCTGAATTTAATTCCCTATAGCTAGCACACCTAACTCTAAAATTATCTTGGAGTAATACAAGTGGAATAAGTTTTGACCAAAAACATAAGCAAATTGGTTTGGTAATTTGGAATAATTGACAGATTGATTTGGTAAAAAAAAAAAAAAGATGAATACATTTTATAAATTATTACTGTAAGTATTTTGAAATTACATTAATCAACAAAGGGAAGAGAAAAGATAGAGTTTAATATTTCTTTGTTTCACTTTAAAAATGTTTAATGAAACCATTGGAGCTACAGAACACAAAATATTTTATTATTCTAACATTTACCATTACCTTTTTTCAAAATGGGAGACGAATCTTGCACACACTGATTTCATTGATTTTTTAATTTAAAATTTTTTGCTTTTCATGTTATTTACATTTCTGCGTTAAGGTAATGAGATTTGCAAAACTGATTGATTTAAATGTTTTCCACTTTTTTAAAAAGTTTTAATGTTTTTTAATTTATTTTTGAGACAGAGAGAGACAGAGCATGAGCCAGAGAGGGGCAGAGAGAGAGGGAGACACAGAACCGGAAGCAGGCTCCAGGCTCTGAGTTGTCAGCGCAGAGCCCGATGCAGGGCTCAAACCCACGAACGTGAGATCTGACCTGAGCCAAAACTGGAGGCTTAACCGACTGAGCCACCCAGCCGCCACATGTTTTCTACTTTTTAAAAATCTGTCCTGGAAGAAATAAAACAGATTTAAATGTTTTCCACTTTTAAAAAATCTGTCCTGGAAGAAATAAAACAGCACATGTATCACAAAATAATTGATCTAAGTCCCCACCTGAATATTTTATGTGTGTGTACTTTAGTGTTTAATGGAAATTTAGGAAAGGCTTTATTGAGAGCTGCTAATTGAATTTTATTTTGAAATGCATTAACTTCTTTCAGTTACATTAGTAAATGCCAGTATATTATGGACAAATTTAGCAAACAAATACATTCTGATTTTATGTCATGTAAGGTGGTCTGTCTTTTTTTTAGTCCATCATTTATAAAATCAGTTATGAGATGGAATGAGATTAATTTTATTTGCATACATAATGATAATTAGAAATTTTTAAACAAGTGAGTTCCATTTATTTTACTTTTAAAAATTTCTTTTACATGTCTTTAACAAGAGCAGAAAATTTTCTTACACTTAGAAGCATATCAAGGAATATGTCAAAACATCTAAAAATACTTATTTTTGTGGAAATTAAAGCAAATATTCGAAAGTGCTTTTCTTCATATTTGAAAGAAATCCATTATTCACATCCATTAATATCTCTGCAGATATGTCTTACTGAATATTAAATAATCAGAACAAAAAAGTCAACATTTTAATATATTTGTTTGAACTTTATGGTAAAATATGAATCTGCTTTCAGTAATTGTGATTAATTTATCTGTTTCTTATATCATAAATTATATATTTGCAGATAATACCCATTTCAAACAAAAGTTAATCATCATATACATTCATTACCATAGGCAACAGCCATTTTAATATTCTATTGCTATATAATTAGTTACAAAATCAACTCTGATAATGATATTTGCAACTAGAATAACTATAAACTTCTAAAACATCATTTAGAGGTCTTATATTTTTTCCCAATAGATATTAATCATATAACACAAATATTTAATGATTTAATTTAGTTTTGCCTTATCCATAAAATTGATGGAATAGGATTATTTTTATACACATGAAATAGTTACTTAGATATTTTAAATTATTTTTAATTTTAGGTTTTTATTTAAATTATAGTTAGTTAACACATATGGTAAAATTGGCTTAGAGTATAGAATTTAGTGATTTATCTCTTACATATAACACTCTGTGCTCATGACAACAAGTGCCCTCCTTAATACCCATCACTTACTTACCCTGTTCCCCCACCAACCTCCTTCCATCAACCCTCGGTTTGTTCTCTATAGTTAAGAGTCTCTTATGTCTCTCTCTCTCTCTCTTTAGGTTTTTGTTTATTTTGAGAGAGAGAATGAGCAGGGAAGAGGCAGAGAGAAAAGGAGAGAGAATTTCAAGCAGGCTCGACACTGTCAGCACAGAGCCTGACGTGGGGCTTAAATTCAGGAACCGTGTGATCATGATCTGAACTGAAATCAAGAGTCAGATGCCTAACTGACTAAGCCATCCAGGCATCTGGCTCCCTCTCTTTTTATCCTTCCCCTATGTTCATCTGTTTTGTTTCTTAAATTCCATATGATTGAAATCATATGATACTTGTCTTTCTCTGACTGACTTATTTTGCTTAGCATAATGCACTCTAGTTCCCTACACATTTTTGCAAATGACAAGATTTCATTATTTTCAATGCCTGAGTAATATTCTGAGTTATATCTCCTCTCTTCTTATCCATTCATCAGTTCATGGATATATGGGTTTTTCCAAAATTTAGCTATTGTTGATAATGTTGCTATAAACATTTGGGGTGCAAGTGCTGTTTTGAATCTGTATTTTTGTATCCTTTGAGTAAATGCCTAGTAGTGTAATTGCTGGGTCATAAGGTAGTTCCACATTTAATTTTTTGAGGAACCTCTATACTGTTTTCCAGAATGGCTGCACCAGTTTGAATTCCCACCAACAGTGGAAGAGGAAGGTTCCTCTTCTCTTTCTCTCCAACATCTTTGCTTCCTGTGCTGCTAATTTTAGCTATTTGACAGGTATGAGGTGATATCTCATCCTGGTTTTGATTTGTATTTACCTGATGATGAATGATGTTGAGCATCTTTTCATGTGTCTATTAGGCAACTGTATGTCTTCTTTGGAAAAAAGTCTATTCACGTCTTCTCCCCATTTCTTAACTGGATTATTTATTTTGGGGGGTGTTGAGTTTGGTAAGTTCTTTATACATTTTGTATACTAACACTTTATCAGATATATCATTTGCAAATATCTTCTCCCATTTCATATGTTTTAGTTTCTTTTAGTTTTGTTGATTGTTTCCTTCACTTGTGCAGAAGCTTTTTATTTTGGTGAAGTCTCAACAGTCCAGTTTTGCTTTTCTTTCCCTTGCCTCTAATGATGCATGTAGTAAGAAGTTGCTATGGTCAATATCAAAGAGGTTGCTGCCTGTGTTCTGTATGATTTTGATGGTTTCCTGTTTCACATGTAGGTCTTTCATCCATTTTGAATTTATTTTTGTGTGTAGTGTTAAAAATCATCCAGTTTCATTTTCTAGCATGTTGCTGTACAGCTTTCTAATATCAT